>NC_092720.1:119858588-120161151 GCF_047496885.1 Scyliorhinus torazame | reverse complement strand
AAGGTCAGATTTGTACCTAGAATTCTTCAGATTGCCAACAAACAACAAACTCTGATCGCCACTGTGAAGGTTATTGGAGAGCGCAGCATCATATAGATTCATCCCGTCATATAGATCCATCCCATCATATAGATCCATCCCATGTAATGTCGGAGAAAGTGTATCTTGTTTTTTATATGTCCAAAGTTAGGAAATCTTTCTTCTCCCTCATATTGTTTTGAGTCATGTGTAATGCTTGAAACATGATTAAAGTAATGCTCCTTTCTCATGGGAAATTACTTGAAGTACTTCACAATACTGGAACTGGAGTTGGAGCAGATTGTGTCTTTCTGGTTGGGTATAGAGTGGAGAAGGAAAGGGATCACTCTCAATATATTAAATTCTGTCTCGGCAGATGGCTGCCTTGTCATGCTATTAACCAGAGGTCATTCTGCAAAGATCGTCAGATAAAGTGACACATTCATTGATCTGCAAAGTCAAAGGTACTAAATCTTTAACTTTATCTAATCTCTCAATTGAGGTCGGGTCTGATTCTTCATGACGGGAGCTAGAGCTCAATGCTTACAGCAGGGCTGTGATTTTCTACAAGTACATGGTGGATATCTTACAGTGATTATAGTGGTGGGTAGTTTACAGTGATTATAGTGGTTCAATTAATACAAGTGGACCTCTTTTAAATTGACCTAGGAACCCTAGTGCCCTTCACCTCCACTGTGAATCGCAAGTGTTTCGGTCCCACTTTCCATTTGCTCTATGAAAATCTTCAGTCAAAGCAATGCATATATGATTAGAAAGATTACCGAACGGGAATCAGGCAGCGTCATGTTTACATACATTGCCCAGTATGAAGATTCATCAGTCAGTTTGGCATTGATCTATAGGCCAACCACAAGATACACACTGGTACAATTGTATGGAAAACAAGCTCTCAACCTTTAGAATACAAGTTATTAATCACAGATAAAATCTCCATCTATGACAGAGGCTAATTCATTCAGAACAGCTCAGTGTACTGTCCTCATGTATTAGGAGACAAGAATTGAATTCTTTATTAGCCATTAAAATAATGTCACATAGTTTGAATTTTTATTTCAACTGCCCTGTGCAAATTGAATAATTTCCCTCCCTCTAGTATCAAACAGCCTAAACAACTATGAGAAACATTGTAATAAAATTGCTTTGCTGTTGCACAACAATTCCTAGTTGCACCTTAATAAACTGCTCGGCATGTTTAATCTGTGTTGGAAAAACAGCTGGACTAGAGTCAATGGTTCCGAAAAACAAATAAAAAATCTATGAAAAATGCACATTCAGGACGATTCATTCATTTACAGAAATAGATTAATTTACAACATTTAATTCATGCCAAAAGGACAAAACTGTTCCGAAATTAAGCTTTGCATTTCTATAGTACTTTATCATGTGTCTCCCCTGGGGTCCCGCTCAGAAATAGGCTTACAGTTCTGGAAATTGGTGAGGGCACTGGTCCATCAGAGGAGTGCAGTCAGAGCCAGGTTGGTGGCACCACAATCGGCTTGGCTATACAGGAGGGGAAGAAGAAGAAGAGAATAGTAATAGCGAGAGGGGATTCATTAGTTAGGGGAAAAATAGGCATTTCTGCGGCTGTAGACATGACTCCAGGATGGTATGTTGCCTCCCTGGTCCAGGATCAAGCGTGTCACAGAGCACCTTCAGGACATTCTTTCTTGGAGGGGGAATAGTCAGATGTTGTAGTCCACATTGCTATCAATGTCTTAGGTAGGAAGGGGAATGGAGGTCCTGCAATCAGAATCAGGGAGCTAGGAAGAAAATTAGCAAGCAACATCTCAAAGGTAGTGATCTCCAGATTACCCCCAGTGCCATGTGAAAATGAGTACAGAAATTGGAGGACAAGGCAGAACAATGCATGCCTGGAGAGATGAGAGGGAGGGTTTTAGATCCCTGGGACACTGAATCTAGCTCTGGGGAGATGGCACCTGTACAAGATGGATGGGTTACACATGAACAGTGCTGGGGCTGAGGTTCTTGTGGGGTGTTTTGCTCGTGCAGTCATCGGGAGGAGGGGATGCAGGTGGGGTAATGCGGTGGGAGGTAGTACGGTGTTTTTAAAAAAATTTGGCAGGGGTGTGGGAATCAAGAGGAAATATTAGGGAGGAATACCAGGATGCAGAACATAGTGGGAAGGGCAGAAAGTACTAGTAGAGAGAATAGTATGTTAAAAAGTGAAGCCAGAATAAGGGAGAAAGTAGTGCACTTGAATCAGGGTTACTGTGCATGTATGTGAATGAATGGAGTATAGTGAGTAGAGTGGGGAGTAACAAGGGCAGATTGTGTTGTGGAAATATGATGCTGCGGTGATAATAGAGACTTGGAAAAAGAAGGGAAAGACTGGGTGTTAAATATTCCTGGGGATGAGTTGTACAGAAAAAAAAGGAAAAGAAATAAAGGAGATGGGGTGGTTGTATTGGTGAGGGAGAGCATTCTCTGTGCTATCTCCCTGGCCCTATACTCATCCCTGGAGCATCTTGACAACAAGGACACCTACGTCAGACTTCTGTTCATCGACATTTTAAAATGCCGTCCCAAACTCCTCCTGCACTGGGGAGTCCCAGCTAACGGAGCTCCTCAGTGCAGGAAATGGGACTAAGTTCAGCCTCGGCTGCGCATTCGATAGCACCGGGAAACACCCGGCTAATTGCTCGCGCTACGGGACTCTGTTACCATTCAGGAAGATCACGCCCAATATAAAATAAAGAATAAAATTCTAAAATGGGTGCAGGAGCAGAAGGACCTGGGTGAACATATACCTAGATCATTGAAGGTGGCAGGACAGGTGGAGAGAGTAGTTGATTAAGCATGTAGTGTTCTTGGCTTTATTAATAGTGGCATAGAGTACAAGAGCAAGGAGATTATGGGGAACCTATACAAGACATTCGTTAGACCTCAGCTGGAATATTGTGTACAGTTCTGGGCACCGCATTTTCGGAACGATGTGAATGCATTGAAATGCAGAAGAACTTTAAAAGAATGGTTACAGGGATGAGAAACTTCAGTTATGAGTGTCAATTGAAGAGGTTGGGACTGTTCTTCTTCGAGAGAAGGATGAGAGGATATTTGATGGAGCTGTTCAAAATCATGAGGCGGCTGGACTGAATAGACAGGGAGAACTGTTCCCCCTTGTAAAGGGATCAAGAACGAGAGGGTACAGATTTAAGGTGATTCTGTGATTGTAGCACTCCTTCAGTCCGGCACTAGTGTGTTAGCCTAAGCCATGTGTTCAGGTTGTGATGTGAAATTTGAAATTATCCTCTTCTGTCTCAGTGATAAGAGGGCTAGAAATTAATCAAGCTGATAGAAAAGCTCTCTTGACGGAGAACTCAACACGTAATAAAAGATGACGAGGACTGTAAGTGACTCAGGAAGGGCAGTGACAAATTAATAGATTGGGCAGATAGGTGTATAGTGAAAGTTAATGCAAAGAAATGTGACATTATATATTTTGGTAGGAAGAATAACACAGAATCATAGAAACTTACAGCACAGAAGGAATGCCTTTGGCCATTCATGAATCTGCTTGCCTTTTCAAAGCGCAGTCTTGCTCAGTTCTACATCCTTGCTTTTGTCCTTGTAAGTTCTTCACCTTCAAGTATCTGTTCAGTTACTTTTTAAAATTACTCATGGAGCCAGCTTCCGCCACATTTTCAACTGAATGATTTGAGATTCCAACAAGCCTCTGATGAAAGGATTTCTCCTCATTTCCTGGCTAGATTTCTTGCCAATAATTTTAAATCTATGGGACTGGATTCTACATTCCTGAGATTGACTTTTGACACCGGGGCAGGATTTGTGGACATCCACGACAGCAAACTGACGCCGCACCTGGGCCGATACCGTGGAGCTAGCACCAGAAAAGGTACCGGATTCGCTGGATTCGCGATTGACACCCAAAGGCTGGCAAGCTGCAGCCACATAAACACCCTTCACTTTCCACACACACCACCCCAACAAGATGGCAGCGAGGAAGGATGGCCCCGAGATTCACAGATGCCGAGCTCGAGACCTTGCTGGACTCGGTAGAGGAGAGGTGGGCCCCCCTGTACACCGGCCCGGGAAGGAGGCTGCCCGCCGCTGCCATTCGCCGTGCGCAGGTGGCAGAGGCAGTAAGCGCTACCAGCAACACAATCTGGACCGGCCTGCAGTGCAGGAAGAAGCTACACGACCTCCTCAGGGCGGCTGGGGTGAGTAGCCAGCACTGTGCCCCTGGCATCAAACCCATCCCACACATCCGTCACCCCACGGCCCCCAACCCTGAACACCCACCCTGCACCACATACTGGCACCCATTTCTGCCGCCATGGGTTTAACATTGTGCATTCTCTGCATCTACCCCCTCCCCCACACCAGGAGAAAGCCGTCCATAACCGCAGGGAGTGGGAAACGACTGAAAGGGGACCGCTGGAGCTAGGCCCCTCACCATGGCAGAGCAGCGGGCCCTGGACATGGTCGGCGGACTTGACGAAAGGGAAGTCGCCTGGGTGGAGATGGGCCTCGGGCGAGGAAGTGAGACCCGCTGTTACAATTCCCCGTGACACGTGTGACAACTCCCCCAATACCACTGTGGTAATCACCACTGTTATATATATTAGGAGATGTGTGGTAAGGCCCTGTACTACAGGTACGGGGGTAGTCCCTGCCTGCTGGCTCCGCCCAGTAGGCGGGGTGTAAATATGTGTGCTCCCTATACAGCAGCCATTTCTCCAGCTGCTGTAGGAGGCCACACATCTTAGAGTAATAAAGCCTCAGTTATATTCAACTCTCGTCTCTGTACAATTGATCATGCATCAATTTATTACTCTAAGATTTTCAGAAGATGGACCTCCGCATCAAGTCGGATCGCCTGCAGCTGGATCCCGAATCAAGCGACGCCACAAAGGACTTTCAACACTGGCAGCTTGTTTCAAAGCTTACATCAGATCTGCACCAGACCCAATCCCGGAAGCTCAGAAGATCCAGATACTCTACTCGCGGCTGAGCTCCAACGTCTTTCCTCTTATCCAGGACACGCTGAACTACGACGAAGCCACGGCGCTACTGAAAGAGAATTACGCACAGCAGACGAACACGCTCTTCGCCAGACACGTACTCTCTACTTACAGTCAACTCCCTGGTGAGTCCGTAGAAGATTTCTGGAGTGCTTTAATTCCTCTGGTAAGAGACTGTGACTGTCAGGCCATCATGGCCACGGAACATTCGAACCTCCTCATGCGCCTTCGTTACGGGGATAGGGTCAGACCTCACATGCCAGCGACTTTTAGAGGGGGCCACGCTCGACCTCGCAGCAACAAAAAAACTGCCGCTATCGATGACGGTCGCCTCACGCAATATTCAGGCCTACACCCCCAGCCGTGCAGCCCACCCCTCCTACACATCGTGGACTCTGCAGACGGCCGCCCCACCGGGGGCCTCACCCAGTCAATACGCCTGTGCTACGTGCCAGCCAGCCAACCCCGGGGGCCCTCGATGTTACTTTTGCGGGCAACAGTAACACTCCCGCCAATGCTGCCCGGCCAGCACCGCCCTTTGCAAGGCCTGCGGCAAGAAGGGGCACTTCGCTGCAGTGTGCCAGGCCCGCTCAGTCTCCGCTATTGCCCCAACTCCCCTCGCGTACGGACAATGGGCGCCGCCATCTTCACCTCCCTGGACCATGCGTGGCCAGTGGGCGCCGCCATCTTCTCCCCCTCAGAACACGCGCGGCCAGTGGGCACCGCCAACTTCCCCTTCTCGGACCACGTGCGGCCCATGGGCGCTGCCATCTTTTTCAAACCCCGCCACGTGCGGCCCGTGGGCGCCGCCATCTTGTCAACCCCAAGATCATCAGGTGCCGCCATCTTGTCTTCCCCACGGCACATGGGCACCACCATTGTTCCTGGACCACTGCCCCCTGGGCACCCCATCATTCGACACCAGCGACGACCAGCCACGACTCGCCTCGGTCACGATCGACCAGTCTCACCCGCACAATCTAGCCACTGCCTCGGCAAGCGTGATGATCGATGGGCACGAGACCTCTTGCCTGTTGGACTCTGGGAGCACCGAAAGCTTCATCCATCCATATACGGTAAGGCGCGTCTCCCTTGCGGTACATCCGCCAATCAAAGAATCTTCCTGGTCTCCGGATTCCACTCGGTGGCGATCCAGGGGTAGTGTATAGCCACACTCACGGTCCAGGGCGTAGAATTCAGCTTCCGCCTCTATGTCCTCTCCAACCTCTGCGCTGCCCTGCTACTCGGCCTGGACTTCCAGTGCCTAACCTTGAAATTCGGCGGGCCCCTACCACCCCTTACTATGTGCGGCCTCGCGACCCTAAAGGTCGACTCACCTTCCCTATTCGCAAACCTAACCACGGATTGCAAACCCGTCGCCATCAGGTCCGAGGTCCAGCGGCTGCTTCGGGAAGGCATCATTGAGGCCAGCAATAGCCCCTGGAGAGCACAAGTGGTAGTGGTGAAAACTGGGGAGAAACACAGAATGGTCGTGGACTACAGCCAGACCATCAATAGGTACACGCAGCTCGACGCGTACCCCCTCCCACGCATATCTGATATGGTCAATCGGATTACACAGTACCGGGTCTTCTCAACTGTAGACCTCAAATCCGCCTACCACCAGCTCCCCATCTGTGAGGCGGACCGCCCAAAAACTGCCTTCGAGGCAGATGGCCGCCTCTATCATTTTCTCAGGGTTCCCTTCCAAAGGGAGATGGACCGAATGGTCGACCGGTACGGGTTGCGGGCCACCTTCCCGTACCCAGACAATGTCACCATCTGCGGCCACGATCAGAAGGACCACAATGCCAACCTTGCCAAATTTCTTCACACCGCCACTCTTCTAAACCTCACCTAAATCAAGGAGAAGTGCGTATTCAGCACGAACCGCATAGCCATCCTCGGCTATGTGGTCCAGAACGGAGTTCTGGGGCCTGATCCCAACCGCATGCGCCCCCTCATGGAGCTCCCCCTTCCCCACTGCCCCAAGGCCCTCAAACGCTGCCTGGAGTACTTTTCAGACTACACCCAGTGGGTCCCAAACTACGCGGACAAGGCCCGCCCACTCATCCAGTCCATCCTTTTCCCCCTGCCGGCCGAAGCACAACAGGCCTTCAACCGTATTACAGCCGATATCGCCAAGGCCGCGATGCATGCAGTAGACGAGACACTGCCCTTTCAAGTGGAGAGCGACGCATCAGACGTCGCCCGAGCCGCCACGTTCAATCAGGCAGGCAGGGCCATGGCATTCTTTTCCCGCACCCTTCATGCCTCCGAAATCCGGCACTCCTCCGTCGAAAATGAGGCCCAAGCCATCGTTGAAGCTGTGCGGCATTGGAGGCATTACCTGGCCGGCAGGAGATTCACTCTTCTCACTGACCAACGGTCAGTTGCCTTCATGTTCAATAACACACAGCGGGGTAAGATCAAAAATGATAAAATCTTGAGGTGGAGGATCGGGCTCTCCACCTACAACTACAGGATTTTGTATCACCCCGGCAAGCTCAACGAGCCCCCAGATGCCCTATCCCGAGGCACATGTGCCAGCGCACAGGTAGCCCGACTCCGGACCCTGCACGCTAACCTTTGTCACCCGGGAGTCACACGGTTGTACCATTTCATAAAGGCCCGCAATCTGCCCTACTCCGTTGAGGACATTCGGACAATCACCAGGGACTGCCAGGTCTGTGCGGAGTGCAAGCTGCACTTCTACCAGCCGGACCGTGCGCGCCTGGTGAAGGCCTCCCACCCCTTTGAACGCCTCAGCGTGGATTTCAAAGGGCCCCACCCCTCCACCGACCGTAACACGTATATCCTCAGTGTGGTCGATGAATCCTCCAGATTCCCCTTCGCCATCCCATGCCCCGATATGACGTCTGCCACCGGCATCAAAGCCCTCAACACAATCATCGCTCTGTTCGGTTTCCCCGCCTACATCCACAGTGGCAGAGGATCCTCATTCATGAGTGATGAGCTGCGTCAGTTCCAGCTCAGCAGAGGTATCGCCTCGAGCAGGACGACCAGCTATCACCCCCGGGGAAACAGGCAGGTGGAGGGGGAGAACAGGATGTTCTGGAGGGCCGTCCAACTGGCCCTGCGGTCCAGATATCTCCCGGCCTCCCGCTGGCAGGAGGTCCTCCCCGATGCACTGCACTCCATTTGGTCGCTACTATGCACCGCCACTAACGGCACACCCCATGAACGTCTCTTTGCCTTCCCCAGGAAGTCCACATCTGGGGTGTCGCTCCCAGCTTGGCTCGCAGCTCCAGGACCCGTATTTCTCCGTAGGCACGCCCGACTCCACAAGGTTGACCCATTGGTTGAAAGGGTGCAATTACTCCACCTAACTCCCAGTATGCCTACGTAGCATACACCTATGGCCGCCAGGATACTGTCGCCTTCAGAGACCTGGCACCAGCAGGTTCCTCACACACACACCCCTCCGGCCCGGCTCCACCCCCCCTCCCCCAGCACACCCAGCAGCAACCCCTCCAGGACCATCCGTCCTCCCCCTGCCCACGCCCGAGGATGAAGAGGATTTCGGCACGCTCCCGGAGTCATCGAGGACCAGACCAATACCGGAATCGCTGCCGCCACTGCGTCGCTCCCAACGCCACATCAAGGACCCGGACAGGCTAAATCTATAATTGGTTCGGGACTGTCAAACCACTTTGTACTGGACTTTAGAAAGACATTTTTTTTTTTCGCTTCTGTATATTAAACTTGCTCTGTATATAGTTCTCCATCATCCCGCCAGACTCAATTTTAACAGGGGGTGAATGTGGTAATCACCACTGTTGTATATATTAGGGGATTTGTGGTAAGGCCCTGTACTACAGGTACGGGGGTAGTCCCCCCTGCCTGCTGACTCTGCCCAGTAGGCAGAGTATAAATATGTGTGTGCTCCATATACAGCAGCCATTTCGCCAGCTGCTGTAGGAGGCCACAGATCTTAGAGTAATAAAGCCTCAGTTGTATTCAACTCTCGTCTCTGTCCAATTGATCGTGCATCAACCACCCTCACCCCCACACCACCCACACCACCACCCCCAAGCCCTTGGGCTAATCATCTTGTCTCGTGTCTTGCACGCGTTGCTGGTGATGGGGCGGGCCCTTCTGGTGTTCCCCCGTCCCCAGTTACAGTCACCACCACAGCCAGAACATCCCCCGTGTGCGGAGCAGTGATTAGAGTACTGACATGGAGAGAACCCATATGCCCGAGATCCAGGACACCTCGGAGCCCGAGTCCAATATTCACATGGATTTCCCATCACAGCTGTCTCCAACACCCTCCACCATCCTAGAGACGTTCACTGCGGTCGGGCACTTGAGTGAAGAGGCTCCTGGGACACTCCCTTGTGCTTACCACACAAATGCTCTGATACATGAAGTGGAGGTAGGAACTACCAAGGGGGCGGATAGTTGGAGGGTGGGCTGACCCCAGGGCCTAGCTGCCATCCAGATGGGTTCAGGCTTCTGGAACGGACAGTCCCATTGATCGTAGAGATGCAGACGCAGAGCCAGGGACTACATGAGGGTTTGTCGGCGAGCATCCAGAACTTGCAGGCACAGTGGAGGAGTCCAACCGCGGACTAGGAGCAGGATGTGGTGCAGACCATGCGTGCCGCCAAGGCCACTATCGCACGGGTGACATCCACGGTGGAGACGTTGGGGCAAGGGTTTGGCTATGGATCAGATATGGATCAGCATGTACAAGGCTTGGGGCAATCTGTGCAGGCGGTGGTTGCGGCCCAGACGGGGCTGCCCTCTCACAGGAAGCCATGTGCTAGCGTCACCTGGAAATTGCAGCAGCGCTCCTGAGCTAGGCCCAGTCATAGAGGGCCATTGCTGAGAGCGTTGGCGATAATGCCCAGGTACTGGCCTTCATGGCACAGTTGCAGAGGGAGGTTGCCCAGTCCCAGAGGGAGATGGCGCAGTCATTGGCTGATGTGGCACAGTTCCAGAAGGTGGTGGCACAGTTGCAGCGTGATGTGGTGCAGTCCCAGACGGAGGTGGCCCACTCCCTATGTTCTGTAGCCGCGAGCTTGTAGACCCTGGTCGAGACGGGAGCAGGCCTCTAGCACTGGCAGTGCCAGGTGACGGGGGAACCTCAGTGCATAGCTCCGCACTCATCCCCCGTCCCATAGAGTACCCCGGGGGCCACCGGGCATCCCGACAGAGGACGAGGAGGTGATGGGTTTCGTGCTGGTGGTCCCCGCAGAGGAGGTGCTGGAACACTGCAGTACCTTTGCCACCCCCCCCCCCCTCCCTTCCCCCTCCTGTCCCTGGTGCATCAGGCGGAACAGGGCAGCACTTGGGACACTTGAGCAGTAGCCGGGCCCATCCAGGCCCGGTCGCCCCAGAAGATAGAAGCCAACGGGGACCATGGGCGGGAATCTCAGTGGGCCATCTCCACTCCTAATGTACTGTCTGGGGATCCACCTAGCTGTATCATTAGGGCCTGTAAGGGCAGGAAGTTAGACACCAGTTAAGTTGGTACGAGTGCAGGGCACAGTTTTGTGATCGGGGCTAGGGCATAACTCTGTATATATTTGTTCACATTAAACACCTGTTCACAATGTTACAACCTGCCTCAGTGCTCTGTCAGAGAGTGTGAGGGTTGGGAGGAGGTGTCTGTGCCACTGGCCAGTCCCTCCCCCAAGTCGGTGACCTCCGGGAGGCGAACAGAGCACTCCGCGTGCGTTGGCCGTGGCGCACATCTTGTGCAACCTCCCGTGCCTATCTGGGCCCCATGTCCTGACCATCCTTGCCCTCCCCCACATCCTCCTCGTCGGATGAGGACTGACGTTCAACCTCCTCCTCCAGCAAGTCGCTCCTCTGTTGCGCAATGTTGCGGAGGATGCAGCAGGCCGCCATGATGCGGGCGACCCTCTCAGCATCATACTGAGGGTCCCTCCAGAGCAGTCCAGGCACCTGAACCGTATCTTCAGGAGACAGAAGCACCGCTCGATCATGGCCCTGGTCGATGTATGGGTGTCGTTGTAGCGGGTCTCCGCGTCGGTCTGTGGCCTCCAGATAGGCGTCATCAGCCACGAACGCAGTAGATAACCCCTGTTACGCAAGAGCCAACTCCCCTCCCCTCAGCCAGGGGACTGCCTCGAAGAGGCTGGGAATCGTCGAGTGTGCCAGGATGAAGGCGTTGTGCACACCGCCCGGGTATCGGGTACAGACGTGCATGATGCGCATCAATCACATATCAGCTGCTCATTCATCGAGTGCAACTCCTTTCAATTTGTGTAGGGTGGCCTGTCATCTGCAGGTTGTCGTAGGATGACATGCATCCTGTCGATCACCCCCTGGTCCTGGTGCATCCTATCGATGGCGGCGAACCCCGCTGCTGGGGCACACTGGTGGGCTTAGTCCACATTGAAATGGAGGTATAGTGCCGCCTGGACATATAGTACCTCCGTGATGGTGCAGTTGCACCTGTGCACCAAGGTTTGTGAGATCCTGGACAGGTCCCCACTAGGCGCCTGGAAGGACCCCGTGACACAGAAGTTCAGGACAACCGTCACCTTGATGGCCACCGGGAGCGGGTGTCCTCCCCCATTCCCCGCAGTGCCACTGCGCCATGATCTGGCAGATATGTCGCACTGTCACCCTGCTCAACCGGAGCCTTCGACGGCATGCCCGGTCCGGAACGTCCTTGATTGACAGGCGCTGCCGGTACACGCGAGGCCTCATCCTCCTCCTCGGCCTGTTGGGAGGCCGGCTCTCCATCCTCAGCAGGTGCCGATGTTCCACTGCTACATGCTCCATTGCTGCAGCTTCCCCCTTCTCATGCAGCTCCAGCTTGTACAGCTGCAGGGCATCCCCCAGGCCTGCGGCGACTAGGAGGAAGGCCACAGTTGCTGAATAAATTCCGATATCCATTGTCTGCAGGGGGTGAAAGGTCGACATATTAACATGGTACCTATCCCCATGCCCAACCAGGTCCAACGAGCTACACGGTGGCCCCAGTTGGTACTGTGGGCTCTGCCCCCGCATTCTCCCTTCCCCCCTCCTCCACACCTCGGGCCCCGTCGGTGGCCGGAATCATGGGGGCCTCTGGCCCTGGCGCCATGTGTACCATTGGCTGGCACTGCCCTTGCCAGCGGTAAGCTCTGCGGCTGCTGCCTGGCACCCCCGCAGGGGCTACAGTGGATGTTGCCATTGGTGGGCCGCGTGATGCCCCGCTGGCAGGTGGTGGCCGGTTGGCGGGGTGGTATGGTGGAGGGTGGGGTGCGGGATTAGTGGGTGGGGGCACCCAGACGCCCAGTGTCACTCTACAGAACAAGGTGGGTGGTAAGTGGTGTGCGCAGCAAGGTGGCCGCATTGCGGGCCGCAGCAATGGTGGGCCATGCCTGTGTAGTGATCTTTACATGGGTATGTAGATAAGTGGTTAATGGGAAATTGAAAGATAACTAGGGGGCAGCACTGGCGGGTATAAAAACAGACGCAAGCGGCTCTCTGCCTCTCTTGGTGATTAGACTGTGACGAAAGCAGAAGCATAGATCTAGCTCAGGACTACTAGTGTGGTCAGACATAGCTACTGTATATAAACGTTGTAACCTTTCTAATGGTATTGATCTTAAAGTAAGAACTCATGCAATTGTTAAATTCTGTTACTCAATAAACCTTTCAATACCTCTGGACGACTTCGAGCCTTCTTCATCAAGGTGCAGAAAGCCTCTGCCGCAACGGGATTGAGTAACGCATGTTACATACAGTAGTGCTACCAAACACACTACAGTAAGGTGACAAAAGAGGAGGCTCCCCGGGCCCACAGCATTCCCCCGTCACCATTCACCCCCACGCCCCCTCCCCACCGGTCCTTACAGTTACCTCACCCTAGTAGCCTGCCAGTGTCATGACCGGCAGCCTCTCCGTGTCCAACTGCTCTCTCTCCCTCATCAGCCATGGCGGAAGTTTCACGATTTTTAAAAGCACAAGTGAACGTCGCCGTCGGGAATTCGCCCCAGTGGGGGCGGAGAATCGCGGAGGCCCTGGAGAGTACCAGGTCAGGCCCATTAATTAGATGCCAAAGACATTTACTGTATGTGCGCTCTGGAATGCATTGACCCCGCTGTTGGGATGAGGGAGAGTTGTGATTTGGTGTGAAACCTGCGCCCGCCACAATTTCGGCTTCGGAATCGATTCTCCACCCAATCGCGTTTCCTGATTCCGGCACTGGCTGGTGGAGAATGAGCGGGATTCTCCGTAGCTCGACGCTGAAATCGTGATCGGCGAATGGGCCGGGAATGGATTCCCATGCTAAAATTGGAGCCGCGCCGGTTTGACTTTAGTCCGCTGGGTTCTGTCCCCGCCAAACTGTCATCATCGTGATGCGCATCATTTCAATGGCGTTGGTGCATCATCGGCCGGCCAATCCGCGATGCTCAGCCCCCGGTGGCCCGAGTTCCCAATGTCGCGGGCCACGTGTGGTCCCAACTTTGCGGGAACGCCGTGACGGATGCGAACTGTGTCCAGCGCTGATACACTCGGCCGGGATCCGTGCCGCTGGCTGGGGGGAGGGGGGGGGGTGCGTCTACTAGGGCTGGGGGACTAGTGGGAGGTGGCCAGTCAGTGATCTGTGAGGTGGCGAATGGCGGGTTGGGTCTGCTCACGGCTGGCGCCATGTTGTTCAGCGTGTCCTTGCAGGTCATCAGCCGTGAGCATGCGCGGCCTGGGAACCGGCCATTCTCCGGCTGTTTTCGGCACGGACGGCGGGAGTTTCAGTTGCTAGCCCCTCACCGGTACCGGAATTGGTGAGGGTTTCATGCCGATTTTCTGGTCGTGAAAGACCACACTTGCTCCGCTGGCATCAGCACCTAGTCTCCCAAACGGAAAATCCAGCCCATGATCTTTGGTTATTGACCTACTCACCAGAGGAAATAATTTTTCTCTATTTACTTTTTTCAAAAACTTTTTCTATCTTGAAATCCTTTATTTGATCAGGTTTTAACTTTCACTGATCCAAGGAAAATAGTCCTAACTTTTCCAAAGCCTTGATGTTTTTTCTGAGGAGTGGTGTCCAGAATTGTTCTCAATATTTTGTGTCAGGTCTACCCACTGATACCCTGAAACTTTAAAAGGTGTCGAGAAACAAAGTTAGGGATTCAGACGCATAAATCATAAAAGTGAGAGGACCTAAATCTGTGAAAAAAATCACGGAAAATAAGTTGTTATACCCAAAATAAATAATTGGCTAAGGCCGCAGTTAGAATATTGGATTGGGTTCTCATAATACATGTCCACACAATTGGACCTGCTGCCTCAATGCTGATTTGTTTCCTGGTTCAGAAGTCATTATGCATTGATGATGGGTTCCAGCAGTGGTTGCTCTCTAATAGTCCCCACTGATAGAAGATGTAGGAGGCATGACCTAAGGAGTTAGAAACCCCTGGTAACGGAAGACCTTCCATTGAAGGCCTTAGCTGAAACTGTAATCCTCAGCAGAGAAGGTATCTGAGGGAGAGGAGGCACCAACTAGGCCATTTATGCCAGTTTATACCATTTGAGGCCATTACCATTGCTCCCCAAGACTAACACTCTCTTCTACAAAGCGATTCTAGCGAGCAACACAAATGGACGGGAGGGAAATGGATCTAGAAGCAGAGCCTAAGACGACACCTGTTCAATTTGCCCAGCTGTTCCTGTCACTATCTGATCCGATTTGGGGTTGGATAGTGAAGGAAGAGGATGGATGGGTGCTTAGCTCAGGTGGCTAGACAGCTGGCATGTGGATCAGATTAGTGCCAACAGCATGGCACATCCCCATTCTGTTTGGCAGACTCAGGGCCTACTTGCCCTTCTAGTAATCAACACTTCACAGCACCTTTCCGTAGTTTGGCAAAAAAAAAGCAATGATCTATCTTTGAGTAGCGAACACAAGAAGAAGAAAAAAGAAGAAAAGTTCAGGCCATTATGTCCAGCTTTGGGGACCTTACCTTAGGAAGGACGCTGAGTATGTGGAAGAAATTCACCCAGAGGATATGAGTTAAGTGAAGTTATAGTTATGTGTTTGATCAGTGGAAATAATTCTTAGAACAAAGGTGTTTACCGGGATATCTGAGGGATATGTTCAACATTACGATGAATAGGGGATATTACTTGCATCAGCTCGTCTATGGGTAAGAAGAGGGCATAAATGTAATGTTCATCAGTAAAACAAGGGAGTGATTCAGAGAATCTTTTTTTTAAACACAGATGGTTGCTAGACTATGGAATGTGTGTCACACCAGGAACAGAATCGACAATAATTTTTTAAAAAAGGAAGTGAGCAAATGTTTGGAAACCAAGGTCTTGAGAAAGGTATGTAGAGGGAGAGAGGAGTAGGACTAAGTGAATAGTCTTTTAAAACATTGGTCTAAATAGTCTCCTCCTGTTTCATCAACCCTTGTGATATTAAGATACTTAGAAGGGTTACAGATGTTTTTATCTTAGCGCTGTTGTGATACCTCAGGTTATGTGATCAAAATTTTGCGGCACAGTTTCTGATCTCTTGGAGGGCAGGTAGTACGGTGGGGCAGGGTGGTGGTCGTAGCCAGAAGGTGGGGGTTTCTTACAAAAGGACAACATGGCAATTACCTGTTTAAAGTTTAAAAGAAGTTTAAAAACTTCTAAGGGGCAATTACCAGGCAGTGGGAACTATCTGAAACTTCCACTGGTTCTGGATCTTACCAGAATAGTTATAGGGAAAAGGTTAGCAAGGATTAAAAGCACTTCTGACTCCTGGGTAATTATAGCACTGGGAACCTCCAAACCCCGCACCCCCCACCCCCAGACAACCCCTTCCACACCCCGAACTGTTCTTCCCACACTCCTGACTACCAGACAACACCCCCAACAACCCTCCCCACACACCGACTACCTGCACAACCCCTGACTGCGCCTCCACACCACCTGACTACATGCAAGACCCCCTAAATACACTCCTAACCTCCCAGCTGCCCCTCCATCCTCCCTGACTACCCTCCCATTTTCCCAGCCAAGCTCCCCACCCCTGACTAAATCCCCAACACCTGACTGCTCTCCCAACACCTTGAATGCCCCCCATTCCCCTTTCTACCTTCCCATTAACCCAACCAGCCTCCGCACCCCACTCGCTACATTCCCCATCCCCCAATTACACCCCAACACCCTTAAACTAATCTTTCTGACATCTTGACTAGCTTTTCCACCCCAGAGCAACCTCTCTACACCCCAACTACCCTTCCACAACCACCCTCCTCATCCTCCTGACAATCTTCCCCAACCCCATCTACCCTCCTGACTCCCTGACTAGCCCAGCACCCCTCTTGACTACTAACCCCCACAACGACCTTTCCCATGCCCTGACCAGAAACCACCCACAACCACCCTCCCAACTCTGACTATTTCCCACCCCTCCCATCTCCGATTACACCTCCCCCACAGCCTCATGAATCCTTCCCAGGACCCTCGGCATCCACTCCTCCCGACCACCTGACCGCTGCAATCTGACCACTAGAAGACCCCCATTTTTTTTAATAAACAATTTTAATGAGGTATTTTTGGCATTACAAACAGCAACAGTATAAAAACAATGTGAAAAGAACAACAAACATAGTGCAATCACTGACTCCCATCCCGCCGAGACCCGCCGAATTGACCCCCTATTCTACGTTACCCTAACCCCCCCTCCCACCCCACCCCCCTCCCCCCACCCGCCTGCTGACGATTAATTCTCCGCGAAGAAGTCGATGAATAGTTGCCACCTCTGGGCGAACCCTAACAGTGACCCTCTCAAGGCGAACTTAATCTTCTCTAGGCTGAGAAAGCTCGCCATGTCAGTTAGCCAGGTGTCCGACTTCGGGGGCTTTGAGTCCCTCCAAGCTGGCAGTATCCGTCTCCGGGCTACCAGGGAAGAAAAGGCCAGAACATCTGCCTCTTTCTCCCCCTGGATTCCCGGGTTTTCCGACACCCTGAAAATCGCCACCTCTGGACTCATTGCCACCCTTGTTTTCAATACACTGGACATGACGTCCGCAAACCCCTGCCAACATTCTCTAAGTTTTGGACACGCCCAGAACATGTGGACATGGTTCGCTGGTCCTCCCGCACATTTTACACACCTGACCTCCACCCCAAAGAATCTGCTCATCCAGGCCACTGTCATGTGGGCCCGGTGTACCACCTTGTATTGGATCAAGCTGAGCCTGGCGCATGTTGCAGTCGCATTGGCCCTACTCAACGTGTCCGCCCATAAGCCATCCTCCATCCCATCACCAAGCTCCTCCTCCCACAGAAGACCCCCATTGACCCCACCTGCCCACCCTAACTCCTCATCCACTTGTCTCATAAAAATCTCCTCCTTTGCCTCTCAGAGTGGCTGGAAACATTAAACTTACCTGCTTTAAGGCAGCTAGTGCTGTGCAATGGGGGTGTGACATTACTACCCCCGATGTCACTGCCTGCGCTGGAAGGAGTCTGGAGCTGCTGTGTTGTGCTGCGTACTTATCACTGTGGTAATACCAGGTATTGCGGTACCTGAGAGGTGGATGACCATTGGTTAGACCCAGGAGTCTACCATTGGCTGATGTACAGAGCTCCGCCCTGAGAGGCGGAGTATAAGAACCAATGCCGTCCCAGCAGCCTTCACTTTCTGTATCGAAGCTGCTGGGGAACAGTTCTAGCAGATTAAAGCCTATTAGTTATGCCTCACCTTGTCTCGAGAGTAATTGATTGCTACAACTTCAGTTGAAAGGCTTGATCTCCGTATGAAACCGGAGTGCCTTCAGCTCAGCCCCCACGCGGACAACTCTGCTGCTATCTTCAAACATTGGCTGGCGTGCTTTAAGGGCTACCTCGACACGGCCGCCGGCACCCCCACGGAAGGACAAAAGGTGCACCTTCTACGCTCACCGGTCAGCTCTGGGATCTACCCTCTTATCGAGGAGGTGGAGAATTATGCTGCCGTGATCGAGCTGCTAGAAGGACATTATATCCGCCCTGTGAACCAGGTCTACGCTCGTCACCTGCTGGCAACTAGGAGGCAAAGCCCCAAGGAAACGTTGGAAGACTTCTACCGGGCGCTGTTGGTGCTGGGCCGAAACTGTGGCTGCCCGCCAGTTTTGGGGAACGAGCACACGGAACTTTTGATCAGGGATGCTTTTGTGGCAGGTATGACCTCCCCCGATATCCGTCGAAGGCTCCTAGAAATGGACACTCTGGGACTTACTGAGGCATGGGCTCTGGCGGGGTCCATGGACGTTGCCTATAAAAACGCGCTGTCCTTTGCTCCTGAACGCACGGTGGTCCCTTGGGCTGCGTGGCACCCCGTAGCGGCAGCCCCTCAGGCTTTTCCCCTGACCCCGCAAGCCTGTGCGGCGAGATGGCCTGCTAGTGCCGCCGGACAATGCTGTTTCTTCTGCGGGCAGGCGAATCATCCCTGCCCGCGCTGCCCGGCCCGCACCGCCACCTGCAAATGGTGCGGCAAGAAGGGCCACTATGTGGGGGTCTGCCAGGCCCGCGCCGTGGCCGAGGTCTCCAGCGACTATCGGCAACCCCCCTTTCAGGCCCCGACCGCCCAACGCTCACCGCCACCCCCCTAACCTCAGGCCATGTGCGACCCGCGGGCGTGGCCATTTTGCCACCCGGACACCACGCTGGACGGCTGGGCGCCGCCATTTTGTCCATCGCCGCCGCCATCTTCTTCATCCCCGGACTCCATGTGCGACCCATTGGTGACGCCATCTTGGATGGGGCCCCAGGCCCCCAGCACAGCCGACTACATGCTGCCCGACCAGAACTCTCCATTACTGCAACTGGCCTCGGTGACTCTGGACCAGAGTCAGCCCCGGATGCTTGCGAAAGCTACAACGATGATCTCCATCAACGGCTACGTGACGTCGTGCCTGATAGACTCTGGGAGCACCGAAAGCTCTGTTCACCCTGACACGGTAAGGCGCTGTTCTCTTGTCACCCATCCCGTAAATCAAAGGATCTCCCTGGCCTCCGGGTCATACGCGGTGGAGATAAAAGGGTTCTGCCTAGCGAACCGCACTGTCCAAGGCAGGGAATACCACAATTTCCACCTGTACGTCCTGCCGCACCTCTGCGCAGCCACCCTCCTTGGGCTGGATTTCCAGTGCCATCTGCAAAGCCTGACCGTTAAATTTGGCAGCCCTATACCCCCCCTTACTGTCTGCGGCCTCGCGACCCTTAAGGTCGACCCGCCTTCCCTGTTTGCGATCCTCACCCCGGATTGCAAACCCGTCGCCACCAGGAGCAGACGGTACAGTGCCCAGGACCGGACCTTTATCAGGTCGGAGGTCCAGAGACTGCTGAGGGAAGGGGTCATCGAAGCGAGCAACCATCCCTGGAGAGCTCAGGTAGTGGTGGTAAAGACTGGGGAGAAACATAGGATGGTCATTGACAACAGCCAGACCATCAACAGGTTTACGCAACTGGATGCGTACCCTCTCCTCCGTATAGCCGACCTGGTGAACAGGATTGCGCAATACAAGGTCTTCTCCACGGTGGATCTCAAGTCTGCCTACCACCAGCTACCCCTCCGTACTGGTGACCGCCAGTACACTGCCTTTGAAGCAGACGGGTGGCTCTATCACTTTTTAAGGGTTCCCTTCGGCGTCACGAACGGGGTCTCGGTCTTCCAACGAGAGATGGACCGAATGGTGGACCGGTACGGCTTACACGCAACATTCCCGTATCCGGATAATGCCACCATCTGCGGCCATGACCAGCAGGACCATGACACCAACCTCCGCAAATTTCTCCAGACTGCGAAAATCCTTAATCTGACATATAATAAGGATAAATGCGTGTTTAGCACCGACTGTCTAGCCATTCTAGGCTACGTAGTGCGAAGTGGAGTCATAGGCCCCGACCCTGAGCGCATGCTCATGGAGGGGGTACTCATGGAGTTCCCCCTCCCTCACTGCCCCAAGGCCCTGAGGCGCTGCCTCGGGTTCTTCAGCTATTATGCACAGTGGGTCCCCAATTATGTAGACAAGGCTCGACCCCTGATCCAGTCCACAACCTTCCCCCTGTCGACAGAGGCACGCCAGGCCTTCAGCCGCATCAAAGCAGACATTGCAAAAGCCACGATGCGCGCCGTCGACGAGTCCCTCCCCTTCCAGGTCGAGAGCGATGCGTCCGCCGTAGCTCTGGCGGCCACCCTCAATCAGACGGGCAGGCCCGTGGCTTTCTTCTCCCGCACTCTCCATGCTTCCGAAATTCACCACTCCCCGGTCGAAAAGGAGGCCCAGGCCATCGTAGAAGCTGTGCGACACTGGAGGCATTACCTGCCCGGCAGGAGGTTTACTCTCCTCACGGACCAACGGTCGGTTGCCTTCATGTTCGATAATGCACAGCGGGGCAAGATTAAGAACGACAAGATCCTGCGGTGGAGGATAGAACTCTCCACCTACAATTACGAGATCTTGTACTGTCCCGGGAAGCTGAACGAGCCTCCTGATGCCCTGTCCCGCGGCACTTGTGCCTCCGCACAAGTGGACTGCCTCTGATCCCTCCACGAGGACCTCTGCCACCCAGGGGTCACTCGTTTCTTTCATTTTATCAAGACCCGCAACCTGCCCTACTCCATCGAGGAGGTCAGGACCGTCACCAGGGACTGTCAAATCTGCGCGGAGTGCAAACCGCACTTCTACCGGCCAGAGAGGGCACACCTGATAAAGGTTTCCTGTCCCTTTGAACGCCTCAGCATGGATTTCAAAGGCCCCCTCCCCTCCACCGACTGCAACACGTACTTCCTTAACGTGATTGACGAGTACTCGCGGTTCTCATTCGCCATCTCCTGCCCAGACCACAACCATCGTCATCAAGGCCCTCCAAGGTATCTTTACACTGTTCAGTTTCCTCGCATACATTCACAGTGACAGGGGGTCCTCCTTTATGAGTGACGAACTGCGTCAATTCCTGCTCAGCAAAGGCATCGCCTCGAGCAGGACGACAAGTTATAACCCCGGGGAAACGGGCAGGTAGAGAGGGAGAATGGAACGGTCTGGAAGACCGTCCTGCTGGCCCTACGGTCCAGGAATCTCCCAGTCTCCCACTGGCAGGAAGTCGTCCCGGTGGCCCTCCACTCCATCCCGTCACTGCTCTGCACTACCACAAATCAGACACCTCATGAACGTCTCCTTGTTTTCCCCAGGAAGTCCTCCTCCGGGACCTCGCTCCCAACCTGGCTAGCGACACCCGGACCCATCCTGCTTCGGAAACATGTGAGGGCGCACAAGTCGGACCCGTTGGTCGAGAGGGTCCACCTGCTGCACGCCAACCCCCAGTACACCTATGTAGCGATCCCTGATGGCCGCCAAGACACGGTCTCCCTCCGGGACCTGCCGCCCGCCGGAGCCCCACGCGCACCCGCACCATTGCCCCCACCCCCACCCTCCCCACAGCACCTAACTGGAGGGTCAGTACTCCTGCCGCCCCTGCCTAGGCCTGAACAAACACCGACGCCCCCTACAGGCGCTTTTCCCCCCTGCCCACTTTTCGCCCCAACAGCGCCGCCTCGGGGTGACAAAGCTGCCTGGGAGGACGTTCCTGGAGTCGCAAAAGCGGGGACCCCCATCAGAATCACCGTCGAAGCCCAGATGCTCCAGAAGATCGACCAGGCCACCCGATCGACTGATTGCTGCACCATGAACACTTTGTTATTACCCTCGACATCACGGCACCTCCATACATGGTCATACCATGCGAAAGGCAACCATTAACGCTGACCATCACCCCGCCTGGCTCTTTTTTTAACAGGGGGTGAATGTGGTAATACCAGGTATTGTGGTACCTGAGAGGTGGATGACCATTGGTTAGACCCAGGAGTCTAGCATTGGCTGATGTACATAGCTCCGCCCTGAGAGGCGGAGTATAAGAATGGTTGCCGTCTCAGTAGCCTTCACTTTCTGATTCGAAGCTGCTGGGGAACAGTTCTAGCAGATTACAGCCTATTAGTTATGCCTCACCTTGTCTCGAGAGTAATTGATTGCGCATCAATAACCAAGTCCCAGTTGAAATGTGGGCTAGAAACATGCAGCTCCTGACTGAGGCATGATCAATTTGATTGGAGACGAAATTGAATCCAAACTGAGGCTTTATTAGTAACAGATGTGTGGCCTCCCACAGCAGTTGGCGAAATGGCTGCGAGCTGGAGGCCATGCATATTTATAACCCAGCTCCTGGGCGGAGCTAGCATGCAGGGGTCACAGGTGAACCTGTAGTGCAGGTTCTACCGTACAACCTCTAATATCAGAACACAGTGGTTTACCACATTCACCCCCTGTTAAAATTGAGTCCGGCATGGGTGGTGGATAACTATGTACAATTAGCATGTTTTAATATTTACAGAGCAGTAAAAAAATGTCTCTGGTCATCCGGCGGGCCGGTCAGAGGCTCAGCTGGTCCAGTGCCTTGATAGTCCTTTGAGATTGCCGAAGTAGTGACGGGGATGTTGGTGCTGTCGTGGTCGAAATTGACTCCGGGAGCATGCCAAAATCCTCTTCATCAACGGGAGTGGGCAGGGGGAGGACGGACTGTCCTAGGGGGGGTGATGGGGGTGGCAGGGGAGCGAAGGGGGCGCTGGGGGTGACGAGGGTGGTGTGGGGGCTGAACCTGCTGGTGCCAGGTCTCTGTCGGAGACGGTATCCTGGCGGCCGTTGGGGGACGCCCCGTAGGCGTACTGTGGGTTTGCGTGGAGCAGGTGCACCCTTTCCACCAACGGATCCGCCTTGTGGAGCCGCACATGTTTACGGAGAAGCACGGTTCCCGGAGCGGTGTGACAAGTTGGGAGCGATACCCTGGATGTGGACTTCCTGGGGAAGGCAAAAAGACGTTCATGTGGTGTACTGTTAGTGGCAGTGCAGAGTAATGAGCGAATGGAATGTAGTGCATCAGGGAGGCCCTCTTGCCAGCGGGAGGCGGGGAAATTTCTGGACCGCAGGGCCAGCTGGACGGCCCTCCATTCTCCCTTTCTACCTGTCCATTTCCCCGGGGTTTGTAGCTCGTCATTCTGCTGGAGGCGATACCCCTGCTAAGCAGGAACTGACGTAGCTCATCACTCATAAATGAGGATCCCCTGTCACTGTGGATGTAGGCGGGGAAGCCAAACAGAGTGAAGATAGAATTAAGGGCTTTAATGACGGTGGCAGACGTCATGTCGGGGCATGGGGTGGCGAAGGGAAACCGGGAGTATTCATCGATCACACTGAGGAAATACGTGTGTCGATCGGAGGAGGGAAGGGGGCCTTTGAAATTCATGCTGAGGCGTTCAAAGGGGCAGGAGGCCTCCACCAGGCGCGCGTGGTCCGGCCGGTAGAAGTGCGGCTTGCACTCCGCACAGACCTGGCAGTCCTTGGTGATCGTCCTTACTTCCTCGAGTAGGGCAAATTTCGTGCCTTAATGAAATGGTACACCCGAGTGACCCCTGGGTGACAAAGTCTGTCGTGCAGGGTCGAGGAGTCGGTCTACTTGTGCGCTGGCACATGTACCTCGGGATAGGGCTTCTGGGGGCTTGTTGAGTTTGCCAGGGCGATACTTAATCTCGTAATTATAGGTGGAGAGCTCGATTCTCCACTGCAAGATTTTATCATTTTTGATCTTGCCCCGCTGTGTGTTGTTGAACATGAAGGCTACCGACCGTTGGTCAGTGAGGAGAGTGAATCTCCTGCCGACCAGGTAATGCCTCCAATGTCACACAGCCTCAACAATAGCCTGGACCTCTTTTTCGACGGATGAGTGCCGAATTTCAGAGGCATGGAGGGTGCGGGTAAAGAATGCCATGGCCTTGCCTGCGTGGTTGAGGGTGGCGGAAAGGGCGTCGCCCGATGTGTCGCTTTATACTTGGAAAGGATGTGTTTCGTCTACAGCGTGCATTCCAGCTTTGGCAATACCAGCTCTGATCTGGGCGAAAGCCTGTTGGGCCTCAGCCGTCAAGGGGAAATGAGTGGACTGTATGAGTGGGCGGGCCTTGTCTGCATGGTTTGGGACCCACTGCACGTAATATGAGAAGAACCCCAGGCAACATTTGAATGCCTTGGGGCAGTGGGGGAGGGGGAGCTCCATATGGGGGCGCATGCGGTCGGGATCGGGCCCCAGAACTCCGTTCTGGACCACGTAGCCAAGGATGGCTAAACGGTTTGTGCGGAACACACACTTCTCCTTGTTATACGTGAGGTTAAGGAGAGTGGCGGTGCGGAGAAAGTTAGCGAGTATAGCGTTGTGGTCCTGCTGATCATCGCCGCAGATGGTCACATTGCCTAGGTACGGAAACGTGGCCCGCAAACCGTACCGGTCGACCATTCGGTCCATCACCCTTTGGAAGACCGAAACCCCGTTCATGACACCGAAGGGAACCCTCAGGAACTGATATCAACGGCCGACTGCCTCGAAGGCGGTGTATGGACTGTCCGATTTACGGATGGGGAGCTGGAGGCCATGCATATTTATAACCCGTCTCCTGGGTGGAGCTAGCATGCATGGGCCCCCCGGAGATCACTGGCTGGTGCGTAGCGCAGGCATATTGGGTGGGTAGCGCCCCCACTGGGGTGGCTGGTGTGGGGCCCATGAGGTGTAGGAGGAGTGGGCCGCGCGGTTGGGGGCGTAGGACTGGACATTGCGCAGGGCGACTGTCATGGAAAGCGTTCCCTTCTCGGAGCCGCTGCCGGATAACATCAGACCCAATCCCAGTCACAAAAGCGTCCCGCATAAGGAAATCTGAGTGCTCCTTAGCTGTAACGTCCTGGCAGTCACAGTCCCGAACTAGTGGGATCAGGGCCCTTCAGAAGTCCTCGATTGACTCACCAGGTAGTTGAGTATGCGTTGCGAGCGCGTGTCTGGCGAAGAGCGTGTTCGTCTTCTGTTCATAATTTTCTTTGAGTTGAGTCATGGCATCAGCGTAATTGGGCGCATCCTGGATCAGCGGGAAGACTTTGGAGCTGAGCCTGGAGTACAATATTTGGATCTTCTGAGCCTCTGGAACAGGGGTCGGCGCCGTGTTGATATACGCTTCAAAACAAGCTAGCCAGAGCTGGAAGTCCTTTCTGGCGTCGCTTGCGTGTGGATCCAGCTGCAGGCGATCTGGTTTAATCTGGAGGTCCATCTTCTGAATCAGATACTAATAAATTGAGGCATGATCAATTTGACTGGAGACGAAGTTGAATCCAAACTGAGGCTTTATTAGTGGATGTGTGGCCTCCCACAGCAGCTGGCAAAATGGCTGCGAGCTGGAGGCCACGCATATTTATAACCCGGTTCCTGGGCGGAGCTAGCATGCAGGGGCCACAGGTGAACCTGTAGGGCAGGTTCTACAGTACAACCTCTAATATCAGAACACAGTGGTTTACCACACTGACTAAAGTGAGTAAAAATGAGCAGGATGCCAATCCAACTGTGATTGTCACTCCAATATGATAGTAAATAATATGGAATTCATTTGACGTTTAGAAACAGTTTGATAAGGATGTTCTCTCATTGTCCTGGGAATGAAGAACCAGATGCATCATGAATGAGTGGGATGGAGTTCGTAATCAAATGAGAAGTATTTATAATTATACAAAATGATAGCATAGATAATCCCAGGGTTTCAAGTCGACTTGTGTTTTGTGAAGCACTGTCCGGATCAGATACCCTTTTCATTCATGTTTTAATATCTATGTGAAATCTCAATACACTATTTTGAAAAATAAAACCACAGACAGAGACATCTGTGAACCGCGAAGGACAGCTGGAATGAAAAAAATCACAGATGTTCCTCTTTAAACATTTATTTATTTAATTGTGAAAGAGATCCAGAGACAAACAGTGAAGCTGCAAACTGATTGTTATTGAAGGGACCAGGGGCGAAATTCTCCCGAAACGGCGCGATGTCCGCCGACTGGCGCCCAAAACAGCGCCAATCAGACGGTCATCGCGCCGCCCCCAAAGGTGCGGAATGCTCCGCATCTTTGGGGGCCGAGCCCCAACATTGAGGGGCTAGGCTGGCGGCGGAGGAATTTCCGCCCCGCCAGCTGGCGGAAACTGCCTTTGTTGCCCCTCCAGCTGGCGCGGAAATGACATCCCCGGGCGGCGCATGCGCGGGAGCGTCAGCGGCCGCTGACAGTATCCCACGCATGCGCAGTGGAGGGAGTCTCTTCCGCCTCCGCCATGGTGGGGACCGTGGCGGAGGCGGGAGGGAAAGAGTGCCCCCACGGCACAGGCCCGCCCGCGGATTGGTGTGCCCCGATCGCGGGCCAGGCCACCGTGGGGGCACCCCCTGGGGCCAGATCACCCCGCGCCCCCCCCCAGGACCCCAGACCCCGCCCACGTCGCCTTGTCCCGCCGTTCAAAAGGTGGTTTAATCCACGCCGGCGGGACAGGCAATTTATCGGCGGGACTTCGGCCCATTCGGGCCAGAGAATCGAGCGGGGGGGCCCGCCAACCGGCGCGGCCCGATTCCCGCCCCCGCCGAATCTCCGG
The DNA here is from genome assembly GCF_047496885.1 of Scyliorhinus torazame. Taxonomy (NCBI): domain Eukaryota; kingdom Metazoa; phylum Chordata; class Chondrichthyes; order Carcharhiniformes; family Scyliorhinidae; genus Scyliorhinus; species Scyliorhinus torazame. Next base: position 120,134,650 of record NC_092720.1, on the reverse strand, counting down.
TGCCGGAGTCTTCGGCAACCGGCGGGGGCGGGATTCGCGCCCGCCCCCGGCGATTCTCCGACCTGGCGGGGGGTCGGAGAATGGCCCCTGGGTGTAAAATACAAAATCTTTAAATGTCAAAAACTTCAATAGATTCGGAAACTTTGATACTTCAAAGTTCAAAGTAGCTACTGCAAGGAACAGACTGGGAATTGCATTAATGCTACTGAGATGATATCAATAAGAACTTACTTGCATAAACTAAACTGGTTTGAACAGTCTATACCAGCTTTAGAACATGAAGCAACTAGTTACTTAAGAGTCTATAACAAAATATAGTAACAAATTAAACAGGTTTAAACATTGGCAACCTATTCCATCCTGTGTGCACAGTATTCTTTTAAACATTCAACTGATCTGTGTGTCCAAGATGCTGAGAGAGAATATCAAACCAAGCTAAAGTCACAAACACACTCTCGGCGGTTGTGGCAATGCCTAAACATAACGGGCTACAAAGCGAAGTCGAACAGTATCTCTGGCAGCAGCGCACCCCTCCCCGATGAACTCAATGCATTCTATGCTTGGTTCGAGCAGGTAACCAACAATCCACTGTCGAGTGCCCCAGCAGCCCATAACTCACCCATACCCACCATCACAGCTTCCGAAGTCAGATCGGCCTCCCTGAACGTGAACCCTTGGAAGGCGAGTGGCCCGGACGGGATCCCTGATCATGTACTCAGAGCCTGCATGGACCAGTTGGCAGAGGTGTTTGCGGACATCTTTAACCTGTCCCTACTCCACTCCGAGGTCCCCACCTGCTTCAAGAAGACCACCATCATACCGGTGCCAAAGAAGAACCAGGCAATGTACCTCGATGACTACCGTCCGGTGGCCCTGACTTCAGTCGTAATGAAGTGCTTTGAGACGTTGATCATTGATGTGTTGGGTGTTCTGGATCACATACAGGTCACCAACACTTGAAGTAGTGCAAGACTATTTTATTAAAAGGTTAACTATTTAAACATACTTGAACTGTGGGGAAATATGATACCAGCTTTAACTAAAGACCTTTACCTTGTCCTAACCAGTTGATGCACTCAGCACATGGTGAATGTCTGTGTTGCAGGCTGTGAGCTCTGTGCTCCTAGCTAGCTGCTAATCAAATGAACGGGAACTCTGATGCCCCCTGTCTTTATAGTGTGTGTGCTCTCACTGGTGATTGGCTGCGGTGTTGTGTATGTTGATTGGTCCCACTGTGTGTCCATCAGTGTGTGCCTGCACCATGATATACTGGAGTATATTATGACAATCATGAAGCGCATCACCTCCATACTCCCACAAAGCCTTGATCCACTACAATTCACATATCGTCGCAACCAGTCCACAGCAGATGCCATTTCGCTGGCCCTACACTCATCCCTAGAGCATCTCGACAACAAGGACTCCTACATCAGACTCCTATTTATTGACTACACCTCTGCCTTCAACACCATAATCCCAGCCAATCTCATATCAAAGCTCCAAAACCTAGGACTTGGCTCCCCACTCTGCAACTGGATCCTCGATTTTCTGACCAACAGACCACAATCAGAAAGAATGAACATCAACACCTCCTCCACAATAGTCCTCAATACCGGGGCCGCGCAAGGCTGCGTACTTAGCCCCTACTCTACTCCCTGTACACACACAACTGCGTGGCAAAATTTGGTTCCAACTCCATCTACAAGTTTGCTGACGATACGACCATAGTGGGCTGGATCTCGAATAACGACGAGTCAGAATACAGGAGGGAGATAGAGAACCTAGTGGAGTGGTGTAGCGACAACAATCTCTCCCTCAATGCCAGCAAAACTAAAGAGTTGGTCACTGACTTCAGGAAGCAAAGTTCTGTACACACCCCTGTCAGCATCAACGGGGCCGAGGTGGAGATGGTTAGCAGTTTCAAATTCTCTAGGGGGGCACATTTCCAAAAATCTGTTCTGGTCCACCCACGTCGACGCTACCACCAAGAAAACACAACAGCGCCTATACTTCCTCAGGAAACTAAGGAAATTCGGCATGTCCACATTAAACCTTATCAACTTTTACAGATGCACCAGAGAACGCATCCTATCTGGCTGCATCACAGCCTGGTATGGCAACTGCTCGGCCCAGGACCACAAGAAACTTCAGAGAGTTGTGAACACCGCTCAGTCCATCACACAAACCTGCCTCCCATCCATTGACTCCATCTACACCTCCCGCTGCCTGGGGAAAGCGGGCAGCATAATCAAAGTCCCCTCCCACGCATCTTACTCACTCTTCCAACTTCTTCCATCGGGCAGGAGGTACAGAAGTCTAAGAACACGCACAAACAGACTCAAAAACAGCTACTTCCCCGCTGTTACCAGACTCCTAAATGACCCTCTTTTGGACTGACCTCATTAACACTACACTGTATGCTTCATCCGATGCTGGTGATTATGTAATTACATTGTACACCTTGTGTTGCCCTATTATGTATTTTCTTTTCGTCCCTTTTCTTCCCATGTACTTAATGATCTGTTGAGCTGCTCGTAGAAAAATTATTTTCACTGTACCTCGGTGCACGTGACAATAAACAAATCCAATCCAATCCAATCACTGGCTGGGCTAGCATTTTGCCCATCCCCATTTTCCCTTAAACTGAGCAGCTTGCTCGGCCATTTCAAAGAGCATTTAAGAGACAGGAGACCAGCTCAGATAAGGACAACAGATTTCCTTCCCTAAAGGAATCCCAGCTGTCATGGTGGGATTCAAACCCAGAGCATTATTGGCGGCACGGCACAGCAGCTCAGGGTGGCAATGGTGGCACAGTGGTTAGCACTGCTGCTTCTCAGCGCCAGAGACCCGGGTTCAATTCTAGGGTCTCTGTCAGTGTGGAGTTTGCACTTTCTCTCCATATCTGCATGGGCGTCTTCCGGGTGCTCCGGTTTCGTCCCACAGTCCAAAGATGTACAGCTTAGGTGGATTGGCCATGCTAAATTGTCCCCTATTGTCCAGTGATGTGCAGGTTTGGTTAGCTCCCTTCTCTCCCCACAGGTGCTTTCAAACCTGCTGAGATTGTCCAGCATTTTTTGCTTTTGTTTCGTATTCCAGCACTTAGTTTTACCAAAGTATTTTACAAGCTTTGGTGCACAGGATTGGCGGAAACCATTGAAAGCAGAAATGTGTGTAAAAAGTGTGTAAAAGGTCTGAGTGGTCACTCACAGCATGTCGATAACCAATAGGGAGCACACTCTTTATACTGACATCAATACTGTTCCAAGCCCCGGAGTTTGTTTGCGATTAGAACAGAAGGATGAGGAACAGTTAAGATGTCCTGGATTCTCACTCAGTAGGTTTTAAGGAAGACTAGGATGGACACAATGACTGGCAGCAGCTAGCACTGCTGACATCATCACATGGTGCATCCTACATCTTGTGTGACATGCCTGCAGGCCTTTAAATTGCTCTGAATTTACAAACACTGCATATAAAAGTTCAATCTGTTCGCTGCATTGAAGAACCTTCTTATTGCACATTTTATTCCTCCCATCCTGTTTCCGCTTTTTATGAGTATTATTTCTATCCAGGAACGTGCACATCCCCATTATACTAATAATTTTAAACAGGAAAATCTGTCTCAAAACACAAGAGTTTCAAAGGCAGTAAAAGGCCAATAGGGCTAAAAAAAAAGCCTTACCCCTATACCAACCTCTCAGCCTCACCTATCCACTTCTTCATCTATCTGTCAATCTTGCTTTGTTCATAAATGCATCTGAGTATTTATGAATGGATACTCTGGCCTTTTTAGCTCCATTATTCCTTTTGCTTCAAATATTTGAATTTGCTAACTTATCCGACACTGCTATTAACCTTTGAGTGACAAAGGTCCACCAGGGAGGCAGTTGCATAGCGGTATTGTCACTGGACTAATAATAATCTTTCTTAATGTCACAAGTAGGCTTACATTAACACTGCAGTGAAGTTACTGAAAATCCCCTAGTTGCCACATTCCGGCGCCTGTTCGGGTACACTAAGGGAGAATTCAGAATGTCCAATTCACCTAAGAAGCACTTTCAGGACTTGTGGGAGGAAACCGGAGTGCCCGGAGGAAACCCACGCAGATACAAGGAGAACTTGCAGACTTTGCACAGCAACCCAAGCCGGGAATCAAACCCATGTCCCTGGCACTGTGAAGCAACAGTGCAAACAACTGTGTTTCCATGCCGCCCTAGTAAACCAGAGACCCAGAGTAATGCTCTGGGGATCCAGGTTCAAATCCCGTCACTGCAGACGGTGAAATTTGAATTCAATACAAATCTAGAATTAAAAGTCTAATGATAATTCGTAAAAACCTATCTGGTTCACAAATGTCCTTTAGGGAAGGAAATCTGCCATCCTAATCTGGTCTGGCCTACATGTGACTCCAGATGGTTGACTCTTAACTGCTCCCTCAAGGGGAATTAGGGATGGACAACAAATGATGGCCCAGTCGGCGATGCCCATGTCCCATGAACAAATTTTTTAAAAATTGCATTTGACTTCCCTTCTTACTCTCAACTCGTGCATTTTAGCCATGTTATCCTCCCCCCCCCCCCCCCCACCAAACCCCAGGATTAAAACATACTGCGGTGTTGTTGCTTTCCTTATTGAGCTTTTTTCTTGCCCAGTCCAGTCCATGAACATTGTCACTCCAGAATTCCCCCACCTCTTTATCTTCAACTGTGGACATGAGGTGGACTTCTACACATATGCTTAGAAGCAAATTATTTAAACTCTGCTGCTGTACTATAAAAAGTTGATTATTCATGTACAAATTGTTTTTACTCTTAAAAATGAACCTCTAAAGTTTGCCTGAGATGTAGGACAATTTTTAAAAACACATTGAACGTTAAACTGGATGAGGCCCATAAAGGGGTGTCTTCGGCTGAGAGCTCTTCTCCCCATCTCTTCCTTCTTCTTTGAGTAGCTTATTCTGTTTCCTGCAGCCTCTGCCCACTCTCCCTGTCATGCTTAATGTCAAGAGGAAGTCCTACTCATCCACCCATGTCTGCAAGCTATGTCATGGATAAGCCTTTTCTAACAAAGTACTTCAGTGTAGGCTAGACCACTCCCTGTAGTCTATTGGGAGTGCGAACAAATGGAAAGTATCTAAAATGTGCCGAATTACAGCAACAGCCAGAGAAAACAATCCATCAACTGAATTATAAGTAGTTGATGTTCTCTTTAAACGGCATCTTTTGGTGGCAGGGGGGTGGGGAGGGGGGTCCTTCATGCTGCTGAATGCACGTTCATATTACAGGATTAATGTTGTTGGCTGTTATTAGTGCACAAACCCCTTTATAAATATAGCATTTCGTGCATGCTCTGTCAGAGTGTCATGTATGTTGGCGATACCATTTTGTTAGTTAATAGGCCTCGTAGAACCCCAAATATGAGAGCTACAGAGACCAATTTCACACATATGGCTACAAATATATAACTAACGCCATTACTTGTCAAACATAGAAAATTATCCAACTCAAGATTACTCTGTGGTGCCTTGTATAATAAAGATCTCCATATTACGTTATTCCCGTTTGACTTGTGAATTTCAAATTGACTTTAGACCCTCTATCATTCCAGGACAAAAATACAATACAACAGTTGTTTATAGACAGTCACATCTCCATGGGAGGGGGTGTGGGAGGTAACAAACTTATCTGGTTGACCTAGTGTCTGAAATGCTGACATAATCAAGGTCACCAGCTGGAACAAAATTAAAAATCTCTGCTTCAACCATCAAAGCATTGCCACATCAATCAAAATTCAAAATGCTACGTCTAGGACTGTTTCGGGCAAATTGTTGAAAAGGCAGCCAACAGAGTACTGTTCACACTCTATCCAGTTGAGAGCCAGAAATAATATGTTGATCTGATTGGTGAGAAATAACAGTTGTTTTTCCTAGCACCACACTCCCATTTCAAAGACAGATTATCTGGACAGCACTACACAGATGTTCAGTTCTTTGTTTTGCAGCAGTGGGAGGGGGTTTAACCAAGAACTTACATTACATTCAACTTAGCCAAAATATTCCGGGAGAAACCAGTGAGCTTTGAACTCTGTTACTGTTTCCGCAATAATTTAAATACTATGAAAACCATATGTGTTTATTACTTGTCATTTTGTTTTGCTTTTAAGTAATCAGCTTGCCCATCAATAAATTTGACAATCAGCCAATGGCCCAATCTAACAAAGTGGCATTTTATTGCGTTTCAAAATAGGCTTGAGCGCACAGTGTGAAACGCATATTTTTCTCCAGTGCATAACATTGCAGTAAAAAAGGTCACAGGTAGCTGGTGTCAATTATGATGCTGTAAAATGACCAATTCTTGCTATTTTCTATTTGCCACCAAAATTATACAGGCATAAAGTTAAAATGTAATGTAAAGTTCAGCACAGCAGTTGACAATGGATATTAATGGCACAGTACGATTGTGACCTGGATTGCTTGCCGAATGTTATTTTAACTCAATGGTAACCCACTTTTATTAAGTGAGTTATTGCTAACTGCAGGAATATACTAATTTGACTCTGGAGTTGATTCCAGATGATTTACCAGTATGGTTGCTTCTTTGATATATAGAAGGTTGAGAAGGTTAATCATTTTGTGGTGATTCAAGCATTGGGAAGTTGACAGGAAGTTGCAAAGTTAGCAATCTCATTCCAACTGACCAGTAGGACACTGGACCCAGCGATAATGCTGTAGATTGCCAAAGGAAAATGCAAGGGAAATCAAGAGTTCATAGATCCATTACCTTGGGACATTATAGATGCATTACTATGGGACATTGGGTTAAGAATTGCTGTTCCAAAAGCGAATCCATAACACAACGGGGGAGACCAAGTGCTGTCATTGAATACAATATTTCAGAGGGTATAGTGACTCTGTATGCAGGAAATTGGGCTCAGTTCCTTATTGTGATCACTGTCAATGACTGACCATCAAAGGCTTGTGTAATGTATGTGTAGTGAGGACAATTATTTCAAAAAGACAGGAATGTTCCTGTTTATGACATTGAGGAGCGTTGATGTACCCCAACAAAGCATAGTATGAGAGCCCATTTTAAATGGCTGGAAAAGAAATATGGGATTTAGCACCCTAGTAATATGAAGCACTAATAAAGTAAGTGATGATAAATCTGTTGTTCTGCAACAATAAATAGTGAGTAGCATGAGACTGGAAAACAGGCACAAGCCAACACTGGAACAGTGCTGCCAGCTATGATGAACTTTGTTGTGTTGGGGCAAAGCCGTCACCAAGTTCAACAATGTTAAGGAATGCACATGTCTGGAGGTGTGGAGGTGTACAAACCCCAGCACAGCAAAGCCATGTGGAGAAATAGTCAATCACCTGCAACGTGTCACTTGGCACGTGGGGGAATCTGGGGAAGATGAGCTGCGTACAACTGAAGGCGTTTCAAGTGGAGAGCACAAACCTTGCAATGTCAGGTCTTACAGGACCATTTGCACTGGGTATGAATCCATTTCCCAGGGATGAGGCACAATAATGGATCAATGTTATCACAAGCGTCTCATTCACAAAGAAGCTTGTCTCAGAATCCTGCCTACACAAATGGAAGAGAAAGTGGGGGTTGGGAGTTGTCATCAGCAAAGAACTAGATAACTGGAAAAAGCTTTCCTTCCAAAGATCCACTGTCATAACAGCTGGCAGTGTCCGTTGCTCAGTCCATGCATAGTTTTCAGTCACTAGACAAACCTGTCTGAGTAAGGTTTTTCTTCGAAAGGAAAAACACAAGCAATGCAATGTCGTCCCAGCATGCCTTGTCACATATTATACAGGACTATGTGGAGCATTGTGAGTAGGGAAAGCAAGTTTTTCAAAAAGAGCTTTGCAAATCCCATGAGAAATGGTGTATAGGTTGACATTGGTGTAACTGGGAGCAATGAATGTCCATCTTCTCAGGAGGAAGACTTATGCAGTGACAGAAAAACTTCCTCATGCTTCAAATAGTACAATATTTTGTCTCTCATATGAAACTTTAGATTGATCAGAGTATTGCCAATTTAAAGCTGAGTTCTGCTCACTATATTATTTTTTTTTAGGAGAGGGAGGTAATATTCCAAAGCTGTCAGAAGAACCAGCTCAACCACTATGGGGCTGAGGGAAATATCTAGCCTGGTTTCTTCAGGAAAGATCATTGGAAACAAGTTGAAGGCCACAACAGTATCTAACGAATCTCTAACTGGAGTAACTGACACAGACTGGGAGCAATCAAACAACTGGGAAATACATGAAATGTCAGCACCCGATTTTATCAGTTGCCTTTGGCTGTGCCATTTGTGATTTACTGGGGCAGTTGATTTGTGAACTGGGAACTGACTGTCTGATGTTGTGTCACATATCATATTGTAATGTTCCTTACTCTTTAGATTATAGATTGAACAGGGTTCTTATACCCTTGCAACCCATCTTCTGGTTATCAAATTTTACCAGGTATACTTACGTGTTATCAGACTGTACGCATACAGTGCCCCGAATCTCCACCCAGGATGACCAACAAGCCCATATTTTATGGGATTGTCTTGGAATTTGTGTTGCTGTCCTGTGTCCTGGATGCTGGTTGCCCAGGATACCACTTGTCCCAGAGCTCTCCAGGCAACGACTCGGTCATTCAGATAGGCCCAAATCAAGGGGGATGGTTGGGGGTTCTGGCAGGCTAGGGTAACGGGGGAGGGTTGAAAACGGGACTGAGGAGATGGGATGGGAGAGTGTTTGGTAGGCCTGTAGTGCGGGTGGTCTGACCAGCTCGGGGAACAATGGGGCAGGGTCTAGCAGGCCTGTGAAAGATAACTAGCGTGTCCATGAGCCCGTCCAGCTTTCTGCCCAAGTAGAAAATACTTCCCCAGACCCCACTTCCATTCTCAAGGTCCTATACATGCCAGTTCAGGTGAGTAGGTAGGGAACTGGTGTGTGGGGATAGCAGGAAAAAAACCCAAATACATGCAATGTGTTTCTCAGCAGCGGGAGGCAGCCTGCCGTTGGCCGGATATGGGATCTTATGGTCCTGCCATTGTCAATAGAATTTTCAGGAAATCCAGTGTAGGGATGCACCATCAGCGGAATTGAAAGATCCAGCCGATGTGAACAGCCAGAAGGTCTCGCTATGATCTTTTGTTGTTAAAATTATCAAAAGAGTATCCCTTAGTCAAAGTTCCAATGTGCTTTGTTTTAATCCTTAGCTAGAAACAGCCAAATAGACTCAACAGACTACAAGGTTCAGATAATATAGGTCTATGTGTCTGTTTATGCAATTTGTCATTTTGCTGTGAACCCAAGTAGGAAACATTGGAAAATAGCTTAAATTTTAATAGCCAGTTCATCCTGTAACTAACCACCAAGGTAAAGCAAATATAAAGAGCAGGGGGCTGGATTCTCCGCTTTTGAGACTATATCCCCACGCCAAACGGTGGCGTTTTATGACAAGAAAACTGGTGCAAAATGGTCACCGATTCCCCGTTTTGCTGGGGGCTCGGAAGGCAGCGTAGAGCACCTGGCTCTAGCTGCTGATATGGCCTGGAGAATTGCCGGGTCTGTGGCCTCGCATGCGTACGGTGGCCGCCTGCAGCAGCCGCGCCGTGCTTCATGGCCGACGAAATAGTCCCCTCTTCGGCTGGCTCGGGTGCCCGGACCGCCCCACCACAATGCCCCCAGCCACGAATGTATCCACCCCTGCTTCTGGATCGGCCCACCCCCGACTGTGGCGGTGCTGGACTGAGTCCACAGCCGCCATGCTGAGTTCCCGACCATACGTGTTCCATGCTGTCGGGAACCCGGCTGGTCGGGGGCGAAGCATCAAAGGGTGGGCCTCAGCCAATGGACGGAGGCCGTGGATATGGCGTGTGCCGTACTCTGCGAGTAAGCCGCTTTTCAGGGGGCGGAGCATCGCAAAACGACGCCGCCCCCGATATCTGTGTCATTGGGAATTCTGCGCCCGGTCGCCGAACGCGATTTCAACCTCAGAGATTGGAGAATCCAGCCCGTGGATTATATTGATGTGAAGCAGCAAATTGGGAGATTTAAGGAATGTAGTCAGGTGATGTATCCTTGGACTAATAGTACAAAAGAAATAGATTGCCAATGCATGTGGGTTAAATGCAACAATAACAGAGGTTTAATGTCATGTGACTTGGTTCTTAAAGAGACATTGCACACAACAATAACATGCATTTATAAAATCCCTCCCCCTTTACTTCAGAGGTCCAACACAACTAATATTGAGTATTTTAACATAGTCATTTACATATATACACAAATGCAGGCACCAAATTATTAAATTGCAATAACACAGTCAATATGATGGACGATCAGGTAGGCGTCCATTTCTCGCTGGTTGCCTGTGCTCTTTTGGAACTTCATCATTCTTGACCTTAGATGTATTTTCAATTTCTCCAGTAGCTGTCTCTACCCTGGAAGGTGTTACAGTCTCTTTTTCCAAGGGAAGACTAGTAGTAGCAGGTATTTTCCGGTGAAATCTCTGCTTTCGTAGATGGACTCGGAGTCACACAGTTAGGTGGAACGGAGGCCGTTACCTCCTGAGGTAGTTCTGACACTGGCGCACGAATGCGTGATGACAATAATTGATCTGCAGGGCATCGCCACATGAGTTTGTCAGTCGTTTGGACCATGTAGGAGATTGGACCCGTCTGAGCCAATACCAGTGCAGGGAGTCACTTCTCACTAGTGGTGTAGCTGCACGCTAACACTTGTGTTCTCCTTGTTGAGAGGAGCGTTTCCTTGAGTCGCTTTATCATCTCAAGATCTGTTTCACTCTAATATGTCAGATGTCTCCTCTGGCAAGGGTAAATCAAAGATATCCTCAGCTTCCTTTACATCAATAGCAAAGTGCTCACATGTATCGTATTCTAACATGTTGCTAAAATAGCTGTTGACACTGCGATGAAGTGAACCTTGGTCCTTGGAAGCTTTCAGAGAATGCTTCAAGGGCTGGACAAACCTTTCAGCTAAACCATTTGTGGAGGGGATTAAGGTGCTGACATTATACATTGAACTCCGCACATCTTAAAGTAATCTTTGAATCCCTGGGCGCAAACTGTGGTCCATTGTTGCTCCAAATCTGTACTGGTTTTCTGAATCTTGCAAAGATCTCGTTGAGTTACTCAGTGGTTTGTTCCACAGTGATTAACTTCATCAGGCCCACATCAAGCCACTTTGAGTATGTGTCCACAATGAACATGTGCCCTCGATGGCCCAGCAAAGTCAAGGCTGAGACCTTGCCATGGCATCTTAGGTTTCTCCCATGGATGCAATGAGGAAAACGGTGGTGCCTTCCTTCCCGGGCATATGTCTGGCACATCTTGCTTTTCTTCTATCTGGGTATCAATTCTGGTCACGAAAAGTAGCTCCATTCTATTTAGTTCATTGTAACTGTACCTGGGTGTCCATCATGTAACTGTTCCAATACTCTTTGTGTCGCAAATATGGAGGAATAATTACTCAACAAACATTCACTCTGTGCCGCTAATTTGAGTCTCTTGGAAATGTACAGTTTTAATTCAGGATATTTTTTTGCTATCCTCCTCTTTAATACCATTTCCAATACATTCCCATCAAGGGATAATTTCAGGTATGTCTTTGGACTTGAGCTGCAAACACTCGACCTGTGCACAATAAACAATATCATGACTAGATGGTATCTGACCAGCAGGCAAAGGTAAACATGGTAGTGCATCCACATTGGCAAGATGTTCTGACTGATGGTATTTGATCTCGTAAGAACTTGCAGATAGGATTAAAGACCATCGTTGGAGTCTACCTTCAGCCAATGAAAGGATACCTTTGTGTGCTCCAAATATAGCTGTTAAAGGCCTGTGGTCCGTCAGCAATGTGAAGTGCCGACCATACGGGTATTGGTGAAATTTCTGTACACCAAATATAATACACAGTGCCTCCTGCTCTAACTGAGCTTAGTTAGATTCTGCACTTGTACGAAATGCAAAAGCTATTGGTCTTTCGTTCTTTAAGATAGTATATGTGACACCACCACTCCAACACCATATGGTGAAGCATCACAGGCAAGTTGCCACGGGAACTTTGGGTTGAAATGTACCAACGCTTCTGACTTCTTCAGTGCTTCTTTTTAAGATTTATATTCTTTTTCACATTCTGGTGTCCATTGCCAAACCTGTCTTGTGCACAGCAAGTTATGTAATGGTTCCAATAAGTTTGCAAGATTCTGGATGAATTTTCCTTAGTGGTTGATTAACTCTAGGAATGACATTTGTTGGTCATGGAGCCTCCATATTGCTTCCATCTTTTTTAGGTGGTTTGTGTAGACCCTTACTATCAATTACATGTCCTCGATATTGTATAGATGTATGTAATAAATCATATTTAGTTTTCCTGACACAAATACTACACATCTGATGGCATTTCAGTGTGGCTTCTAAGTTTCACAAATGTTCTTATTCATTGGTGCCAGTTATCAATATATCATCTGGGTAACACTGTATCTCCTAATCATTTACTATCTGGTTCATTGATTGTTGAAATAAAGAGGGGGCTGACATTATTCCAAAAGGAAATCTCTTGTGGTGTAATAGGTCTTTGTGCGTGATGATGGTGAGCTGGTGTTGAGATTTAGTTGCCACATTTATTTGCAGATAGGTCTGCAATAGGTTACTGTTGCTGAACCTCTGTCCTCCTGCTAGACCTGAGAACAAATCTTCAATCAATGGTACCACATATTGATCCACACACAGAACCGGATTGATTGTTGTCTTAAAATCTAGGCAGATACGAATTGTACCATTCTGCTTCATGACAGTTTGGGTTTGGTTTGGTTTGGTTTATTGTCACGCGTACCGAGGTACAGTGAAATGTATTTTCCTGCGAGCTGCTCAATAGATCATTAAGTACATGAAAATAAAATAAAAAGGAAATACATAATAGGGCAAAACAAGGTACAGAATGTAACTACAGAAACACCGGCATCAGGTGAAGCATACAGGGGTGTAGTGTTAATCAGGCCAGTCCATAAGAGGGTCACTTAGGAGTCTGGTAACAGAGGTGAAGAAGCTGTTTTTGAGTCTGTTCGTGTGTGTTCTCAGACTGTTGTATCTCCTGCCCGTTGGAAGAAGTTGGAAGAGTAAGTAAGATGTGTGGGAGGGGTCTTTGATTATGCTGCCCGCTTTCCCCAGGCAGCGGGAAGTGTAGATGGAATCAATGGACAGGAGGCAGGTTTGTGTGATGGACTGGGCGGTGTTCACGACTCTCTGAAGTTTCTTGCGGTCTTGGGCCGAGCAGTTGCCATACCAGGCTGTGATGCAGCCAGATAGGATGCTTTCTATGGTGCATCTGTAAAAGTTGGTAAGGGTTAATGTGGACATGCCGAATTTTCTTAGTTTCCTGAGGATGCATAAGCGCTGTTGTTCTTTCTTGGTGGTAGCGTCGATGTGGGTGGACCAGGACAGATTTTTGGTGATGTGTACCCCTAAGAATTTGAAGGTGCTAACCATCTCCACCTCGGCCCCGTTGATGTTGACAGGGGTGTGTACAGTACTTTGCTTCCAGAGTCAATGATCAACTCTTTAGTTATGCTGGCATTGAGGGAGAGATTGTTGTTGCAGCACTAGGTTCTCTATCTCCCTCCTGTATTCTGACTCTTCGTTATTCCAGATCTGGCCCACTATCATTGTATCATCAGCAAACTTGTAGATGGAGTTGGAACCAAACTTTGCCACGCAGTCGTGTGTGTACAGGGAGTATAGTAGGGGGCTAAGTCCGCAGCCTTGCGGGTCCCCGGTATTGAGGACTATTGTGGAGGAGGTGTTGTTGTTTATTCTTACTGATTGTGGTCTGTGGGTCAGAAAGTAAAGGATCCAGTTGCAGAGTGAGTAGCCAAGTCCTCGGTTTTGGAGCTGTGATATGAGCTTGGCATGGATTATGGTGTTGAAGGCAGCTCTATCGTCAATAAATAAGTCTGATTAGGAGTCCTTGTTGTCGAGATGCTCTCGGAATGATTGTAGGGCCAGGGAGATGGCGTCTGCTGTGGACCGGTTGCGGAGGTATGCAAATTGCAGTGGATCAAAGCATTCTGGGAGTATGGAGTTGATGCCCTTCATGACCAACCTCGTGAAGCTCTACATTATGACTGAAGTCAGGGCCACTGGACAGTAGTCATCGAGGCACGTTGCTTGGCTCTTCTTTGGCACTGGTATGATGGTGGTCTTCTTGAAGCAGGTGGGGACCTCGGAGCAGAGTAGGGACAGGTTAAAGGTGTCTGTGAACACATCTGCCAGCTGGTCTGTGCAGGTTCTGAGTGCACGACCAGGGATCCCGTCCGTACCCGTCGCCTTCTGAGGGTTCACTTTCAGGAAGGCCGATCAGACTTCGGAAGCTGTGACGGTGGGTATGGGTGTGTTATGGTCTGCTGGGGCACTCGACAGCGGATCGTTGGTTTCCTGCTCGAACCGAGCATAGAATGCATTCCACAAGTCACGAAAGATCTGCTTGTTGGGTGAATTGGACATTCTGAATTCTTCCTCCATTTACTTGAACAGGAGCCGGAATGCGGCGACTAGGGAATTTTCACAGTACTTAAGTGCAGTGCTAATGTAAGCCTACTTGTGACAATAAAGATTATTATCATTAAGGGGTTGCCCAGTCACTAGTAGTGACTTGTTCTAAGACTCCTGTTTCCACAAGTGTCAGTAGTTCAGATTCAACTGTTGGATGTCTCGCATAGGCTACTGTTGAAACATTTTAGCTGGCTATTTTCCTTAATCTTCAGGGACACTTGTACATCTTTCATGGATCCCAGTGTCTCTTCAAAAACACTGCTGTATTTTTCCATGATTGCCTGTAAGTCCGACTTTGAATCAACTAAGTTGTTTTCAGTGCTCTAATTCAATGTAATTCTTTCTAACCAAGAGTGGCCAAAAGGAGGTGGAAAACGTCCACGGAGTGGTAGCTCTGCTGAACCATGACAATGATGTAGCCGACAAATTTACTTAGCTGCAAGCTCCATTGAAACAGCAATATCTAATGCAGTCTTCAGACTTAGATTTCATTCTGTTAGTAATCTCCTCTGAATGGCCTCATTTTTTAAACCATACACCAAACGATCTCTAATTGTGTCTTCGAACGAGTCACCAAATTCTCAAAACTCTGCAAGTCGCTTAAGGGTTGCGACAAACTGCAATATTTTCCCTTCAAACTGATTCTGAAGCCTCTGCAATAATTAACGGCTTTGGTGCATAATGGTCTTCTAATATTTTAACCAATTCTTGATACGCCTTATCTACCAGGTTCCTCGGCCAAGCTTATTAACAAATTGAAAGTTTTGCTTCCAATTGTACTTAGGAATACCTCAATATCTTCTGAAATTTTATTGGCGAGAATATAATAGTAGAATCTTCCTAAGTATGATTTCCGGTTCTCGGAGTTTTCATTAAATGAGCCCATCACGCCAAAATTTCTCGTTATTTTTATTCCTTCCAATTTCTCCTAAATTAATTGTCTCATTAAATAAAATTGAATTGCCAATTTGTAACAGCTTTAACTCGCATCGCAATCTGTGAGTATCTTTTGTTCTCTGCACCATTCTACCTCTGTGTCTTACTGTACTGCACATGGTGAGCTCTGCAACCTGAACTCCTTGGGATGCCGATTTTAAATTGGAATTTTTCCCCAAGGTCCTTACTGATTTTGTTGTGAGATGCAATTTCTTTTTTAAAAAATTTAGAGTACCCAATTCATTTCTTCCAATTAAGGGGCAATTTAGCATGGCCAATCTGCCTATCCTGCACATCTTTGGGTTGTGGGGGCGAAACCCACGCAAACACGGGGAGAATGTGCAAACTCCACATGGACAGTTACCCAGAGCCGGGATCGAACCTGGGACCTCGCTGCCGTGAGGCAGCAACGCTCACCACTGTGCCACCGTGCTGCCCCTTGTGAGGTGCAATTTCTGACCTTCTGTTAATCTGCTTGATGGATTGTTCTGTTGAAGCACCTTAACTCTTCTACATCGACGTCAAAGTCCTAGCCATCGAAGTTCGGCTTTGTCTCTTCCTTCTGAAAATAATTGTTTCCTTCTGGTCTGTTACTCGTCGCCAGTTTTCTTTTTGTAAATTATTGTATCTTTGGACGAACAGTACAAAAAACAATAGATTGCTAATTCATGTGGATTGAATGCAACATTAACAGAGGCTTATTCAATAGGTCTTCACTGTACAATGGCTGGACAAAGGCAAAAGCACACAAAGTAGCCAATGTCATCACACATGTCATGTGACTTGGTTATTAAAGTGACACTGCACACATCTGCAAACCCACATCTATTAAATCAGCGAGAACACTTAAAATATATTTTAACTTAGCAATGGCTGCTGTATATCTGCGATGGATGTGAAAGAAATTTCAGATGGTTGTGAAACAGTCAGTTGGATTACCAAGGAACTTTTAAAACTTGATTTCTGAAGTTAGCAAGTAGTCTTTTTCAATGTCTGCTCGTATTAAGTTCAGCACGTGAGTAAATGTGTCTGTTCACAGCTATGCTTTGCCTCCTATGTCAATACAGAGACAGGGGTATCGCTCAGGTTTGCTTAAGAGTCAGTCTCAAAGTAATACCCACTAGTTGCAAATAGTTATCAGTGTTGAAAATTAAGGAAGAAGTAAGGAACAGGTACATTTACACTGAAAGGTTTCTGTCCTAGATTGGGGCATTTCGAATACGGTGCTGGAAAGTCCGTTTTCTTATATGCTAAACTTCAGCCTGTAAACGTTGCAGGTGCTGGAAGTTGAAGAACACCCACAACTTAATTAAAGCCATCTGCACTCTAACAAGGAAGTGAGGAGTCAGCTTACCCTGAGATTTCTAACCTCTCCATACAGACCCCAACAGTTGATGACAGTAATGTACTCAGGACAAAGCAGTGCTTAGACTTGCATTCCATCATTGACAAAGTGTAAAATCCGTCAACATTCGTCCGTTAATGTAACCTGGCACAAAACCACAATACAACAAAGCCCAACTCCATTTTAATTGACTAAAAAAATATTTTCAAATCAGTCTGTGGCCCTTTGTGAGTATTTTAACCTCAGGAAGTAAAACTTGGATTGATTCATGAAGATCTTTGCTATGATAAAATATCCACATGGTAATACGAAGCTTTCCACCAGAACAGTGGATAGTGTACCTCTCGAGTTATCCCAAATATGTGATTTAACAGAGAATTAAAACTGGCAGAGTCCACACTCAGTTGCTGCTGCCTGATAGACTTTCAGCTTGGAAACAAAACCTGAGAGAAATGAAAGCAAAAGGGTGTGAAAGCAGGATTGCATGCCACTCACTCGGAATGCTAAAAATATCCGTATACCTCTATTATGTTGTCTGCAGCCTACATGTACATGTACACTTTTGGGACAAACCTTGCAGGATGCTGAATTGGTGAAGGCACACTGAATGGCTGCTGTAAATATGCAGAGTGGACAGGTCTCGAAGTCAGCAGTATTGGTTTGGAGCTGTACGCTCCAGCTAATGCCCTTTCTTGGCCCCGCACAGTTGAACACGCGTTCAGCAGCAGGAAGGACCCCCATCTGCACTATTTAAAAGATCATCAACTAATTACAGTTTCGTTGCTGGTTAATTTCCTCCGGCAGTTGTTTCGATTCTAGAAGTGTTTCATTCTTTCTATGGTCGTCTAAAGTTCAGCAGTCCACTGAGAGAGGTGTGGAAGGAGTTTTTGCTGACTTCAAAGCTTCTGCATGAACCAGTTGCTCCCAGATATGTGTGCGCTAGTATATATTCCTCTTGCAGCATGATTGGGAGAATAAACAGAAGGAGCACATGCCAGGAGAAGCGGGAGGGGCAAGAAGAAGGTAGAAGAAGTCTCAATGGGCCATATCCATCCAGGGTGTCCAGCAATTCTCTTACATGAACCTCAGTGAGGAACAACATGTCCGTAAGGGTGTCCTCACTCCATTCTGCTGCAACAACAACTGCAACCTCAGAGCAGGGTGATGACCACATTGACAGTGCCTGCGAAGATGACTGTGGCAGTGAAGTTTACAATGCTGCTGCCTTCCAGGTTGGAGCTGGAGAGATGTGTGAGATCTTACAGTTAGCTGTCTGTTGTTGTGTAAGGGAGATAACAAAAACTGTCTATTCATTAAGCGCTAACTATGTTTCTTTTTCTCCTGCCGGAGGGAGGAGGTGGTTTGGGCATGTGGCACTGTTAGGCATGGGTCCCATTCATTGCATGCACATTGCTTTGCAACTGCAACACATACACAGATTCTAACCCCTCAACATCCAGCTGGTGTTTGACCATACGCAGGTCAATGCCAGCTATCCTGGCAGCAGTCATGATGCCTTCATTCTGCATCAGTCCACTGCCCATGAGCCAGCACAGGAAATCAAACAGTGGCTAATGGGTGACAAGGGCTAACTGTTATGGGCCAGGGTTTGAAAAACTCCAAAGTGTATTATGGAGTTCAGCTGACCGAGAACGTTTTGTTAAATTTGGCACACCGCTAGAGCATTAACTTGAGGTGTGAGTCACCAGTCTTCCTAGACACTTTAATCAAAATAAGCTTTATTCTAAGAACTTAGTTAACATTTATATAACCACACAGCAAGAAATTTTATCAATTACAAACATAAAGACACCTCACAGCTACAGTAATCTATGTATAACACTTAATGAATTCCCTCTTAACTGTTCCAATTCAAAAACAAAATCCCATAAACCAAAAAACCTTTTTCAAGAGCGTGGCCCAGCACTCTGCATTCTCATTTGAGAATAAGACTGGCTTTTACTGAGATTCTGACCCCATATCACCAGTTGTTTTAAACCCTTCCGGAAAGCAAACTATACCTAAAGCCACCACCAAGGTGATTTTTACTGGAACAGATATTTAAATAGAAAATATGGAGAGACTGGCAGAGAACTTCTCTTCTCTGTCTGAGTCCACAGCAGCCAAATGTGAAAGCGAAACCAAACACAGCTCACAGAGCCATAGCCCAGCTCCACCCACACAATGACATCACTGAAGCCATGTGATAAGACAAAATCCTTTTTTAAAGGGACACTCCCATGACACAACTGACTACGTGGCTGATTAATCTAGTGCACAAGCCGCGCACACATGTGCAGCAAGCATATAATGAAAGCAATGCTGCCACATGGAATGTGAAACAAATTGAAATCATAGATTCCCTTCAGTGCAGATGGAGACCATTCGACCTATTGAGTCTGCACCCACTCTCTGAAAGAACACCCTACCTAGGCCCACTCTCCCACCCTATCCCTGTAATCCAATAACCCCACCTAACCTGCACATCTTTGGACACTACAGAGCAATTTGGCATGACCAATCCACCTAACCTGCACATCTTTCGACTGTGGCAGAAAACCAGAGCACCCGGAGGAAACTTATGCAGACATGGGGAGAATGTGCAAACTCCACACAGACAGTAACCCAAGGTCGGAATTGAACCCGGGCTCCTGGCGCTGTGAGGCAGCAGTGCTAACCACTGTGCCACTGTGCCATCTGCTTTAACCAATCTGAAGAAGCCCTCCGGGATTCAGCGTTGCAGGTGTCCAGGTTCGCTGTGGTTTGTTGCATGCTGCACAATCTCACCGTCATGAGGGACAGCCTTTGTCATCAGCTGGGTAGCGAGAAGCTGAGGAGCAGGACGATGAGAAGAAGGAGGAGGAGGAGGAAGAGAAGGAAGAGGAAGAGAAAAGGCAAACTACTGTGTCCTTTGTTGGCTGGGCAGTCAGTGAATAACTCGTGCAAATGCGATACTAGCATCCACAACTCAAAGTCCTGGGGCGGCACAGTGCCAGGGGCCTGGGTTCAATTCCAACATTGGGTGACTGTCTGGGTGGAGTTTCACGTTCTCCCCACGGGCGACATTCACCGACCCCCCGCCGGGTCGGAGAATCGCCGGGGGCTGGCGTGAATCCCGCCCCCGCCGGTTGCTGAAGTCTCCGGCACCGGAGATTCGGCGGGTCGGGAATCGCGCCGCGCCGGTTCAATTCCAACATTGGGTGACTGTCTGGGTGGAGTTTCACGTTCTCCCCACGGGCGACATTCTCCGACCCCCCGCCGGGTCGGAGAATCGCCGGGGGCTGGCGTGAATCCCGCCCCCGCCGGTTGCCGAAGTCTCCGGCACTGGAGATTCGGCGGGTCGGGAATCGCGCCGCGCTGGTTGGCGGGCCCCCCCACTCGATTCTCCGGCCCAGATGGGCCGAAGTCCCGCCGATAAATTGCCTGTCCCGCCGGCGTAAATTAAATCACCTACCTTACCGGCGGGACAAGGCGGCGTGGGCGGGTTCCGGGGTCCTGGGGGGGGCGCGGGGCGATCTGGCCCCGGGGGGTGCCCCCACGGTGGCCTGGCCCGCGATCGGGGCCCACCGATCCACGGGCGGGCCTGTGCCGTGGGGCACTCTTTCCCTTCCACCTCCGCCACGGTTTCCACTGCGCATGCGTGGGAAACTGTCAGCGGCCGCTGATGCTCCCGCGCATGCGCCGCCCAGAGATGTCATTTCCGCGCCAGCTGGCGGGGCCACAAAGGCCGTTTCCGCCAGCTGGCGGGGCGGAAATTCCTCTGGCGTCGGCCTAGCCCCTCAATGTTGGGGCTCGGCCCCCAAAGATGCGGAGCATTCCGCACCTTTGGGGCGGCGCGATGCCCGTCTGATTGGCGCCGTTTTGGGCGCCAGTCGGCGGACATCGAGCCGTTTCCGGAGAATTCCGCCCTACGTCTGCATGGATTTCCTATGGAAGCTCCGGTTTCCTCCCACAAGATGTGCAAGTTAGGTGGATTGACGATGGTAAATTGTCCCTTCGTTTCCAAAGGTTAGGTGGGGTTATGGGGTTACAGGGATAGAACAGGGGAGTAGGCCTGGGTGGGTGCTCTTTCAGAAGGTCAGTGTAGACATGATGGGCTGAATAGCCTCGTTCTTCACTGTAGGGTTTCTATGATTCACCATCAGTCCAAACCTTACACTCCGTCTGTTACTGACCATCACAACTTCTGCCTGATCACATTGCAAAAATAAAATTCATCACAAAAGCAACTTTCCAAAACAAATTTATGAATTAAATCATTCCACCCTGCAGACAAATGTCAGCTAATCAGCGCTGCACATTCCCTCAGTCCCTGTCTTCGGTGTGTCTTTACCTGTTTTAGTGCTTCTTTGAAATGCTACCTCAGTGTCTGTGACATGGCTGCTGGAAGGCTACTGACATTCAGGGGCAGAGACTGCAGATGGTCTTGGAGATTGACGTTGAGCTGCTTTGGCCCGAGAAAGTCAGATTGCAGGCTGCCCCATCTCAACATGGACGCCAGCAGTCCGAGCTGGCTGACAGGCACTGGCAGAGTGGCAGTGATGTGAAGACTCTCCTCGAGAGAACAACAGGGTCATTCTCTACAGAGTCGTCCTGCCATTCCCCTGGTGTGGCGCCTCAACAATCCTTGTAAATCTGTGGAGGACAGACCACCGCACTGCTGTGACTGCCTGCAGGCCCCATTGAACACTGCAATCTACAGCCATGACAAACAGAATTTCCCCCGCAGCATTCTGAGTTTCTGCTGCAGCTCTCTGAATCTTTGGTGACTGCTGCTTGTGCTGCAATGGCGGCTCGGACATCAGCCTTCAAAACCCTATGCCAGATTGCTGTTGGCCTCCTCCCTACACCTTGTCAGTAACTGTAGACTTTCTGCCAATCTTCACAATGCCCCGAGCATTTTGTTGTGCATTCTTCTCAATGTTATTCTGTAGGCTGCCCCATCAAAGTCCTCATCTGTTTCCTTTGCAGCAGGGTTTGTGTGCAACCTACTCTCTGGCAAGCTGGTACCTATGTTATCTTTCCCCCAGCCTAGCTGCAGGTCACACATGCCCAGTGTCTCACAGCCTGCAGATCACTAGACTTTGTCCATTTAGAGTTCCAAAATGGTCTTGACAAGGTAGCTTACAAGAGGCCTCTTGGATGAAAGGTCATTTACTGTTTATCTTTTGACAGTTGCCACTTGGTCTGCTGAGCATTTCCAGTATCTTATGCAATTTACCCTGCCGCAAACATAAATAACACTGCGCTTCTCCAAATTACAGATCTTTAGTCTAACTCCACAACTCATGAAGATTCACCTGAAGCAGTTGAGCAATGTCTACAGTCCTAACACTCGCACTGATCATCTGAAAATCACATTTTCAGAACATGTCTTAGGATGCCTCGGATGGAGAGGAAAACTGCAGGGAATGGGCACAATGGAAATGTGGAGCTTGTTCAAGAAACAGCTACTGCGTGTCCTTGATAAGTATGTACCTGTCAGGCAGGGCGGAAGTGGTCGAGCAAGGGAACCGTGGTTTACTAAGGCAATCAAAACACTTGTCAAGAGGAAGAAGGAGGCTTAAGTAAAGATGAGACATGAAGGTTCAGTTAGGGCGCTCGAGAGTTACAAGTTAGCTAGGAAGGACCTAAAGAGAGAGCTAAGAAGAGCCAGGAGGGGACATGAGAAGTCTTTGGCAGGTAGGATCAAGGATAACCCTAAAGCTTTCTATAGATATGTCAGGAATAAAAGAATGACTAGGGTAAGAGTAGGGCCAGTCAAGGACAGTTGTGGGAAGTTGTGCTTGGAGTCCGAGGAGATAGGAGAGGTACTAAATGAATATTTTTCGTCAGCATTCACACAGGAAAAAGACAATGTGTCGAGGAGAATACTGCGATTCAGGCTACTAGACTAGAAGGGCTTGAGGTTAATAAGGAGAAGGTGTTAGCAATTCTGGAAAGTGTGAAAATAGATAAGTCCCCTAGGCCGGATGGGATTTATCCTAGGATTCTCTGGGAAGCGAGGGATGAGATTGCTGAGCCTTTGGCTTTGATCTTTAAGTCATCTTTGTCTACAGCAATAGTGCCAGAAGACTGGAGGATAGCAAATGTTGTCCCCTTGTTCAAGAAGGGGAGTAGAGACAACCCCGGTAACTATAGACCAGTGAGCCTTACATCTGTTGTGGGCAAAATTTTGGAAAGGTTTATAAGAGATAGGGTGTATAATTATCTGGAAAGGAATAACTTGATTAGAGATAGTCAACAAGGTTTTGTGAAGGGTAGGTCGTGCCTCACAAACCTTATTGAGTTCTTTGGGAAGGTGACCAAACAGGTGGATGAGGGTAAAGCAGTTGATGTGATGTATATGGATTTCAGTAAAGCGTTTGATAAAGTTCCCCATGGTAGGCTACTGCAGAAAATACGGAGGCATGGGACTCAGGGAGATTTAGCAGTTTGGATCAGAAATTGGCTAGCTGGAAGAAGACAAAGGGTGGTGGTTGATGGGAAGTGTTCAGACTGGAGTCCAGTTACTAGTGGTGTACCACAAGGATCTGTTTTGGGGCCACTGCTGTTTGTCATTTTTATAAATGACCTGGAGGAGGGCGTGGAAGGATGGGTGAGTAAATTTGCAGATGACACTAAAGTCGGTAGAGTTGTGGACAGTGCGGAAGGATGTTACAAGTTACAGAGGGACAGAGATAAGCTGCAGCGCTGGGCTGAGCGGTGGCAAATGGAGTTTAATGCAGAAAAGTGTGAGGTGATTTATTTTGGAAGGAATAACAGGAAGACAGAGTACTGGGCTAATGGTAAGATTCTTGGCAGTGTGGATGAGCAGAGAGATCTCAGTGTCCATGTACATAGATCCCTGAAAGTTGCCACCCAGGTTGAAAGTGTTGTTATTGGTAGAGGGATTGAGTTTCGGAGCCATGAGGTCATGGGCAGCTTTACAAAACTCTGGTGCAGCTGCATTTGGAGTATTGCGTGCAATTCCGGTCACCGCATTATAGGAAGGATTGGAAAGGGTGCAGAAGAGATTTACCAGAATGTTGTCTGGTATGGAGGGAAGATCTTATGAGGAAAGGCTGAGGGACTTGAGGCTGTTTTTGTTAGAGAGAAGAAGGTTAAGAGGTGACTTAATTGAGGCATACAAGATGATCAGAGGATTGGATAGGGTGGACAGTGAGTGCCTTTTTCCTCGGATTGTGATCTCTAGCACGAGGGGACATAGCTTTAAATTGAGGGGAGATAGATATAGGACAGATGTCAGAGGTAGGTTCTTTACTCAGAGAGTAGTAAGGGCGTGGACTGCCCTGCCTGCAACAGTAGTGGATTCGCCAACACTAAGGGCATTCAAATGGTCATTGGATAGACATAGGGACGATAAGGGAATAGTGTAGATGGGCTTTAGAATGGTTTCACAGGTCGGCGCAACATCAAGGGCCGAAGGGCCTGTACTGCGCTGTAATGTTCTATGTTCTATAGATCACTATTTGAAATATTAAAGATCTGTGATTCCAATATTGATTTATGAAGGACATCACTGGAGTTCAGAAGAATGAAGGAAGATCTCATAGAAACGTATAAAATTCTATTGGACTAGGCAGGCTAGATGTAGGAAGGATATTCCCGATGGTGGTGGGGGGGGGGGGGGGCGGGATGGGAGGAGGGGGGGTGATCCAGAACTAGGGGTCATAGTCTAAGGATATGGGGTAAGCTTTTTAGGACTGAGATGAGGAGAAATTTCTTCATCTAGAGAGTGCTAAGCCTGTGGAATTCACTACTACAAGACGTAGTTGAGGCCAAAACATTGTATATTTTCCAGGTCGTCTTAGAGATAGGTCTTGGGGCTAAAGGGATCATAGAATTTACATAGAATTTACAGTGCAGAAGGAGGCCATTCGGCCCATCGAGTCTGCACTGGCTCTTGGAAAGAGCACCCTACCCAAGGTCAACACCTCCACCCTATCCCCATAACCCAGTAACCCCACCCAACGCTAAGGGCAATTTTGGACACTAAGGGCAATTCATCATGGCCAATCCACCTAACCTGCACATCTTTGGATTGTGGGAGGAAACCGGAGCACCCGGAGGAAACCTACGCACACACGGGGAGGATGTGCAGACTCCGCACAGACAGTGACCCAAGCCGGGAATTGAACGAGGATACCTGCCGCTGTGAAGGCCATGATAAATTGCCCTTAGTGCCCCAAAAAGGTTAGGAGGGGTTATTGGGTTACGGGGATAGGGTGGAAGTGAGGGCTTAGGTGGGTCTGTGCAGACTCGATGGGCCGAATGGCCTCCTTCTGCACGGTATATTCTATGTTCTATGTTCTTTGTTCTCCCTGTGTCTGCGTGGGTTTCCTCCGGGTGCTCCTGTTTCCTCCCACAAGTTCCAAAAGACATGCTTGTTCGGTAATTTGGACATTCTGAATTCTCCCTCTGTGTACCCGAACAGGCACCAGAATGTGGCGACTAGGGGATTTTCACAGTAACTTTGTTGCAGCGGAATGTAAGCCTACCTGTGACACTAATAAAAATTGTTGTTGTTATTATAAATGCAATAAGCTTTTAAAATTAAAAGCAAGGGGTACAGCCTCATCTCCCTGGGGGTCCCCGGGTGGCTATCATCCAGCCCAGTGACTTAAGTTTGAAGGGTCATTCGGACTCAAAACATTAACTCTGTTTCTCTCTCCACAAATGCTGTTTTTTTTCAGTATTTCCTGCTTATATTTCAGATTTACAACATCTGCAGTATTTTGCTTTTGATTACATTTATTTTCACGTCCTTAATCCGATCTAAATTCTAAAACAATAGGCTGAATTCCCCATCGTCGGGACTCTCCGTTTTGCCGGCAGCCCGGGGGTTTCCCAACGGTGTGGGGCTGCCCCAGAATGGGAATCCCCATTGACCAGCCGGCGAAACGGAGAACACCGAAAGCGTGCCGCTCCAGAAATCTGGTGCGGGGGACGGAGAAACCCGCCCAATATGTTTATCTCTGTTAGTATTACTAGCTTTATTCTTACCCTCATCATTAAATGCTCACAGGTGAGCATCATCTTTATGAGTAGAAACTGATGCAAAGTACTGTACTATTTTGGTCATAGCAAGGAGTGTTTTGTAACCTGTCCTTAAGCATTCTTCAATGGCCTAAGACAGTTCTCTGACTCTTCAAAAAACTGAAATAGCTTTTTCTATTATTCCCACAATTGGCTCAATCTTCTTTTCTATTATCTTTTTAGCGGCTCTAATTTATTTCCTCTGGCTGTTCTTTGTGTTTAATTCTATTTACGTGAGGATTAGGAAAGTCCTCAGCAGAAAATGCAAAAATTGGTGATGAGTGGTTAATTCAAAAATCATTTGGAATGATTTTTAGACAATATTACCTCATAATGCTGAGGAATGGAGTGCTTTCCCTAATTTAAAAAGAGTCCATGGTGACATCAATTCATAAACACTGACAGGAAGGAGTGTGATTGATGGGTGAAATGGCCTTTTCCCACTCACAAGGTGGAACCTTGTGCCCTCCCTGGCTTGGGTGGGTTTGGTGATGGGGGTATTTAGTCAGGTGAGAGTGTGGTGGGAGAGAGGGCTTTGCCTTCTACACTGATTATGTCTGTGAGTGGAAAGCCTGTGGACTGTCTACCCACCATGCCAGCATTTGAGGCCCTCATGCAGACAATCACTGAATGGCCTCAGCCCGCTGCCACTGGTATTAACCCATCAACAGCACGGTAGCATTGTGGATAGCACAATTGCTTCACATCTCCAGGGTCCCAGGTTCGATTCCGGCTTGTGTCACTGTCTGTGCGGAGTCTGCACATCCTCCCCGTGTGTGCGTGGGTTTCCTCCGGGTGCTCCGGTTTCCTCCCACAGTCCAAAGATGTGCAGGTTAGGTGGATTGGCCATGATAAATTGCCTTTAGTGTCCAAAAATGCCCTTAGAGTTGGGTGGGGTTACTGGGTTATGGGGATAGGGTGGGGGTGTTGACCTTGGATGGGTGCTCTTTCCAAGAGCCGGTGCAGACTCGATGGGCCGAATGGCCTCCTTCTGTACTGTAAATTCTATGATAATCTATGAAACAGACAGGAAATCTGCCATGCAGGGACTATGAGAAGCTCGCCCATTTGGGATTATTTGTGGGCTCCGAGGGGAATCGCTTGTTCAATGACACTCAATGTTGGATCGAGGGGCCCAGCATTTGGAAGGGCGAGCTCGCTGAAAGCCACCCCTTGCCTTTTCTGCCAAACCCCCCTCTGCAACTCCCTTCCTGCCATCAGTCCCTGGTGACTGGGCCTTTCCTCAATTGGGTGGCAATCGTACTGGCAGCAGCCACCACCTCCTGATGGAGCTGCTGAGTACAGAAGACCCGCTGGCCTCTGATTGGCTGGCAACTTTCAACTGTCTGCACTTCCGCTCTGGGTTTTTGATCCCGAGGAGAAACCTACTGCTGGTCTACTAAGTGCCGGAGTGACACAAGATGCACGGAGCCCTCTCGAAGAAAAACAATGTGGGGGTGTGGGTAGCTCTCTAGCTGGTAGCTAAGACCTCTGTTGCCTCCACAAGATTCTGAACATAGTTTACGTTCTCATGATTTACAGCGAATGTAATAGTCAAGGAAATGTAAAATGCATTTGAGCTGTTTCATAATCTTTGGCGTGATCTCTGAGAAGTGCACTTAGACAAATAGTGTTTTTTTTCAATTATAAGAATTGTTTCACATTTTGGGACTTACAGATATTTGGTAATAGAGAACTTGAGTATTGTGAAAAAGTTTGTCAAAGCTTTTCATCTTGAACTCATCAGGACAATTGGGATTTCCCCCTGTCATTTGGTATTCTTGCAATTGTCCTGATAAGTGCCAGAAGAAAAAAAATGACAAAATGTATTTTTTCAGAATACCCAAATATTGGAACTAATGAATTAATTAACTCAGAGACTCTAATTTTGGATTAATTGAGTATGGTCGCTTAGTCTAATTTTGAGAAATTAACTAAGAGAATCTCATTTTGTTTTAATTGAGCATGGTAGCTTATAGGACTGGATGAGAAACCTAGAGGTTGTGAGTACAAATCGCACCATGGAAATTGCTGAAATTGAAGTTAATAAATCTGGTCATTTGTGGGCTAGGCCACAAATAGGAGCATGCAAGTTGTTGGGTTGCTGTAAAATGCAATTGATTCACTTCAATGTTCTTGAAGGAATGATAGCAGCTGCCTCTACCTGGCAAAGGGTGCGGGGTTGCATTGTTAGTAAGGAATGAAGTTAAATCGATAGCAATGAGTGATATAGGGTCAGAAAGCATCGAGGGCGGAATTCTCCCCACCACGCCGGGTGGGAGAATCGGCGGGGCGCCGCGCGAGTCCCGCCACGCCGCCCCGGCACCCGCACGCGATTCCCCCAACCCCCCCACAACCCGGGCGGCGAGAATCACAGCTGGGGGCTGGGAAAATCGGCGCTCGTCATTTGTAACGGGCGAGTGGCGATTCTCCGGCCCGGATGGGCCAAGCGGCCCGCCCAACACGACAGGATCCCGCCGGTGCTGTCCACACCTGGTCGCTGCCGGCGGGAACAGCACGGGAATGCTGGGGGGGTGGCCTGTAAGGAGGGGAGGTGGGTTCCTGCACCGGGGGAGCCTCAAAAGGGGTCTGGCCCATGGTCGGTGCCCACCGATCTGCGGGCTGGCCTCTCTGAAGGAGGACCTCCTTTCCTCCGTCGCCCCGCAAGATCCATCCGACATCTTCTTGCGGGGAGGCCGTGGGGAGGACGGCAACCACGCATGGTGGATTGGCGCCGGCCGGCGCCGACCCACACTTGTGTGGGTGACGTCATTTACACGGCGCTGGCCGCGTCATTTACGCGGCGCCGCTTTTACGCGGCGGCAAGGCCCGGCGCGCGTAAATGATGCGGCGCCGCTCCTAGCCCCCCGGGGCGGGAGAACAGGGGGCTGGGAGTGGCCTCCGACGCCGGTGTGAAACACCTCGGGCGACATTCTCCGACCCCCCGCCGGGTCGGAGAATCGCCGGGGGCTGGCGTGAATCCCGCTCCCACCGGTTGCCGAAGTCTCCGCACCGGATATTCGGCGGGGGCGAGAATCGCGCCGCGCCGGTTGGCGGGCCCCCCCGCTCGATTCTCCGGCCCGGATGGGCCGAAGTCCCGCAGATAAATTGCCTGTCCCGCCGGCGTAAATTAAATCACCTACCTTACCGGCGGGACAAGGCGGCGTGGGCAGGCTCCGGGGTCCTGGGGGGGGAGGGGGGGCCGGGGTGATCTGGCCCCGGGGGGGTGCCCCCACGGTGGCCTGGCCCGTGATCGGGGCCCACCGATCCACGGGCGGGCCTGTGCCGTGGGGGCACTCTTTCCCTTCCGCCTCCGCCATGGTCTCCACCATGGCAGAGGCGGAAGAGACTCCCTCCACTGTGCATGCGTGGGAAACTGTCAGCGGCCGCTGACGCTCCCGCGCATGTGCCGCCCGGAGGTGTCATTTCCGCGCCAGCTGGCGGGGCAACAAAGGCCGTTTCCGCCAGCTGGCGGGGCGGAAATTCCTCCGGCGTCGGCCTAGCCCCTCAATGTTGGGGCTCGGCCCCCAAAGATGCGGAGCATTCCGCACCTTTGGGGCGGCATCTGATTGGCGCCGTTTTGGGCGCCAGTCGGTGGACATCGCGCCGTTTCGGGAGAATTTCGCCCCTGGGTTTTCACTCCGGCATCGGGACTTAGTCTCCCGATGGGAGAATTGCGCCCAGAATCTCTGCGGGTAGAGTTGAGGAATCGCAAAGGTAAAAAGACCCTGATGGGAGTTATGTACAGGCCCCCTAGCAGTAGTCAGGAAGTGGGGCAGAAAATAAATCTGGAGATAGAAAAGGCATGTTTTTACAATGTTTTTACAAAGGCAATATTACAATGATCATGGTGGATGGGAAAATTAGATTGGCAGTGGATCCCAAGAAAAGGAATTTGTGGCATGTTGCAGAGATGTTTTTTTTGGAGCAGTTTGTGACAGAGCCTACCAGGGAACAGGCAATTCTGTATTTGGTAATGTGCAATGAGGCAGACTTGATTAGGGAACTTCAGGTGAAGGAACCCTTCGGAAGCAGTGACCACAATATGAATTAAATAAGGGTAACTACAAAGACATGAGGGAGGAGCTGGCCAGAGTTGATTGGAAAAGGAGCCGAGCCGGGAAGCCAGTAGAACAGCAATGGCAGGAGTTTCTGGGGGTTATTCGGGAGGCAGAATAGAAATTCATCCCAAGGAGGAGGAAACATGCTAAGGGGAGGACAAGGCATCTATGACTGATGAGGGAAGTCAAGGACAGCATAAAAGCTAAAGAAAAAGCATACAAAGTGACGAGGATTAGTGGGAAGCCAGAGGGTTGGGAAGCCTTTAAAAGTGAGCAGAGGACAACTAAAAAAGCAATCGGAGGGAGAAGATGAAGTATGAGTGCAAGCTAGCTGGTAATATAAAGGAAGATAGGGAGAGTTTTTTTCAATACATAAAAGGTAAGAGAGACAAAAATAGACATTGGACTACTGGAAAATGTGGCTGGAGAAGTAACAATAGGAAACAAAGAAATAGCAGATGAACTAAATAGTTACTTTGCATCAGTCTTTGCGGTGGAACACACCAGTGGGATGCCAGTGCTCCAAGAGAACCATGGGGCAGAGGTGAGTGCTGTGACCATTACTAAGGAGAAGATTCTGGGGAAACTGAAAGGTCTGAAGGTGGATAAGCCACCTGGACCGGATGGACTACATCCCAGGCTTCTAAAAGAGATAGCTCAGGAGATTGTGGAGGCATTGGTGGTGATCTTTCAGGAATCACTGGAGACAGGAAGGGTCCCAGTGGATGGAAAGTGGCTAATGTAACACCACTGTTTAATAAGCCATGATGTGGAGATGCCGGCGTTGGACTGGGGTGAGCACAGTAAGAAGTTTTACAACACCAGGTTAAAGTCCAACAGGTCTGTTTCGATGTCATTAGCTTTCGGAGTGCTGCTCCTTCCTCAGGTGAATGAAGAGATATGTTCCAGAAACATATATAGAGACAGATTCAAAGATGCCAGACAATGCTTGGAATGCGAGCATTAGCAGGTGATTAAATCTTTACAGATCCAGAGATGGGTTAACCCCAGGTTAAAGAGGTGTGAATTGTGTCAAGCCAGGACAATTGGTAGGATTTCGCAGGCCAGACAGTGGGGGATGAATGTAATGCGACATGTAATGCCACTGTCATACTGAACAGAACGGACTACAGCAAAGAAGTATACCGACAACTGAACAACCAAGAACACTACAGACAGTTACCCACAGATCCGACCAAGGAACACATACGCCAACTTAACAGACTGATCAAGACCTTGGATCCAGATCTTCAGAGCACCCTACGTGCTCTCATCCCACGTTTTCCCCGCATTGGATATCTCTACTGCCTACCGAAAATACACAAGGTCAACACACCAGGCCGTCCTATCGTTTCAGGCAATGGGACCCTGTGTGAGAACCTCTCTGGCTACATCGAGGGCATCTTGAAACCCATCGTACAAGGTCCGCCCAGCTTCTGTCGTGACACGACGGACTTCCTACAGAAACACAGCACCCATGGACCAGTTGAACTAGGAACATTCCTCGTCACAATGGATGTCTCAGCACTCTATACCAGCATCCCCCATGACGACGGCATTGCTGCAACAGCCTCAGTACTCAACACTGACATCTGCCAATCTCCAGACGCAATTCTGCAACTCATCCGCTTCATTCTGGATCACAACGTCTTCACCTTCGACAACAAGTTCTTCATCCAGGCACACGGAACAGCCATGGGGACCAAATCCTCACCCCAATACGCCAACATCTTCATGCACAAGTTTGAACAAGACCTACTCACCGAACAGGACCTTCAACCGACATTATACACCAGATACATCGATGACATTTTTTGCCTTTGTACCCACGGCGAAGAATCACTGAAACGACTACACGATGACATCAATAAGTTCCATCCAACCATCAGACTCACCATGGACTACTCTCCAAAATCAGTTGCATTCTTGGACACACTCGTCTCCATCAAGGACGGTCACCTCAGCACTTCGCTTTACCGCAAACCCACGGATAACCTCACGATGCTCCACTTCTCCAGCTTCCACCCTAAACACATTAAAGAAGCCATCCCCTATGGACAAGCTCTCCGTATACACAGGATCTGCTCAGACGAGGAGGAGCGTAACAGACATCTACAGACGCTGAAAGATGCCCTCGTATGAACGGGATATGGCGCTCGACTCATCGATCGACAGTTCCAACGCGCCACAGCAAAAAAACGCACCAACCTCCTCAGAAGACAAACATGGGACACAACCGACAGAATACCCTTCGTCGTCCAGTACTTTCCCAGAGCGGAGAAACTATGACATCTTCTTCACAGCCTTCAACACGTCATTGATGAAGATGAACATCTTGCCAAGGTCATCCCCACACCCCCACTACTTGCCTTCAAACAACCGCGCAACCTCAAACAAACCATTGTTTGCAGCAAACTACCCAGTCTTCAGAACAGTTACCACGACACCACACAACCCTGCCATGGCAATCTCTGCAAGACGTGCCAGATCATCGACATGGATACCACCATTACACGTGAGAACACCACCCACCAGGTACGCGGTACATACTAGTGCGACTCGGCCAACGTTGTCTACATCATATGCTGCAGGAAAGGATGTCCCGAAGCGTGGCACATTGGCGAGACCATGCAGACGCTGCGACAACGAATGAACGGACATCGTGCGACAATCACCAGGCAGGGATGTTCCCTTCCAGTCGGGGAACACTTCAGCATTCAAGGGCATTCAGCCTCTGATCTCCGGGTAAGCATTCTCCAAGGCAGCCTTCAGGACGCACGACAATGCAGAATCGTCGAGCAGAGGCTTATAGCCAAGTTCCGCACACATGAGTGCGGCCTCAACCGGGACCTGGGATTCATGTTGCATTACATTCATCCCCCACCATCTGGCCTGCAAAATCCTACCAACTGTCCTGGCTTGATACAATTCACACCTCTTTAACCTGGGGTTACCCCATCTCTGGATCTGTAAAGATTTAATCACCTGCTAATGCTCACATTCCAAGCATTGTCTGGCACCTTTGAATCTGTCTAGGATATGTTTCTGGAACATACCTCTTCATTCACCTGAGGAAGGAGCAGTGACATCGAAACAAACCTGTTGGACTTTAACCTGGTGTTGTAAAACTTCTTACTGTTTAAGATGGGAGGGAGGCAGAAGATGGGAAACTATTGGCTGGTTGGCCTGACTTCGGTCATTGGTAAGATTTTAGAGTCCATTATTAAAGATGAGATTGCGGAGTACTTGGAAGTGCATTATAAAATAGGACTGAGTCAGCACGACTTTGTCAAGGGGAGGTCATGTCTCGCAAATCTTGGGCAGGACGGTGGCACAGTTGGTTAGCCATAGTGCCGAGGTCCCAGGTTCGATCCCGGCTCTAGGTCACTGTCCGTGTCCGTGTGGAGTTTGTACATTCTCCCCGTGTTTGCGTGGGTTTCGCTCCCACAACCCAAAAGATGTGCAGAGTAGATGGATTGGCCAGGCTAAAGTGCCCCTTAATTGGACAAAGAACAAAGAACAAAGAAATGTACAGCACAGGAACAGGCCCTTCGGCCCTCCAAGCCCGTGCCGACCATACTGCCCGACTAAACTACAATCTTCTACACTTCCTGGGTCCGTATCCTTCTATTCCCATCCTATTCATATATTTGTCAAGATGCCCCTTAAATGTCCCTATCGTCCCTGCCTCCACTACCTCCTCCGGTAGTGAGTTCCAGGCACCCACTACCCTCTGCGTAAAAAACTTGCCTCGTACATCTACTCTAAACTTTGCCCCTCTCACCTTAAACCTATGCCCCCTAGTAATTGACCCCTCTACCCTGGGGAAAAGCCTCTGACTATCCACTCTGTCTATGCCCCTCATAATTTTGTATACCTCTATCAGGTCGCCCCTCAACCTCCTTCGTTCCAGTGAGAACAAACCGAGTTTATTCAATCGCTCCTCATAGCTTATGCCCTCCATACCAGGCAACATTCTGGTAAATCTCTTCTGCACCCTCTCTAAAGCCTCCACATCCTTCTGGTAGTGTGGCGACCAGAATTGAACACTATACTCCAAGTGTGGCCTAACTAAGGTTCTATACAGCTGCAACATGACTTGCCAATTCTTATACTCAATGCCCCGGCCAATGAAGGCAAGCATGCCGTATGCCTTCTTGACTACCTTCTCCACCTGTGTAGCCCCTTTCAGTGATCTGTGGACCTGTACTCCTAGATCTCTTTGACTTTCAATACTCTTGAGGGTTCTACCATTCACTGTATATTCCCTACCTGCATTAGCCCTTCCAAAATGCATTACCTCTCATTTGTCCAGGTTAAACTCCATCTGCCATCTCTCCGCCCAAGTCTCCAGACAATCTAAATCCTGCTGTATCCTCAGACAGTCCTCATCGCTATCCGCAATTCCACCAACCTTTGTGTCGTCTGCAAACTTACTAATCAGACCAGTTACATTTTCCTCCAAATCATTTATATATACTACAAAGAGCAAAGGTCCCAGCACTGATCCCTGTGGAACACCACTGGTCACAGCCCTCCAATTAGAAAAGCATCCCTCCATTGCTACCCTCTGCCTTCTATGGCCTAGCCAGTTCTGTATCCACCTTGCCAGTTCACCCCTGATCCCGTGTGACTTCACCTTTTGTACTAGTCTACCATGAGGGACATTGTCAAAGGCCTTACTGAAGTCCATATAGACAACATCTACTGCCCTACCTGCATCAATCATCTTAGTGACCTCCTCGAAAAACTCTATCAAGTTAGTGAGACACGACCTCCCCTTCACAAAACCGTGCTGCCTCTCACTAATACGTCCATTTGCTTCCAAATGGGAGTAGATCCTGTCTCGAAGAATTCTCTCCAGTAATTTCCCTACCACTGAAGTAAGGCTCACCGGCCTGTAGTTCCCGGGATTATCCCTGCCACCCTTCTTAAACAGAGGAACAACATTGGCTATTCTCCAGTCCTCCGGGACATCCCCTGAAGACAGCGAGGATCCAAAGATTTCTGTCAAGGCCTCAGCAATTTCCTCTCCAGCCTCCTTCAGTATTCTGGGGTAGATCCCATCCGGCCCTGGGGACTTATCTACCTTAATATTTTTTAAGACACCCAACACCTCGTCTTTTTGGATCACAATGTGACCCAGGCTATCTACACCCCCTTCTCCAGACTCAACATCTACCAATTCCTTCTCTTTGGTGAATACTGATGCAAAGTATTCATTTAGTACCTCGCCCATTTCCTCTGGCTCCACACATAGATTCCCTTGCCTATCCTTCAGTGGGCCAACCCTTTCCCTGACTACCCTCTTGCTTTTTATGTAAGTGTAAAAAGCCTTGGGATTTTCCTTAACCCTATTTGCCAATGACTTTTCATGACCCCTTCTAGCCCTCCTGACTCCTTGCTTAAGTTCCTTCCTACTTTCCTTATATGCCACACAGGCTTCGTCTGTTCCCAGCCTTTTAGCCCTGACAAATGCCTCCTTTTTCTTTTTGACGAGGCCTACAATATCATTCGTCATCCAAGGTTCCCGAAAATTGCCGTATTTATCTTTCTTCCTCACAGGAACATGCCTGTCCTGTATTCCTTTCAACTGACACTTGAAAGCCTCCCACATGTCAGATGTTGATTTGCCCTCAAACATCCGCCCCCAATCTATGTTCTTCAGGTCCCGCCTAATATTGTTATAATTAGCCTTCCCCCAATTTAGCACATTCATCCTCGGACCACTCTTATCCTTGTCCACCAGTACTTTAAAACTTACTGAATTGTGGTCACTGTTACCGAAATGCTCCCCTACTGAAACATCTACCACCTGGCCGGGCTCATTCCCCAATACCAGGTCCAGTACCGCCCCTTCCCTAGTTGGACTGTTTACATATTGTTTTAAGAAGCCCTCCTGGATGCTCCTTACAAACTCTGCCCCGTCTAAGCCCCTGGCACTAAGTGAGTCCCAGTCAATATTGGGGAAGTTGAAGTCTCCCATCACCACAACCCTGTTGTTTTTACTCTTTTCCAAAATCTGTCTACCTATCTGCTCCTCTATCTCCCGCTGGCTGTTGGGAGGCCTGTAGTATACCCCCAACATTGTGACTGCACCCTTCTTATTCCTGATCTCTACCCATATAGCCTCACTGCCCTCTGAGGTGTCCTCTCGCTGTATAGCTGTGATACTCTCCTGAACAAGTAGCGCAACTCCGCCTCCCCTTTTACATCCCCCTCTATCCCGCCTGAAACATCTAAATCCTGGAACGTTTAGCTGCCAATCCTGCCCTTCCCTCAACCAGGTCTCTGTAATGGCAACAACATCATAGTTCCAAGTACTAATCCAAGCTCTAAGTTCATCTGCCTTACCCGTAATGCTCCTTGCATTAAAACATATGCACTTCAGGCCACCAGACCCGCTGTGTTCAGCAACTTCTCCCCGTCTGCTCTGCCTCAGAGCCACACTGTCCATATTCCCTAGTTCTCCCTCAACGCTCTCACCTTCTGACCTATTGCTCCCGTGCCCACCCCCCTGCCATACTAGTTTAAACCCTCCCGTGTGACACTAGCAAATCTCGCGGCCAGGATATTTATGCCTCTCCGGTTTAGATGCAACCCGTCCATCTTATACAGGTCACACCTGCCCCGGAAGAGCTCCCAGTGGTCCAGATAACCGAAACCCTCCCTCCTACACCAGCTGTTTAGCCACGTGTTTGTCTGCTCTATCTTCCTATTTCTAGCCTCACTGGCACGTGGCACAGGGAGTAATCCCGAGATTACAACCCTCGAGGTCCTGTCTTTTAACTTTCTGCCTAGCTCCCTGAACTCCTGCTGCAGGACCTCATGCCTCTTCCTGCCTATGTCGTTAGTACCAATATGTACAACGACCTCTACCTGTTTGCCCTCCCCCTTCAGGATTCCCTCTACCCGTTCGGAGACATCCTGGACCCTGGCACCAGGGAGGCAACATACCATCCTGGAGTCTCTTTCACGTCCACAGAAGCGCCTATCTGTTCCCCTGACTATAGAGTCCCCTATAACTATTACTCTTCTGCGCTTTGACCCTCCCTTCTGAACATCAGAGCCAGC
Source organism: Scyliorhinus torazame (assembly GCF_047496885.1). Classification (NCBI taxonomy): domain Eukaryota; kingdom Metazoa; phylum Chordata; class Chondrichthyes; order Carcharhiniformes; family Scyliorhinidae; genus Scyliorhinus; species Scyliorhinus torazame. The sequence continues at coordinate 120,097,612 of NC_092720.1, read as the reverse complement.
CGTGGTGCCACTGCTCTGGCTGCTGCTGTTTTCCCCTGATAGGCTATCCCCCCCGACAGTATCCAAAGGGGTATACCTGTTCGAGAGGGGGACAACCACAGGGGATTCCTGCACTGACTGCCTGCCCTTTCTGGTGGTCACCCATTTCTCTGCCTGCACCTTGGGTGTGACCACACTTACATAACTGCGATCTATGACGCTTTCCGCCACCTGCATGCTCCTAAGTGCATCCAATTGCTGCTCCAACCGAACCATGCGGTCTGTGAGGAGCTGCAGTTGGGTGCACTTTCTGCAGATGAAGCCATCCAGGACGCTGGAAGCCTCCCGGACCTGCCACATCTCACAGTCAGAGCACAGCACCCCTCTAACTGACATTGCGTCAATTAATTAAAATTAAAATTTGTCTTTTTTTTTATAAATACTTTTTTTTTTTTTAAATTACAAAGTTACTGTCAACTATCTGTTTCCTAGCACTAGATTTCTAATAGAAATGCGATAGCTAACTATAATATCCTCCGATCTCTGGCTTAGATATCCTCTAAATTATAATTAAGTTATTATGTTTAATTAGTTCCCAAATAGTCAAAAAAATTTAGGTTAGAATCCCAACCAGCCACTCAGGTCACAGCTTTTCTGTGTCCCCCCCGACACACACAATTTGAAAAAAGGTATAAAAGTAAAAATCACTTGCTTACCTTCTGAGATGTTCTCAGGTTCTCTCGCTGACAGAGACTGCTCCTCCACCTCCAATCCTTGGCCTGCACAATGCTAATAATATATAATATAATATGGCACTTATCTTCCACCAATGGGTCTTATTATTAGGTTAGAGGAGGAGGGTGGGTGGGAGACACTACACGTGTAGTGTCTCGGGTTTCCTCTCCACCAGAATTTATTGGTGGGGGGGGGGGAAACTTGCCAGAGGTCGAACTTCCGGTTCCCGCCGAAATCCAAAGGGCTGCTCCTGTAAAGGTAAGTGCTTTTAAACTCACTACTCACCTCCAAGAAGGCCCCTGCGCACCGCTGCCGCCGAAATCCAATGGGCTGCTCCTGTAAAGGTAAGAGCTTTTAAACTAACTACTCACCTCCCAGAAGGCCCCTGCGCACCGCTGCCGCCGAAATCCAAAGGGCTGCTCCTGTAAAGGTAAGTGCTTTTAAACTCACTACTCACCTCCAAGAAGGCCCCTGCGCACCGCTGCCGCCGAAATCCAATGGGCTGCTCCTGTAAAGGTAAGAGCTTTTAAACTAACTACTCACCTCCCAGAAGGCCCCTGCGCACCGCTGCCGCCGAAATCCAAAGGGCTGCTCCTGTAAAGGTAAGTGCTTTTAAACTCACTACTCACCTCCAAGAAGGCCCCTGCGCACCGCTGCCGCCGAAATCCAATGGGGAAAAAATGAATTTAAAAAAAAATGTAATTAAAAAAATGTCTGACAAATCTGTTAGAGTTCTTTGAGGAAGTAACAAGGAAGTTAGACAAAGGAGAACCAGTGAACGTGATTTATTTAGATTTCCAGAAGGCCTTTGACAAGGTGCCACATGGGAGACTGTTAAATAAGTTAAGAGTCCATGGTGTTAAGGGTAAGATCCGGGCATGGATAAAGGATTGGCTGACTGGCAGAAGGCACAGAGTGGGAATAAAGGGGACTTTTTCAGGATGGCAGCCGGTGACTAGTGGTGTACCTCAGGGGTTGGTGCAGGGACCACAACCTTTCACAATATACATTAATGATCTGGAGGAAGAAACTGAAGGCACTGTTGCTAAGTTTGCAGATGATACAAAGATCTGTAGAGGGGCAGGTAGTATTGAGGAAGCAGGCGTTCTGCAGAAGGACTTGCACAGGCTAGGAGAATGGGCCAAGAAGTGGCAGTTGGAATACAATGTGGAAAAGTGTGAGGTTATGCACTTTGGAAGGAGAAATGGAGGCATAGACTATTTTCTAAATGGGAAGATGCTTAGGGAATAAGAAGCACAAAGGGACTTGGGAGTCCTTGTTCATGATTCTCTAAAAGTTAACATGCAGGTTCAGTCGGCAGTTAGGAAGGCAAATGCAATGTTAGTATTCATGTCAAGAGGGCTAGGATACAAGACCAGGGATGTACCTCTGAGGCTATATGAGGCTCTGGTCAGATCCCATTTGGAGTATTGTGAGCAGTTTTGGGCCCATATCTAAGAAAGGATGTGCTGGCCTTGATAAGGGTCCAGGGGAGGTTCACAAGAATGATTTCTGGAATGAAGAACTTGTTGTATGAGGGACGGTTGAGAACTCTGGGTCTGTACTGGTTGGAATTTGGAAGGATGAGGGGGGATCGTATTAAAACTTACAGGATGCTGCGTGGCCTGGATAGAGTGGACGTGGAGAGGATCTTTCCACTTGTAGGAAAAACTAGAAGCAGAGGACACAATCTCAGGCTAAAGGGACGAACCTTTAAAACAGAGACAGCGATGAGGAGGAATTTCTTCAGCCAGAGGGTGGTGTATCAGTGGAACACTTTGCTGCAGAAGGCTGTGGAGGCCAAATCACTGAGTGTCTTTCAGGCAGAGATAGATAGTTTTTTGATCAATAAGGGGATCAGGGGTTGTGGGGAAAAGGCAGGAGCGTGGGGATGAGAAAAAGATCAGCCATGATTGAATGGTGGAGCAGACTCAATCGGCCGAGTGGCTTAATTCTGCTCTTATATCATATGGTCTTATGGCATTGAGAACAGATGACAGGATTTCCACAATAAGTGGTTGGCAATAACTTTAGCTTTGCATGATATTATAAAACAGGCCATAACAGATCAGCATTCTGTTTTAAGATGCTCCGAATTTTGGAAAGATATAAAATGTGCTGCAGAGTCACCATAATCTTTTTTACAGTCTTTCATGAAGCCAAAATGATCCCTTTCACCTTTTAATGTCCGGCTTGCTTGCATCACCCATATCCCAGGACTAAACTGTTGAAACAAAATAATGACAGAAAGCACAAGGGAACAGGTGCAGACGAGGAGTAAAGGAATGAGAAAGCTACACTATGTATGGGTTGTTCTAAACTAATGTCGAACCTTTGTCCTTCAATCTTTTTGACAAAAAACACTTTATAAAAATGCTCTCACATTCCTCATAAAGCTGCTGGCATGAAAAAAATCAGTTACGTTTTTTTATTTTCAGATCGGCTATTCCCTAGGATACAGACACTTGCTAACTCTTTTGTTCTTTCCCAAGATCTGTTTTAAGCCCTCCCACAGTTTTTCAGTGCTGGAAACTCAGTCTCTGATATTGTTGACCTTAACTATCTGAGCACAATATTTGACGACACAAAATCCTTGGGCGAGCAAACACTGAGAATGGATATGAATGGTGTAATAGCTCCCAAACACTTCCCATGGCAACATGTAAAGCCCCCTCATACTTTGTGTTCTTCTGCTTCACATTTGTCCTAATATAATCACGGCACTGAATTGAGAACTTGTGCTGTAAGCATTAAACTTTCCACAGACACCAGCCAGCAGGATAGATACAATGCCAAGAGTTTGAAGAACAATTTTTGGCCGATCGATAGGCGGAAGTCGGGGGGGCTGGGAGGAGGTGCAGGGTGATGTTTTGGTAGGTTCACTTGCCGAGGACAGTCTGTTCCAACAACTTTGCTTGAACACTGCCAGGGAAATTGCAAACTGCTCACTTTGTAATGTGTTTGTATCACTGGCAAAAATATTTTCTGGGGGGTGCTTTCATACAATGTAAGACATGTCAGAACTGAAACGCATTTTCACTCGGAAAACTCAATGCAAGCTAAAAAAATATTGTTGTTGTTTCATGAGATCTGGACATCACTGGCAAGGCCAGCAAGGTCGGCGCAATGGCCCAGTGGGGCAGCACAGTGGCACAATGGTGAGCACTACTGCATCACAGCGCCAGAGACCCTGGGTTCGATTCTGCCCTTGGCTGACTCGGCGGAGATTTATTGCCCAGCCCTAATTACACTTGAATGGCTTGCTGGGCAATTTCAAAGGGGTCACATTATTGTAGGTTTGGAGTATGTGTAGGTCAGGGCCAGGTAAGGAGGCAGATTTCCTTCCCCAAGGATCATTAGTGGACCAGATGGGGTTTTTTGTAACAACAATTGATGATAGTTTCATGGTCACCATTACTGTGACTGGGAGCGGAATATTTCTATTTCTAAGTATTGTCTCCAGCGGGAAAAGCGAAGGGCAGCCTGCTAGCTGCCTTGTGCAGTTTCCCCGCTGCATTTTTAAACTTATTGAAAAAATGGAAGGGGCGGGTCCCACGACCTCTGCTCCTGACATACAAAAATAAAAAAAGTAATCCTCCGCCCCACGACAATGGCATCACCCCCCCACCCCAAAGAACATGGACATCCCAGGAAACCACCACCACCCCCACGGGCACAGCTTCACCACCACCCCCATGCCAAGGAACTCCCCTCCCCATCTCAACCCCCCCTAACGGAAGCCCCTTAGCACTTTACCCTGGCATTGTCCCCCTGGGCATGTCTCTTTCCCCACTGGGGGCTGTGCACCTCCAGTGGGTTCTGTTCGCCAGGTCCTCATTTGTCAAAACCCTACATAGAAGGATAATACAGCAGGGAGGGTGGCTATCTGGATGCTCATTGGGTTCCTGCCATGAAAGGTCATTAGTGAAGGTTAATGACCAAATGTCATTATGTCATTGGCAGGGGCTGGGGACAATTTCAACGAGAAATCCCGCCAGGCATAAAAGCCGTTTTGCCACTCGTACTGGATTTTCTGCCCCTTCTGGATTTTCTGGCGAAAACAGGGGTGGAAAATTCCTCTCTATATTGCAGATTTATTAATTGAATTTAAACTCCACCAGCTGCCATGGTGGGATTTGAACCTGTGTTCTCAGAGAATTAGCGTGGGCCTCCAGATTATCAGTCTAGTGACATTACCATGATAGCACCACCTCCCCTCGAAGCACACTGACTTTGCAATTCAGCCTCTATGTCAGAACTCACCTGGACATTTAACTAAGTAAGTTCAGTGATGACGGCTGTGTTGTGATTGTATGGTTGGAATTCTCCGGCCATTGGGAGCAACAGCACACTCCCGCCACAAGTTTCCCGACGATGTGGGCTATCTTTAATGGGAAACCCAATTGACAAGGAGAGGAAATAGAGAATGGTGCACCACCAAGAAACCCGCAGCTGGGGGATCAGAAACTTCGGTCCTACATTAATAATGGTACTAACATCTTAAATTACCTCCTCTTACAGGATTAAAATATTACCCAGTCAACACAGGTGGACTTGTGGGATACAAGTCCTTGCCATTATAATTCACTTCTACAAATGTTTAAAATAAAAATAGCTTTTATTGGAAGCACAAGTGGATAGCACTTTGGCTTCATAGCGCCAGGGTCCCAGGTTCGATTTCCCGCTGGGTCACTGTCTGTGTGGAGTCTGCACGTTCTCGTCATGTCTGCGTGGGTTTCCTCCGGGTGCTCCGGTTTCCTTCCACAGTCCAAAGACATGCAGGTTAGGTGGATTGGCCATGATAAATTGCCCTTAGTGACCAAAAAGGTTAGGAGGGGTTATTGGGTTATGGGGTTGGAAGTGAGGTCTTAAGTGGGTCAGTGCAGACTTGATGGGCCGAATAGCCTCCTTCTGCACTGTATATTTGATGTTCTAAGTTCTTAACTTTCATTTATATGACACCTTTCACAATTTGAATCAACATCAGGGATTGCCCCGAATGTCCCAGAATCCAAAGCTTGGTTGAATCTTTAATGTCAATGAAGAGTTGAAAAGGCAACTGACTCTTTTTTGACAGTCGAAAGTTCTTAATTTAAATTTGTTCAGGATGTCTGGAAACATTTTAAAATTTGCATTATAATGATTGCAGTTATACGGTACCTGGTGCAAAGTCCAAGATGAAATCACACTACTTCAAATTGGCCGAGACCTGCAGTGTTCCACCAACAAGTGAGTCTGTTGCTGGTACACTGCATAGACTTTGCCGATTTGATATGGGTTTCACAGTAAATTAACACCAAATGTGCAGTATGACAGCCTTGAAGATTGAGCTGGCTTTGCAGAATGATGCTCTGGTGCCAATGCATTACTTACTTCAATCAAGATGTAACTCAAGCAAATAATTTGGCAATCATATCTTTTTATTCTAGGAATGTGACAAATTCCAGTACTTTTGAATCATTAGATCTGGTTATTATTGTAGAAGCTGCATTATGTAACACAGAGATCCATTCTTTAATTTCCTCGATTTGTTCCATTGGCATCACTTTTGACACTTCCGATGTATTGCTTTATGTTACTCAATACCCCAGGAAAGCTCCGTTGGGTGATTATCTGTCCGATGTTTGTTTAAAATTCCACCAAGGCAGGGCAGCAAGCTGATATTACCCATTGAGCGACTGAGGTTTACAGGACAAAAGGAGGCCATTTGTCCCATCGTATCTGTGGCAGCTGTTTGCAGGAGTCATCCAAATCGTTTCAGCTTTGGGACTTTGACTAGGATTTCTTCTCATGAAGCTTTCTTTGGAATTTAGTCTTCCTGGTAGGGTCATTAGCTTCCCCAGTCAAACCTGGGTACTGGCAGGGGGCCGCAATGTAAATTCTGATCCATTGCTCCCTGGTACTTGGTCTCAAACCCAACCCAACAGCAGCCTCGTTTCAAGTTCTCAACCTTTCAGGAAAAGAATGGTCCACCCTCAACATGTTCAGGACTGGCCACAGCCCCTGCATGGTCAACCTCCACAAATGGGGCATTAGTGCCAGCCCCCTATGTGCCTGAGGCAGAGAGAAAACAATGCACCACATCATTGAAGAATGTCCAAATCCACACACTCAGCAGAGTGTGAGGCCTAGCCGCCTATCAACACAGCAGGACTGGAAGAAACTGCTTGACATAGGGACTTTGCATTCGCTCAGTAAATAAATCCAAAGCTAATACCACTGTCCTTCCTCTTCATACCCCCTCTATCTTCCTTTGCTTCAAATGTTTTCTCATTAGAACGGAGAAGGATGAGGGGCGACTTGATAGAGGTTTATAAGATGATCAGGGGAATAGATAGAGTAGACAGTCAGAGACTTTTTCCCCGGGTGGAACAAACCATTACAAGGGGACATAAATTTAAGGTGAAAGGTGGAAGATATAGGAGGGATATCAGAGGTAGGTTCTTTACCCAGAGAGTAGTGGGGGCATGGAATGCACTGCCTGTGGAAGTAGTTGAGTCGGAAACATTAGGGACCTTCAAGCAGCTATTGGATAGGTACATGGATTACGGTAAAATGATATAGTGTAGATTTATTTGTTCTTAAGGGCAGCACGGTAGCATTGTGGATAGCACAATTGCTTCACAGCTCCAGGGTCCCAGGTTCGATTCCGGCTTGGGTCACTGTCTGTGCGGAGTCTGCATGTCCTCCCCGTGTCTGCGTGGGTTTCCTCCGGGTGCTCTGGTTTCCTCCCACAGTCCAAAGATGTGCAGGGTAGGTGGATTGGCCATGATAAATTGCCCTTAGTGTCCAAAATTGCCCTTGGTGTTGGGTGGAGGTGTTGAGTTTGGGTGGGGTGCTCTTTCCAAGAGCCGGTGCAGACTCAGGGGGCTGAATGGCCTCCTTCTGCACTGTAAATTCAATGATAATCTATGATTAATCTAGGACAAAGGTTCGGCACAACATCGTGGGCCGAAGGGCCTGTTCTGTGCTGTATTTTCTATGTTCTATGTTTATTCCGTCATCCCTTAGAAGATGCAGTGCTTTCAGCCTCAACCTTGGCGTCATATTCTGTGAATTAAAGAACAGGCACTGTGAAACCAACATCTGTGTCAACAGAATAAATGCAACGATTAAGCATCCATTAAGGCCCTTTTCAAAGTATCTTTTACTGGTACTGTGCAGCAAAGTTAATATTACACATCTGTGAAAGTATCAGTCACTGTCCCCACAGCTTTGCATCACAGGAAGGAAGAAACACCAATGGCAAACTATGTCCAAAAACCCCATCACCATGGGAGCAACTGATGCAGCTTCAAGAGCCTTTCTTAAAAAATCACACTTTACTGAAAAAATACAGAAGTTGAAAGAAATCAAGAGCAGGTCAGTTAGCACCTGAAAAATAAGTCTTTATAAATACAACAAGCACAGGGTATCTCTTTCTTGCTGAAAAGTTTGAGCACAAAGAACATAAAATAAGAACATCAGAATTTGGTGCAGGAGCAGTCCATTCAGCCCTTCATGCCTGTTCCACCATTCAATAACATCATGGTTGATCTGATCATGGCATCAACTCCACTTTCTTGCCTTCTCCTCACAACCCTTGACTCTCAAAAATCTGCCGAACTCAGCCTTGAACATATTCAATGACCCAGATTTCACTGCTCTCTGTGGCAAAAAATTCCAAAACTATCAACTCCTGGAGAGAGGAATTACTCCTCATCTGCATTTTAAAGCTCTCTAAACTGTGCCCTAGAGTTCTAGATGCCCCCACAAAGGAATTATCATCTCAGTGCCTACCCTGCTAATCTTCCTTAGAATCGTACATGCTCTGTAAAAAAATACCCGTCATTCTAATCTCCAATGAATATAGGCCAAACCTGCTCAATCTTTCTTCATAAGACAACCCCTTCATCCCACGAATCAATGAATCTTACCATAGAACCTTAGAATTTCTACAGTCCAGAAGGAGGCCATTTGGCCCATCAAGTTTGCACCGAACCTCTCTCTGAATGAGCACCCTATCTAGGCCCGGTCCCCTGCCCTATTCCCGTAACCCAATAACCCCACCTAACCTGCACATCTTTGGACATTAAAGGGCAATTTAACATGGCCAATCCATCTAACCTGCCCTTCATTGGACTGTGGGATGAAACTGAAGAATCCGGAGGAAACCCATGCAGACACCTGAGACCGGAATTGAACCTGGGTCCCTGGCGCTGTGAGGCAGCAGTGATAAGCACTGTGTCACCCTGTCACCTTTCTCTAATCTTCTCTGATCTCTGTCCAAAGCAAATATGTCCATCTATCTAAACTGTACACAGTATTCTAAGTGCAATACACTAGACTTCCTAATTTCATAATCAACCCCCCTTACGAAAAAGGCCAACAAATCATTTCCCTTCTGAGTTAATTGCTGTATCTCCGTGTTAAATTTTTGATTCATGTATGAGGACTCCGTGGAGCATTCCGTGGTCTCGCTCCATTTAAATAAAATTAGATTTTCTATTATTGCAACCATTTTCCCACATTATACTCAACCTGCCAAATTTTCTCCCTCACACTTCACCTATCTTTTTCTCTTTGCAGACAATTTGGAAGGAATTTAATGCCACCCTATTGGTGAGTTTGGAGGTGGCATTTAACAGGCGAGAGGGTGTGTGGTGGGAATTAAGTCATCTGTCCACCTCTGCCTGATTAAGCCCAAGGCCGGATGGCCTTCCTGTCCCAATGCTAATTGAGGCTCTTATATGGGCAATTAATGCCCATTTAAAGGCCTCATCCCAACACCACTGTATTCAACGAGTGAAATGTGGTGAAATCACCAGATGAGCAACTGGAAAACCCTTGTCAGGTTTGCTAGCAGGCTTCCAGGAGTGGGTCCTCTGATTGACTGGTAACTCTATGGAATAGGGAAGGCAGTGGAATAGTGATATTTTCACTGGACTAGTAATTCAGAGATCCAGAATAATGCTCTGAAGACCCAGGTTCAAATCCCGCCACTGCAGCTGATGAAATTTGAATTCAATAAAAGTCTGGAACTAAAAGTCGTAAAAAGCCATCTGGTTCACTAATGTCCTTTAGGAAAGGAAATCTGCCGTCCTTACCTGGTCTGGCCTACATGTGACTCCAGACCCACAGCAACGTGGTTGACTCTTAACTACACCCTCAAGAACAATTAGAGATGGGCAATAAATGCTGGATAAGCCTGTGACACCCGCATCCCATGAACAAATTAAAAAAAGTTCCACCGCTGGGGTTCTAAATCCTGGTGAAGAGCCAACGCTGGCTGGCTAAGTGCCTGATGGGTGTCCCTTGGTTCTCCAGCGGGCCTGCAAGACTTCCATTGTTCATATTAAATTTCACCCTTTGTTTTCTCCTCACAACTTGCTTTCCCAGCCATCTCTGTATTGTTTGCAAATTTGGCTACAAAATACACATTCCCTACTTTGAAGTCATTGACACAGATTGTAAACCATTGAGGCCATACAGATTGAGACCCCAGCACTGAACTTGAGGCAACCCACTAGTTAGTTTCTCAACCTGAAAATTATCAGTTTTCCCGACTCTCTAGGCAGGATTTTCTGTTTGAGAGACAAAGTTGGAATTTGGTTGGAATCCCGGTATCGGGCGCCATTTTGAGCAGACGAGGTCCAATGGCGGGCCCCCTCCAACCCCACAATGCAAATCCTGCCCCCCCTCCCCCAATGACAAGGAAGGGCACCTTCACTCACCACCATGGGAATTCCCACACAGCATGCATGCATGAGGGTGACTCCACCCCCACCCACCGACCCCCCCATCAGACGCCTCCAAGAGAGACCCCCAATCAGATCCCAAACACAGACCTCCCCATCAGACCCCCCATCATTCCCCCAAACAAAGACCTCCCCATTATACCCCCAAGCAAAACCCCAAAGACCCCCATCAGATCCCCCACCAGTCCCTCAACTCTCTTTGAAGTGGTTGATGTTTGTAAACATTGTGGTATTTCAGAGTTACTCAACCATGAAGGAAGATAATTGAAGCAAGGCTGACAGTTTTGTGCGGGGAAGCTGCCTTTGGGGGGCGGGGGTGGGTCGTGTCACCCCAGTACTTGGGGATTGGGCGGGGCCCAGAAAATCCCAGGGTGGGGGCTGATGTGCACTGCGGTTGGGGGGCTGATTTCTGATGTGTGGGGGAGGAGGGGCGGTGGCCAGCTGCGAGACCTCGCTCTCAAAATGGCAGCCCGATAGCAGGATTCCCTGGGGAATCCCTCGTAATCCTTGCCATGCATAAATTTGGATGGCAAAATTTAATGAATCGCTTCCTGATCTGCGGTCCCAGCGGGAGCGCAAATCAATTGTAATTCACCACTGGCAGGAGAACATATGGATGGGATTCTCCCGCACTTGGCGCGATGGCCAGATGCCAGCGCCAAGAACGGCGCAAACCACTCCGGCGTCGGGCCACACGGAAGTTGCAGAATAGTCTGCACTTCCGGGGGCTAGGCCGGCGCCGGCGTGGTTGGCGCCGCAGATCGATGGGCCCCGATTGCGGGCCAGGCCACTGTGGGGGACTCCCCTGGGGCTGGATCCTCTCACGCCCCCCGAGGACTCCGGTAGACGGCCTACTAGCCAGGTCCCGCCGTGATGGACCATGTGCATTTTGTGCCGAAAACAGGCAGCCGCTCAGCCCATCGGGGCCCGGAGAATTGCTGGGGGACCGGTGCCAACGGCCCCCGACCGGCACGACGTGAACCCCGCCACCACCCGAAAACCGGAGCGGCAGAGTGGGATTCACGCCCCCCCCCCCCTCCCCGCGGGGGGTCGGAGAATCCCACCCATGGTCTCCCAAATGGAGAATCTCAACCATTGTGTCATTGAATGTCGGGACAGGCTCGAGGGGCTGAATGGCCTACTCCGGTTCCTATGTCAGAAGAGGTCCATCAGTCCATCAAATTTGCTCTGACAAATCTACACTAAATCTACATTAATCCCACTTTCCATCACTTGGCTCATGGCCTTTAATGTTATAACATTTCAAGCGCTGATCCATGTACTTTTTAAAGGTTGCGAGGATTCCCACCTCTACAATCCTCTCAGGCAGTGCATTCCAGACTCCCACCACCCTCTGGGAGAAAACATTTTCCTCAAATCCCCTCTAAACATCCTGTCCCTTAAAATTAAGCCCTCTCATTATTGACCATTCAACTAAAGGGAACAGCTGCTTCCTATCCACCATGTCCATGCCCCTCATAATCTTATACAACTCAAGCAGGCACCCCCTCAGCCCTTCCTGCTGTAAAGAAAACAACTCGAGCTTATCCAGCTTCTCTTCATAGCTCAAGATGCTAGAGTTTGAGGAATGGAGAGTTCTGAATGGTTTGTAGGTTTTGTAAGGGCCCCGAAGAATCCAGCACGAGTTTTAAGGATACAAAATAATAACGTTTATTTACTATAACAATATATACATAACAGTAGCAGTAACTTCCCTTGCTACCTTCTCCTTCCTCCTGGTTCCTGGACTGGCCAGCTTATTTATAGTAGGAGTTTCTCCGCCCCCCTCATTGAGGAAGTTCATACTCACAAAGGATTGTGGGATAGTCATTAGTCCCCAGCCAATCGTCAGTAGGCAGGTTATAACATCCCATCCTCGTCGCCAGTTTTGTAAGGGCCCCGAAGAATCCAGCACGAGTTTTAAGGATACAAAATAATAACGTTTATTTACTATAACAATATATACATAACAGTAGCAGTAACTTCCCTTGCTACCTTCTTCTTCCTCCTGGTTCCTGGACTGGCCAGCTTATTTATAGTAGGAGTTTCTCCGCCCCCCTCATTGAGGAAGTTCATACTCACAAAGGATTGTGGGATAGTCATTAGTCCCCAGCCAATCGTCAGTAGGCAGGTTATAACATCCCATCCTCGTCGCCAGTTTTGTAAGGGCCCCGAAGAATCCAGCACGAGTTTTAAGGATACAAAATAATAACGTTTATTTACTATAACAATATATACATAACAGTAGCAGTAACTTCCCTTGCTACCTTCTTCTTCCTCCTGGTTCCTGGACTGGCCAGCTTATTTATAGTAGGAGTTTCTCCGCCCCCTCATTGAGGAAGTTCATACTCACATAGGATTGTGGGATAGTCATTAGTCCCCAGCCAATCGTCAGTAGGCAGGTTATAACAGTAGGGCTGGTGGAGGTACAGATATGATGAGGAGTGAAGCCAATGAAGGACTTTAAACACAAGAGAATCTTAATCTTCACGTGCTGCGGAACTGCAAACCCATGGAGGCTGGTAAGGACAGTTGATGAGTGCGGGTTTTGTTGGGCTACAGTAAGGACGCTATATTTTTGGGATGGGCTGAAGTTTACAGAGTATGTAGAGTGGGAGACTGGCCAGGAGATTGTTGGAATAATGGACTGCAGCTGACTATGGAATGCTTGAACATTTCAGCAGACACTCTCATGGGCTGAGTAAACTCCATGTTATGATGGTACATAACTGGCCGTTATAATCTTCTTTATTTGGCACATTATTAAACTGTCCACATTATGATTTTACCTTATGCATGTACGTTGGTCGTGGCAGTTGTGGCAAAAGAATTAATTAAAAGAATGATCATAGAGGTAGAAGGAAAGTGCAAATCAACTAGCAAAGATTTTACAATCCAATTTTGTATAAGCCCACACACCATTTAAGGTGAAGTTTGTTCCATTGTACCATATCAGATCTCCTATGCAGCAACTGTCGGAATGTGCACGCACGTTAGTACACATTTTTTACACAAATTAATGTAATATAAATATAGAAATGCACATAAAATATAAAAATAACCCAAAGGCAATGATGAAATCAAAACTTATGTGTTTAACGCAGTTCTACTTGTAACTTGGCTTTGGTTTCTGCCAAAGTAGGTCGTTGTGAACTGAATGACTTCAACACATTGTAAGAATGGTTTAAGCACCTGTAGCAAAGGCAATTATTAAGGTTTCCATTTTTCTTCATTGGCTTCACTCCTCATCATATCTGTAACCTCCACCAGCCCTACAAACCATTCAGAACCTTCCATTCCTCAAACACTAGCATCTTGAGCTATGAAGAGAGGCTGGATAAGCTCGAATTGTTTTCTTTGCATTTATTTTTCAAAAGGCAACAGTAGGTACGAGTTGGGAGAGGGGTTCAGCAGAGAGGAGGATAAGCCGACAAGTAGCAATGTAACTGCAATGACTCTACCCTTAAGGAAATCTGGCAATAATCCGAGAATATGTAAATTGGTAAGCGTAGACCGCTTTCTGTTATTCACAGAGCAAATGGAAGAAGAGTTTCTTTCCCTGAAGGAAGTGCTGGATTGTACCAACCTGAAAAGTGCCTGGGCTACCTCAAATTATCCTGGGAGAGTAAATTACCTCAAAATTTTGAACAACAGGTCGAGCAAGGCATTTCACGCTGCTAATCTGCAGTAGCTGTGCGAATGCACTAACAGGCTGTCATTAGTCTAAAAGGGTGTTGTACCTATCATACAATTGAGCCACATTGTGTATGAATTTCAGTGCCAGTGCGATGCTAGGTACATAGGCTGGATGTCCCAACAATTGGTTGATTGAATCAAATAGTATTTTCTTCTGACTGTAATAAGCAGAGTACCAACTGTACTCAACAAGCCCACATTTATAAAATCCAACAGAAAACATCTTGTTAGATGTGATTTCGATATTGCGATTGGGCAATACTTGCTGAACAACTCTGAGTGCACGAATAACAACACTAATAACCAATTTAAGATAATCAGTTCATAGTGTGGCTCAAGTACACTTGCTAGACATTCATACCTAGATATTTGTTCTCTGCAAATAAAAGAGACCTTGGGTGAGCACCATTTAACACTGGTCCCCACAAATAGGGGGAAAGGCACTCGTGGGAGTCTCCCAGGGGATCAGAAGCCCCCAGTGCATGCCCTTTGGTCAGGTTGGTACCCTGGCACTGCTGGTACCAGGGCACTGGTACTGCCAGCCTGGCACCCTGGCAGTGCCAGCTGGGTGCCAGCCTGGTAGTGCCAAGGTGCCTAGGTGGAATTGCCAGCTGGCAGAGGCGCTGCCAGGGTGCCAAGCTGACATTTTTTGTATGCCGGTGATCAGACCCAGGGTGCCCTGCATGGGTTTTGGAGGGGGTGCGGGGACCCTCCCATAGTGCATTGGGGCTTGAGAGTGGGGGTTTGTTGGTCACATTGGGGGCCTCGGAGATCGGTACACCATTTAAAAATGGGTCCCGATCTCTTGCTATACATAGGAGTTCCGGTGAGCAGAGCTCCTCAATGCAGAAAACAGGGCTATCTAAGGCCTCAGCCGTGCAGTTTCCACTGAGGCCCCTTATTTAACGCGAGTGGCGTTGTATAGCCATGTCTTTCTTGGTGCTGTGAGTGCCGGGAAACTCAAGGCTAAACTCGCTCGCTCTGGGGCTTTGTTCCCATTTAGTTGAGTCATGCCCATTGAGTTACTGAGTCTAAGGCATTACCATAAATTCATAATAGCAATGATTTAAAAACCAATTCCAGGGACACACCACTCAGCATTTCTCCTCAAACTAACTGCCCTGAGTGCCTATCCTTAAGCCTATTTGTTTTTCATTCCTAAAATTTACTCTGGAGCCTAAAAGCTTTGATCCAACCAATAGACTTTGGTGTGGCATTTTGTCAGGCTTTACATAGTCCACTTGGGATGTCATACAAACAAAACTAAAGTTAAAATGGTCAGTAATGCAAGATCTTCCATTCCTAAATCAGTGCTGATTGGTGCTCCCAGCAGGGTTTCTAGGTATAATAAAGAATCAATTCTATTACGAGACACTGAACTGAAGCAAGAAAATTGAATTTGTGGTTGTCTGGCTCGCTTTATTACCCTTCTGGAAAATGAGCACCATTCTAACCTATTTCCAGTACTAACATCCACAATGCCGCATATTCTGTTTTACTGCACTGCCATAATTCCATCTGTTTGTTTTTAGGCCCCTTTACCTGGCTAAGAATTCTATTTTGTCAACGTAATTAATTCTGCTTAGGTTATCTTGGGCTGAGCTGGGCTGGGCATGTTGTTCATGTTTTCACTGTGGATACTTGGAGGAGGCAATTATTCAGCACTGATAGAAATTGACTTTTCCAGTCAGCCATAACCATGAGAGTAAATGATAGACGTAAATGGGTTAAATGAGAACTCATTAAGAATAATTAACTATAATCATATTAAGCATTACGTGAGTGCAACAATAGCTGGGAATCCACTAAGGGTTAATCCAGATCATACACTTTAATTTTTGTCTTAATCTTAAGTTTCACATTTGCAAGTTGCTTGAGGCTGCAAGGTCAGTGTTGTCAACTAGCTAAATGGCCTCATTGTTGTACAGCACGGATAGTCCCGTTTCTATGGTAACAACCAGTCTAGGGTGATAATGCCTTAATGAAAACTGTGTTTTTCTAATTAATGTTAGATGCAGGTGTGGATAATTTGGAAAATTGGCAAGTGAAGGAATGGGAAATTTGCACCAATATATTTAAATGCATATATCTCTTAAATTGATGGACAGACATTTTGGCCAAATTGAGTAAATTATAAATTAGTTAAAGCCAATCAGAAGTAAAAAGAAGGCTAGACCTTAAGATAATAATCTCCTTAAGAATCATTGACCGGAATCTCCGGATCACCCCATCTATATTTCTGAAACCTATTTCCTTTGCTGCTTGCTTTTGCTAATCGCCATGTTTCTTTTGTTCAAATTACTTAGTTATGTTATCCTGTGTATTATGATTTGAAGAATTACAACGATCTGTAATTAAATGAAAACTCAACTACTGTATTCGCTAAAGACAATCAATCTGACTAGCTTGCTGCAAGTCTAGTTGGAACTTTCTAAATTTTGTATTGAAAATAAGTTTACCAGTGGCACAGCTGACAAATAACGTTCAAGTGGGCTTTGACAAAAAACACAGACTTGATCTCTGTTATTTGGGAACTGAGAAGGGATAACGGATATCCAGGGTTCCGAATAGACACAGAGATCCATCAAACACGTTAATTATTCTGTGATAGTTCTTTGTTTCAGTCCAATTTGCATGCTTTACAATTCTCGCCTCATCTTTGACTGTCTTCTTCCTACTTGAACGTTGGAAAAAAAATCTCCTGCTGTTATATATTGAGTCTGCTGCTTTGCTTTCTTCTTCTCCATTCTCCTTGTGCACATCCTTTCAACATGTTTCTAAGTGTTCAGATATTTGGCCTAGTGAACTACTTCCCCTTTCTTCTTGCAAGATCTGTGGAGTTGACATCTATTCAACAAAGGCAACACAGCCTATAGGTTTATCTTTTGTTAAATCGGAAAAGAGATTTTTTTCCAGGGTGTCTAACTCTGGGTGAGAGAATAAGGTCTACTTCTCCGTAGGAGCTGGGGTAGAGGAGCTGGAAAGACAAAAAGAGAAGGGGTGCTGGTGAGACCTGAGGAGTGGGATAGGGATGATGACAAAAGACAGAGGAGTAGGGGAGGGTGGGGGTGCTGTTGAGGAGCAGGGTGGGGTCTAGCAAAACCATTTTCTGCAGGTTACTCTCTCGACTGATACATTTGCTTAATAAGTCCCTGCATTTTTACAATAATTTAATGAAGTGTTTTGTGGTGACAATGTGTTATGTGCTAGAACAGCACTGTGGATGTATCTACACCACATGGGCTGCAATGTTTCAAGAAAGCCTCCACTTTCTCAAGGACCATTAGGAATGGGGAATAAATGCTGGCCTAGCCAACCATGTCCACTGTCCATGAAATAATTTATAAAATGAATGTAAGCGTTATGATTCACTTTGTTCTTGCTTGTTTCTCCAGCACTCCCCCCCCCCCCCCCACCACCCCGCTCCCCCCCATTATAATCAACATGTTTTAATGAAGGATTGAGGTGTAGTTATTCAAATAGATTTTGATGCAGTGTAGCATGTAGCTCCTTGGAGCACCAGCATGCTGTGCCCAGCCTGGTGCGACATGAAGTTTCACAAATGATCCGTTCATGTTCTGACTCTCAGTCCCACTATGTTGGAGAAGTATAAATTGGGGCACAAGATTCCTCTGCATGTGGCAACAGAAAAAGACAGAACAAATGCATTGACTGCTCCTCAGCGCTCAGCCTCGCTGTAACATAAATCCCACCCCTCTGTGTTCCAGCCCTCTTCTGATAAAGGTCAACGTTCCTGGAGGGAGTAACTGACAGAAGGGAGAAGGCATGGTGATCCTCAGAAAGACTGGTTTGATCTTTCCTAATATAAATTGGCAATTGTTTCCAACATTTTATGGGCTATCTTTATCCTCCTTCTTCAATGATTGTTTCAGTATATTTTCTGTCATCTTCATTTTGAACTATGATTATCATGGCTTCATATAGAAGACAAAAGAATGATGGTGGGGCCACAATGGAAATGAACCGCAAACTGAAACTGGGCTGAATACAAGTCCAACTCTGATACCAATTCACCATTTGTATCATGTTTATGCTACAGGAGCAATGTTTCAAGCTCACATTATCTCACTTACTGGCCACACATGTTCGGGAACTAAGGCAGCACTGTTCGTGATATCCTATTCACTGAAATTAATGTTTGGGATTTTCTCACGATTCATGTACACTGCGAGCCTGAATCTAGTAAAAACAGGCTTCATAATTGTTAGCTTTGTTTCAGTGTTGGCACTCTCATTTCTAAGTCAGAAGATTGCGTCCTTCCGGGGACTTTTGCACATTATGTATGCCATTAATTCAGGGCAGTACAAAGAGTGCATGTTGCAGATGAGATGTTCTGAGGCCCTGCCTACCCTCTCATGTGTGCGTTAAAGATCCCATGACAATATTTTAAGAAGAGCAGGGGAGATCACCTGGCCGGAATGGCCAACATTTAACCTTCACTAACATCAACAAAAACGGAGTTCCTGATCATTTATTTCATGGCTTTTTGTCCGCTCTTCCTGTGTGTAAAGTGGCCACAGCATTTTCCCCACATTCTAACATAGACTTTCAAAGAACTTCATTGGCTGTGAAGAATTTGGTACATCCTGAGGATATGGAAATGAAATTCCCTACTTCCTTTCTTTCAGTTAATTCTTTCCTTCTATTGCTTTTGTGTGTTCCTTCCTTCCATTACATTACACTTATCGAGATGGAATAATATTGGGGAATAGCCTTGGCCAGTTCAGCGATTGCTTCAGGAAACTAATGGGAGGGTTAGTGCCTTTGCTGTACTGGGACTAGACATCATTAATTTAGCACAAAGTTGATGTTTAAAAATGAATAATTAGAGATGCCAGGCATTAACTGCAACATCCAGTGTGGAGTTAACTCCTGAATGTAAATCAGTGGTGTTTCAATGCATAGACAGTATAAGTTAAAAAACACTTGCTTGCCATCATGAACATGGTATTTTCTGCACTGGAACTAGACCCAGGGCCCAATCAAAATTGAGCCTGGAGCCTCATTTAAATCCGACCAGTGTGCCGTAGTTGCAAGCTGTGTATCCCATACAAGCAGCTGAAAAGGTGAAATAGACATCATTTTCAGGTCTGGTTCTCAGGTACAGTAACGTAATGGTTTGCCAACTGGACTAGCAATCCAGAACCCTGGACTAAATCTACCATGGTAACAGGGGAACATAACTCAATTAAATATCTCGGTATATAAAGCTAAGCTAATATCAGACTACGTGAAACTACTGGAATGTTGTAAAAGCTCAACGAGTGCCCGTTAGGGAGGGAAATTTGCTGTTGTTACTCAACTGGCCTATCTGTGTCTCCAAGCCCATAGCAATGTGCTTGACTCTTAATAGCTCTCTGAAGTGGTCTAGCAAGCCACTCAGTTGTGTTCAAGGGGGTGGCTTATCACTACCACTTTCTCAGGCACCATTAAGGATGAACAGGGGAGAGTAGCCAAAGCATGAGAGGGAGAGATAGACCGGGAGAGTGTGGGGGGGGGGGGTGGGCGGGAACAGCTAAATCTAAGAGGAAGGAAAGGCGAGCCACATGTCGGGGGGGGGGGTGCAGGAGCGGGGAGAGGGGGGGGGGGTTAGAGGGAAGAGATGGAACAATAGAGGAGAGCCAGGGAGGGGGAGGGGGGAGGCAGGGAAACATTAACAAACTTAACGTCCACAGGAACAGAAAAAACGGGGAAGACGGGAGGGCCGCAGAAGCGGAAGTGCGCAGAAGCGGAACGAGACGACAACGGCAGCGAACTCCGGCTGGGAGAAGCAAGGGGCGACAACACCACGAACAGATGCCTATTTATGTGTATAAATAATTTTGCCAAGTGTACAGAGCTGCTGCTGTTGAGCGGGGGCATAATACTCATGATGGCTTCTCAGGGAAAATTAAAACGTCAGCAGCAGCGACCCGTAGGGGAGTGGGGGTGAGTGCTCCGTTGGGAGGGTGTGGGAAGACTGAGGCACGTGGGGGTCACATCTAGTCAATTGCGATTGTATATTCTCTTTTTGCACTATGTTAATGTTCACTCTATTTTGCTGTGTTAGGATTATTACTACTTATTATGAATAACTTTGCAAAACTTTAATTAAAATAATATTTTTAAAAACAGGCTTGACATTGAGGGCAGATTTTTTTTTTAATTATCTTTTTTGCCGTGGCCTTCTGTCATCCCTGTAAGGACTGCTGTTTAGAACCTGATTATCTTAAACACCGCAGGTTTGGTGAGGCTCTGTTCATGACAGCTCAATTTCAGGAAGAGATTCTTCAACAGGGGGCGGGATTCTCCATTCCCGCACCGAAATGCCCACGCCGTTGTGAACGCCGTCGAGGTTCACGACGGCACGAAACGGCCCCGATCCTGAACGATTCAGGCCCCGACAATGGGCTAGGATCGGGGCCGCGTCACCTACACGTGCCAGGCCTTGTCGCCGCGTAAAGGCGGCGCCGCATAGATGATGCGGCCGGCGCCGCATTACTGCCTTCAACGTGGTTGCCGTCCGCGGAAGGAAGGAGGTCCTCCTTCAGAGAGGACGGCCCGATGATCGGTGGGCACCAATTGCGGGCCATGCCACATTTGAGGTACCCCCTGGTGCAGGATCCCCCCTCCCCCCCCCCCCCCCCCCCGCAGGCCGCCCCCCCCCCCCCCAGCGTTCCGGCGCTGTTCCTGACGGCAGCGACCAGGTGTGAACGGCGCCGGGGGGGGGAACCCGCCGTTATGGCCTGGCCGCTCGGCCCATCCGGGCCTGAGAATAGTGGGGGTGCCGGAGAATTGCCATTTTGGGTGTCTCCGGCGATTCTCCGGCCTGCGGCCCGTGGAACTCGACGGGGCCGTTCCCACCGCTTGGGAGAATCGCGGGAGGGCGTCGGACCGGCGGCCCGGGAAATTTTGGCGGCCCAGGCGATTCTCCCAACCGGCACGGGAGTGGAGAATCTCGCCCAGGATGTCCCTCGTTAACACATTCAAGGGACCTAACACCTATTTCAGGCACATGCCTAAACACCTAAAATTGGGCCCCTGCATTTAACAGTGGGACAATTGTCTATTCAGATTGGACATACTCTGGCTGCTAAATTGAAATTCTTTATCCAAATTTGACACCTTAACAGCAGGTGAAATGCATTTGAACATTTACACCTCAGTTTTCAAATTTACTGTAAAAAAATCTTGCAGATCACAGTTCTATTTGTAAACACACATTTCTGAACCTGATTAGTGCTTAAACCAAGTCACTCAAGCAAGGTTAAATTAAACAATATACATACCGAAGAGCTGAGCATGTACAGTTCTGTTGTTTCAGTCAGAGTAATAGCTTTTTTTCTGAATTGAAAGAACCTCATATAGATGACAGATATAATTTAATGTAATCATCAGGAAAGTAGAATACTGTCAATTGTCCAAGTAACTGTCATCTATCCGAGAGCAGTTTGTCTTATTCCAGGGAAAACATTTAGTATAATAGACTGTGACCGAGGTGCATTATCCTTTGCCTATCTTCCTCAAGCTTACTGCAGCCTTCAACAAAGCTGACCTCACCATCATCCTCTAACATTTCACCTCTATTGTCCAGGTCAGTCAAACTGCCCTCACTTTGTGTCACTCTTCCATATTTGATGAACAGCCAGAGTATTTGCAGCAATGACCTACACTCCCAGCTCTTTATCACCTTCTGATGCCTCCAAATGCTGTTCATCTACCCCATTGCCAGTTTTTTTGTGATGGATTCAAGATTGAGCCTGCAGACCTTGGAGGTTCAATCAAGAAGTAGAGCTTTATTTACAAGGTGTTAACACTACGAGCTGCGATGTTAGGCTGTCCATTTGACCGTGCAAATGGCCGATGATGTCACTCAATCATTCTCTTAAAGTGCCCCTGTTCACTGCAAGACATCTTGTGAGGAAACACGAAGAACACGATGAATACACAACACTGTTAATCATTGGGAGGACCAAAGCCAACTGTCTTTAGCCCTGCCTATAAACTCCACATCTTCAACACTGACACCAAACCTCTCCAAAGCCACTCTGTGGAATTAGGCTGCTGACCTGAATGCCAAAGCAAAAGGCTTCACAAATTTAGCAGTGGGCCCAATGCCTGGGCCGATTGGGAATTGGGCCACCCTCTGCTAAATTGGTATGATTTTCACCCGCTTTGAACCCATAAATAGGCCAATATAAAGCAACTTGTTACCCCTTGTCTCCCAGTCCTGTATATTCAGTGCTGTTCACAGGTCTGAAGCAAATCTCTTCAATAGAGGGTGAAACATGACATGGACCCATGAAATTCATTTCTACATTTTCTTTTGGATAAACAGCCTCTTGCTGTATGCCAAATATGGAGCCTGGCTATATGGCAGTGTCTATCACACTAGGACAGATACAGCCAATTCCTCATAATAGTACACAGAACAATTTGTAGTTAAGGAAGTGTATTGTGCATTGATAGAAATATAGGTGAAATTACGTGAACTCAGATTCAAGCCTCAACTTGTGTGGAATCCAGTACTATTTGTCGCACCAGAGACACAACGCAGAAGGGAACTGATTGCAAGATAATAAAAACAAATTCATCTACAATGTCAGATATAGAAGAATAATGATTCATGGAAGGAGTAAACTTAATTGAAATTGGGAATCATTTCATCTCAGCCAACAAAAGAAAATTCAGCCTCAGTTTCTCAATGCAACAAACCAGTGCTGAGAATACATTAGTAACCTTGAGGGAGGGAAGAGATACTTTAGTGGCCCCAGAGCAGTCTAAACAAGAAGTCTAAAGAAAGTAGTTTTATTGCAAAGTAAGCTCTACACACAGTAAGTAAAAATTAATAAAGTCGCCATAGTCCCAGATGACCATAGGCCGCTTTCCCCTTTGAGGGGGAGAGATGACTGGTGGTGATTTAACCTGACGATCACCACACCTCAGGCGAGGGGCAATGTTGAGAAGGTGGGGCCTTCATGAATAACCTCAGCTGGTACGGAAATTGAACCCGCGATGTTGGCCTCGCTCTCAACTGTCCAGCCAACAGAACGACGGTTCAGAGAAGACAGCTGACCACCACCTTCTCAAGGATCATTAGAGATGTCAATATATCATCAAATCCATAGAATCCTTACAGTACAGATGGAGGCCATTTGGCCCATCGAGTCTGCAGCGACCCTTCGAAAGACCCAATCTCCCGCCCTATTCCTGCAACCTCATCCGAAGGGGCAATTTAGCCTGGCAAACCCACCTAACCTGCACATCTTTGGACAGTGGGAGGAAACCGGAGCACCCAGAGGAAATTCACGCAGACACAAGAGAATGTGGAAACTCCACACAGACCAACACATGAGATCGGAATGGAACCTGGGTCCCTAGTGCTGTGAGGCAGCAGTACTAACCACTGTGCCACCATGCTGCCACAGGTGGCCTAGCCAGCAACACACACAGTCAGTGAAAGAATTAAAAAAATTGAATGCACGCATTATGACTCACTTTATTTCTGTTTCTTCCTCCCATTAGAATTGATTTGTTTTTATAAAGGATTCAGGTGTAGTTATTCCATTATATTTTGAAGACGTGCCCAGCCTGGAACAACATCAATTTTCACAAATGGGCATTGGTGGTGGGTGGGGTGCAGGTGCGGTTCTCCACCCCTGGAAACAGATAAGGGATTGGATTCTCCATTTTACGATGCCGGATGGGTGATTCACGATTGGGCAGAGAATCCTGTGTCGGGCAAAAAACTGGGGGCGGGATTCTCTCAGCCCGGGGCCGGGCCGGAGAATCGGCGCAAATCGCGGCACGCCGCCCCAACGCCGGGACGCGATTCTCCGCAGAGCAGATAATCGGCGCCATTGGCGCCGGTGTGGTCGGCGCGGTGCCGGTCGGGGTCCGCTCTACGGGGCCCCCCGGCGATTCTCAGCCCGGGGTGGGATGAGCGGCCGCAACAAAAAACCCGGCTAAGAGCATGTTAGAACGGCGCCGACGGGACCTTGGCGTGGAAGGGTCTGAGGGCGGCCTGTGGGGGAGGCGAGGGGGGGTTCGACCTCGGGGGGCCTTCATTGTGGCCTGGCCTGCGATCGGGGCCCACCGATCGGCGGACCGGCCTCTCTTCCGCGCCGGCCCTTTTAGTCTTACGCCATGTTGCGTCGGGGCCGGCGCGGAGAAGGGAGCCACTGCGCATGCGTGCATTGGCATTGGTGTCACTGCGCATGCACGTGTTGGCATCAGTGCCATTGCGCATGCGCGGACCCCGTGGCGTCCAGTTGTCACCGGGATGAGCAGCTGGAGTGGCGAGGATCGCTCCAGTGCTGTGCCAGCCAGAATTGCTGATCCTGAGACCATGTTGATGCTGTCGAGAAACGCGACGGCGTTTACGATGGCTTCAATACTTAGCCTCAGGATCAGAGAATCCCGCCCAGGATCAGCGGCTGTCTGATACTTCAGTCCCCTTTTGGCAGCAGGCTCGAGTTTCGTACCCTGAGCCAGTGGGAGGGTGAGAATGGGTCATTCAGACCAATTTGCATCCTATTAACAGGCAAGACATATTCTCCAAGCTTGTGTGATTGTCCGGTCCTCTGGGCTCGGAATCACATGGACAGGAATTGGTACAGGTCTTTACAAGTGTGGCCCTGATGCGGTGGGCCCAAGATGGGAAACTCTTTAACAGTTTTCCCCCAAAGTCCATTGAGGGCTGCCCTCCCCCTGACAATGTAAATCCTGCCCATCCCACCCCCACCAGAGCCCCCCACCGTCCCCTCCACCAGATGCCCCCCACTCCCCCACTAGAGACCCCCTAATTAGCGACCTCCCACCAGAAATCCCTACCAGAGTTCCCCCCAATTAAAGAGACCCTCACCAGTGACCCCTCATATGATAAACCTCCATGAGAGACCCCCATAAGAGGGACCACTGCCCCAAAGCATCCCATTAAAGAGACCTATAGCATCACAATCAAACAGTGCAGAAGAAGCCATTTGGCCCATCAAGTCTGTACGGATACGTGAAAAACACCCGATGTACCTTTCTAAACCCCTTTACCAGCACTTGGCCCACAGCTTTGAATCTTATGACCCGTGCCTGGATGCCCCCCATAAGAGGGACCCCTGCCCATAAGCCCCCCTTAAGAGACACTCCTGCCTAGAAGCCCCCATAAGAGAAACCCCTTCCTGGAATCCCCTCATAGAAAAGACCCCTGTCTGGAAGCTGGGCGCAGCCAGGCAGAGGCAGTGAAAAAAAATCACTGCTTTAAAACTCACCTGGGCAATACACCTGCTGGCTCAGTCAGAGGAAGCAGCACCTGTCAATTCCTAGAAAGAGAAAACCTGTCAGTTATGTTTAAACCCCATCTAGTCTTTGATCTGCAAGCCATTCATTCATATCTCTGTGAAATTGCATTCAATAGCCTGTGATTGACAGCTTCCACACACCCAGCTGTCTGCATTGTTACATTCATCTCCCTTCACACTCGACTGGCTTTGAAGTACCCAGATGTCAAACTAATCAGTTAAGTGCTTTAAGTGATCTCACTTCCGCTTTTTCCCGACAGAAAGCTCTTAACTGTCTTTAATGTGATCCAGGAGCAGTCAATCACAGCTAGATATTTATAGACATTGTGGTTAGTTTCACAGCTGGGTACTTCAAAGCCACTCAAACATTTGCATGGCTGAGGATTTGCGCTCCAGCATAATCGCAAATCAGGTGCAATTCATCTGCAGTGTGAGAACAGAGGGCGGGATACTCTCAGCCCACGCTGGGTCGGAGAATCGCTGGGTCGGGCGCGAAACGCGTGAAGCCGCTCCGTGCCGGTCCGCCGATTCTCCGGTGAGCGGAGAATCGGTGGCATTGGCACCGGCCTCTCGGACTGGAGGGCTTTTTTGTTCCGCGCCGGCCCCTGTAGCCCTGCGCCATGTTGCGTCGGGACCGGCGCGAAGAAGAAAGCCACCGCACATATGCGCAATCGTGCTGGTCACGGTGCACATGCGTGGAACCGCAGTGCCCATTTGAGGCCAGTATCAGCAGCTCGAGTGGTGTGGGTCACTCCAGTGCTTTGCTGGCCTTCTGTGGGGCTCGGAATAGCTGCTCCTGGGGGCCTGTTGACGCCATCGTAAAACGCGACGGCATTTACGTTGGCGTCAACACTTAGCCTCAGGATCAGAGAATCCCGCCCAGAGTCCCCTAAACGGAGAATTCGGCCAAGAGGTTGTCACAGGCGTAGCTGAGTGCCTCATTATGCATGTTTGGCCGAGAATCAAGACCAATTCTGAGTGGAAACTGTTTACACAGTTGGACAGAGTTGTTGACTTGCCTTGATTGATATATTTTTGTGGTTATAATAAGTTACTCTTTCTGTGATCACATTGTCAGTGTCTCAATGTTTACTTGCACAGGATTAAGAGCTGTGAAGCATTTAAAGCTTCTGTTGTTGATCATCAAAGGGCCTGTTATATTGACACTTTAATAGGGTTGTAGGAACACCAGTTTATCCTCAAGAATTATGAATGGGTGTTTTTTTCCAATCAGTTTCACACATGCCATTGTTACTATAGGCTTCATTGGTTCTGTACATACCATATACTGGGTGAATGGGCATGGCAGGGCCATGAGTGGCATGGAGGGTACGTGGTATTCTTTGTGATAGATGGGGACATGAGTTGACTTTGAGTTCGTATGGAGGAGGCATGGGAAGCAAACATAAGGGGCGGGATTCTCCACCCCGTCGATGGCAGGATTCTCCGTCCTGCCAGCTGGCCAATGGGATTGCCGATTGTGGGCTGCTCCACACCACCGTAAATCTCCGGGCATGGGTGCGCTGCCGGCGCAACAGAGAATCCCGACAGCGGAGACTCCAGCCCAAGACCTTTCGAATTCACCTTTCAGGTTCCAGAATCCAGACGATGGTTCATGACTCCTCCTCACGAGTCCTGCAGAGGTTGGCCCAGCTTCATGAAAATTGCTGGAGATGCCTGCCTGACCCCACAATGAACCTGGCCCGGTCTGGAGTGCAGGATTCAGGGTCACGAACCGTACCCTCACACGGCTCGAGCAAATATTGGGGAACAGCGGTGGGTAGGAATCTTGAATCTTGGCCTGTGCACCAATTTGAAATCCATTCCCCACCCCTGCCTCCATTCTGACTTGGTCAGAGCCATGAAAATCTGGTCCCATTATTTTCCAGGTGTGTACTGTACATGTTTTATTTCAGGCAGTCATTGAATTCCAATTCTTCTCTCTCTGTTGAACTGCCATTTCAGACTTCTGCCTATCGATTAACCTTCTGAATTTTTTGACTTTTGCCCAAAAAGCTCAGCTTTGAAGATTCTCTTCTTAAGTCCTCTGTTTAACTTTCTAAATCCTTCTCACACTTTTCGGCAGTTCTAATCAGTTCACAAACGTAATTTGCATGAAGTAAGACCCATTTTTCTCCCCGTTTCAATACCTGACCAATCAAAATTGACATCCTACTGTAATTAGGATTAATTTTAAGTTTCAATCCCCTGAAACAGACATGTTATAAGCAGTTACAATGAAGACATTTTCACAGCCATACACATTAGCTGGTTAAAAACTACCTTCTCAGCCTTAAAAACAACAAGTTGGACAAAACCAGATAAAATTGATTTTCCTTATCTCCCTCAGTCAGCATAACCTCCCTGTTCTCTAATTGTGACCCTGACAGGTCTGGGTCTAACCCAACTCCAATCATTAACTGGAACAGCTGCTAAGTTGTAAGACTCCTTTGTTTGGTGAGTGTTGTCTAAATTGCCTAACTGCATGTCTTTCTTTTCCCTGATATCTTCCTTCAAATTATCTTTTGATATTTGAAGCAGCTTCAACAGAACTCACCTCAGATGTTATTTTTGAGTGTCTGCTTGGCTCTGTTTGGTATCATTTCCCTCTCCGAATCTAAGTTCAAATCCCACTTGTGTTCAAGAATTAAGGTGAATACTGAACTGAGGGCGTGCCGCATTGGCAGACATGTTGTGCTTTTGATAAGATGTGAAAGTCTTGGTGGACGTTAATATCCCACCACCCCATTTGATGAAAAGCAGGAAAATCTTCCCTCATCCAGAGGCTGTTAAGTTTTATCTCATGGCTGTGTACAAACGGTTGCAGCTTGTTACCTACACATAACAATGGCAATCATCCTTTTCAGGTAATTTGGTGGATATAAAATATTTGGGGTAGTTGAGAGATATTAGCAAGGGCAGGAGAGGAACAGACATTCCTCTACTTGACCACATTCAGGTCACAGTGTGTCTTTTCCCTATTCCCGTTTACCTCTGTATGCTGCATTCCGCTAAGGAGCAACAAGATTTTCCCCATGATTTATAAGTACAAGTTTTTTCTTTACGTTCAAATAGCTTATTATATTTTGCCTTTTGTTGCTGCCAAATCTTCAAAATTTAACTTCACTTGGAGTTTCAAAGCAATGTGGAAAATCCACTTTCCTGATTAAGCTCTAAGCTGGCACAGCAAACTGTCAGCCGAGGTGTCATATGACCAACATAATTGCTCAATGTTCCTTCCATTATCAATCATTTTGAAGGCAGTTTGTCAAATGAATGTTTTATTATTTCTGAAATTCTAATGCGGTGATTTTTTTTGCCCACAGCGAGCGCTGGATAGAAACGCCAGTCTTCAACACCAGGTAAGAAGTTTTCTTTCTCCTTTACTTCAGTGTTGAGGATTTCTGTGGTCTTGCATGCATCCAAACCTTTATGTGCCAGAATTGATCTATTCTTTGAATTTAATTTTGCTTGGTTGTTGTATGTGTACATTTATCTCGGTCTTAAAAGAGGACTGCCCTGCTCAAGTATTTAGTGACACAGGGTGGCAAAATTTCCCAAGAGCTGCTTAATCGTGGTGTAAAGTTTAATGTATTGACGTAAAAGCTAGCCACCAATTTTAAATTGTTACAGCAATGGTTTGTCTTTACCAGCAAGTAGAACAACTTTTCAAAAATGCACTGTAATATTTACATTGTCACAGCCAGAGGCGCTTGTCCCACTTTTCAAAAGTACATAATTAAACTGCTTGAGCACTTTATTGGTTGTGCCTTGTTTCCTGCCTTCAAAGATTTGTGAATATGTACCCCACCCCAGATCGCTCTGCTCTGTTCCTACCCCCACTGGCAACAGTACCCGCCTACCTCTCCATATTATTCCTCCCAATATTCATCACTTCACACTTACCTGCATTGATTTGCATCTGTCATATGTTTTGAAATTATTGCGAGAAATAAATCCAAATAAAGCTCTTGAGTCCAGATGAAATCTCTCTCTGGATTTTAAAGTTAGCAGCTGGTGACCTGGCTTCAATATTGATCAATCTCTTTCAAGAGCTAATCAACACCACCTACTTACTAGACCAGCAGAAACAAGCTAACATCTGTGGCATATTCAAAAAAAGAGACAGATCAGTGAGATAATGACAGACTGGTATCTCTCGCCAACATTTTTTGAAAATTGCTTGAATATATATTGTTCATTCTCATGCCATGAAGCACTATGAAGCTCACAACATCTTGTAGAGAGTCAGCATGGTTTTCAGGCAAAAAGAGCTACCGAAACACAGCTTTTGCAGACTAACGATGACCTAGTTTCAAGTCTTGAAACAGGTGAACCTACTCACATGGCAAGGACAGGGGCGGGATTCACCGCAATCGGCGCGATGTCCGCCGACCGGCGCCAAAAACGGCACGAATCAGTCCGGCATCGCGCCACCCCAAAGGTGCGGAATTCTCCACATCTTGAGGGGCCGAGCCTTCACCTTGAGGGGCTAGGCCCGCGCCGGACTGATTTCCGCCCCGCTAGCTGGCGGGAAAGGCCTTTGGTGCCCCGCCAGCCGGCGCGGAAATGACTTTGCCGCGTGGCGCATGTGCGGGAGAGTCAGCGGCCGCTCACAGCATCCCCACGCATGCGCAGTGGAGGGGGTCTCTTCCGCCTCCGCCATAGTGGAGACCATGGCGAAGGTGGAAGGAAAAGAGTGCCCCCACGCACAGGCCCGCCCGCGGATCGGTGGGCCCCGATCGCGGGCCAGGCCACCGTGGGGGCACCCCCTAGGGCCAGATCGCTCCGCGCCCCCCCAGGATCCCAGAGCTCGCCCGCGCCGCCTTGTCCCGCCGGTAAGAGAGGTGGTTTGATTCTCGCCGGCGGGACAGGCATTCCAACAGCGGGACGGAGAATCGCCGGGGGGGACCCGCCAACCAGCGCGATTCCTGCCCCCGCCTAATATCCAGTGCCGGAGAATTGGGCAACCGGCGAGGGCGGGATTCACGCCAGCCCCCGGCGATTCACCGACCCCCCACCGGGTCGGAGAATCGCTGGGGTCCGGCGAGAATCCCGTCCCGCCGTGTCGTGAATTCTCCGCCACCAGTGATTCGGCAGGGGCGGGAATCGTGCCGCGCCGGACGGCGGGAATCCCCCGGCGATTCTCCGGTCCACGATGGGCCGATGTCCCGCCGCTGTCACCACCTTTGGGACGGCAGGACACGGTGGTGCGGGCGGGCTCCGGGGTCCTGGGGGGGTGCGTGGCGATCTGGCCCCGGGGGGTGTCCCCACGGTGGCCTGGCCCGCGATCGGGGCCCACCGATCCGCGGGCGGGCCTGTGCCGTGGGGGCACTCTTTTCCTTCCGCCATCGCCACCCCCTCCACTGCACATGGGCGGGGATGCCGTGAGTGGCCGCTGACGCTCCCGCGCATGCGCCGCCCGGCAAAGTCATTTCCGCACCAGCTGGTGGGGCACCAAAGGCCTTTCCCGCGAGCTGGCGGGGCGGAAATCAGTCCGGCGCGGGCCTAGCCCCTCAAGGTAAGGGTTCAGCCCCTCAAGATGTGGAGAATTCCGCACCTTTGGGGTGGCGCGATGCCGGACTGATTTGTGCCGTTTTTGGCGCCGGTCGGCGGACATCGCGCCGATTACGGAGAATCCCGCCCCAGATTTCTCAAAAGCCTTTGACAAAGCCCTTCTCCACCGCTATGGATCTGGGACATTATTAAATTGGATCTGGCACTTACTTACAAACAAAAGTGACCTTCCCAACAAGGTTTAAAAAATCGGGTGAGACTGTTTGCAGGTGACTGCGTGATTTACATATCAGGGAAAACTCAAGATCAGATTAATTCACTGCAAAATGATCTGGTACTACAAAAATGACATTCCCCAAAAATGTTATGTCCTGTGCATTACCAACAATAAGGATCCACCAACAGCTATCTTTGTGTTCCGTAATAAAATTCTCCAACAGGTAGATACACAACCATTGCTGGGGCTTCATCTTAAAAACAATCTTCAATGGGGATTCCACATTCAACAATAACATCCAACACAAACAGGCTCCATGGATTTTGGAGGAGGCATCTTTGGTATTGCAACAAAAATATCAAGAATTATATTTTACCTAACATTTGTTCATCCAGTCCTGGAGTC
Organism: Scyliorhinus torazame; assembly: GCF_047496885.1. NCBI lineage: Eukaryota > Metazoa > Chordata > Chondrichthyes > Carcharhiniformes > Scyliorhinidae > Scyliorhinus > Scyliorhinus torazame. The sequence goes on along the minus strand of NC_092720.1, from coordinate 120,066,032 downwards.
TACAAGTGGTATGCGGGTTCCATGAATGCTGAGATATATAAATAAGATTGAGACGATCCATAGAATCATAGAATTTACAGTGCAGAAGGAGGCCATTCGGCCCATCAAGTCTGCACTGGCTCTTGGAAAGAGCACCCTACCCAAGCCCACACCTCCACCCTATCCCCATTACCTAGTAACCCCACCCAACACTAAGGGCACTTTAGGACACAAGGACAATTTAGCATGGCCAATCCACCTAACCCGCACATCTTTTGGAGTGTGGGAGGAAAGCGGAGCACTCGGAGGAAACCCACGCACACACGGGGAGAACATGCAGACTCCGCACAGTCAGTGACACAAGCCGGGAATCAAACCTGGGACCCTGGAGCTGTGAAGCAATTGTGCTAACCACAATGCTAATGTGCTGCCCAAAAATGTGCTACATGCACATCTTCCGCAGTGGGAGAAAGTCCCACCCTTGACAGCTGTTGGCCAATCTGTTTCATTGGTAGCTCCAGCAGTGCCAGAATTATGGGCACTACTGGGACTGCAAGCCAGCTCACAGAGATTGAAAATGGATACCGCACCCATGTAAGTCCTGGGGAGGCCTCATGCATACAAGAGACAGCGGGCAAGGCAAATGAGGGTGGGTTTAGAGGCCAGGTGAGGAGGAATAAGGGGGGGGGGGCGCGGGGGGTGCCCTGATGTACTCAGGGCACGTCCCTGAATGATGTGTTTTCCCGCCTCTCTCCAACTTCCATCCTGCCTTTTCACCAAAGTTGCATAAGAAACGGCCTTCCCACTTTTGTGACCACAAAATAATGCAATGGAGGTGGAATCAGGGCATTGGGTGGACAATAATGAGCTATTTAAGGCCCTTAATACGTCTACGGGCTGGTGTGCTAGTGGATCCTTTACCCACCCCCGCAAATCATATCGACTGGGTTGGCAGTGGGTGGGAATGTGGTGGTCTAGCAATCCAACATACCTTCGGTGCCTGCTGATGCCACACCTGAGCAGAGACTGAAAAATGCAGATTAAGGCAATCTTAAATGGTTACTGTAGTAACCTTCAAGAGCATGTTGGGCTGATTTGGAGGCCCTTACCAACATGAATTTATATGGAACGAGAAAAGGCAATTTGGCTCGGCAATCTTATTACTTCCACAGATCATGTAGACCGTACACATTTCCTGAGTCATTGCTTCCGACTAATTCAGCCTCCTGAGAAAATGTTCTGTAAAAATAAATTGAAGAATGTTTCAGAATATCAATCTGAACTTGCCTCATTTATCCTCGACTGGCTGCCTTTTTGTCATAACACCAGCAGTTTAGGAAAGAAATATCATCTCCACCTCTACTTATCTATCAATCAGACATTTCAATCTTTGAGAGGGAAGGAACATTTACATTGATCCAGTGCTTCATTATATTTTTATGGTGTACCAAACCATTTCAGTTGTAATAAATGACTTTGAAGTGCATTATAAGCGAACACTGCTAAATTTTCACCCATCCAAATCTCTCAAACAACAACGAGTTGAACGAGCAGTGAATCTCGTTTCAGTGCTATTGATTGAGGGAGAGCACCTGGATTGCAAATTTTGGCTCCATATTACCAATGGTATGGCTGCAATGGAAGTCTAGAGCTCGTAAAGTGGAAATTGAACCATCTCCAGCTACATCTGAGGTGGCATGCTTTTAAGGGTACCAGCACAGTCATGGCATGCATTGAAAGCTTGCAGAATAGGTAGTTTGCAACGTCAAACAGCGCTTAATGCTGTTTTGGTGCTGTATCTTTCACTTTTGGACCTCGCGGGTCCTGTTAATGCCCTCTCTTAAACACTCCACCTGACCTTGTGGTCAGTTGCAGAAGAGGGCCTCCTCACTCTAAACCCCTGCCCAGCTAGTACTATTTGGGGCATTAGCATGCCTTTCAGATGACAAGCTTTTGACTTTCTTCTGGAGCTGTAGAGTTAGTGGAATTGTTGTGCACTGTACCGTCGGAGGAGTTTGGCAAAGTTGTTGCCGGGGATTGATACTGGACTTTTGTAAGGAACTCAGAACTTTGAAGGCCTGTCAGCAGAGAACTTGGTCTCACTAAGGGGATTGGTAGTCTCCCTTGTTCTGCAGCACAACAAGATATACAGTTAGGCAGCAGGGAGTGTGCAGAGGAAAAAGGACGAGAGCTCTCAATATCCATCCATCAGGAAACTTCAGGGAGCACTTCAGCTACCTCCACCAGCCTGGAGCAGTACCTGAGGTGGCTGTGATTCACCAAGGAGATGATGACTGTACTGTACTGCCTTTACAGCCAGGTCGTCACCCACACCAAAGAATGAAGATGGTGCTTCCGCTAAAAAAATGACTGAGGCCCATAATTTCTATGCCAGTCAATCATTTTAATCGTGAGCCAGAAACATTACCAGCATCTTCAGTATGTTGTGCTTCCCTTACATCAGGGAGGTGAGAGAGGCCCTGCACTCCAGGGTAGGAAACTCCATAGACTTGATTAGCAGAGAGAGGTGGGAGGGGGGAGGCACATGCTTTGCCAGCATAGCAGGATTCCCAATGGAGATGTAATGCAAATGAAAGGGACACCACTCCCAGAATGGATAGCTGATGTGCGACCACACAGAGAGTATCATGTTATTGAATGCCTGTTATCCTGGCAGAGGCCACAACGGCAGTTTACCGTGGCAGTCGGCTTTATAAAGGACCATAGGACATGAATCAGGCATCAGCCATTGGGCCCTTTGATCCTGCACCGCCATTTAAAAACATCCGGGGCGAGATTCTCCGACCCCCCCGCTGTGTCGAAGAATCGCCGGGGGCTGGCGTGAATCCCGCCCCCGCTGGTTGCCGAATTCTCCGGCACCGGATATTCGGCGGGGGTGGGAATCGCGCCATGCCGGTTGGCGGGCCCCCCCCCCGCGATTCTCCGGCCCAGATGGGCCGAAGTCCCGCCGTTAAAATGCCTGTCCCGCCGGCGTAGATTAAACCACCTACCTTACCGGCGGGACAAGGCGGCGCGGGCGGGGTCCTGGGGGGGGTGCGGGGTGATCTGGCCCCCCCCCCCCATGGTGGCCTGGCCCGCGATCGGGGCCCACCAATCCGCGGGCGGGCCTGTGCCGTGGGGGCACTCTTTCCCTTCCGCCTTTGCCATGGTCTCCACCATGGCGGAGGCAGAAGAGACTCCCTCCACTGCGCATGCGTGGGAATGCCGTCAGCGGCCACTAACGCTCCCGCGCATGCACCGCCCGGAGATGTCATTTCCTTGCCAGCTGGCGGGGCACCAAAGGCCTTTTCCGCCAGCTGGCGGGGCGGAAATTTGTCCGGCGCGGCTCGGTCCCCAAAACATTCCGCACCTTTGGGGCGGTGCGATGCCCGACTGATTTGCGCCATTTTGGGCGCCAGTCGGCGGACATCGCGCCGATACTGGAGAATTTCGCCCCCGATCTGATCAGATCATGGTCTTAACTCCACGTCCCTGTTTGCTCCCCATAACCTTTTTGATTCCCTTAACCTTGGTTACCCCACTTCTGTCACTTCCCCCTCCCACCCACCTGAACATGGTGTGAGTTGCTACTCCAGCTCCTCTCTCTCACTCCCCCACACCTCCACCTCTCTCCCGGGCCTCCTTCACCACACCCTCCCCAAACCTCCTTATGGGTCCCTGCTCAGCCACCCCTCCAGAACACTCTGCTCCTTATTAAATCCACCACCCCCCACACAAGAGCGGGACCTCCTCCTGCTCTTCACTGTGGTGTTGGGTGTTCTAACACACAGAAGAGCCAACACAGTTGCATATGGTACAACACTTGTTTATTTAAACTTGCTATTTACAACTTGGTCTTTGCACTCTGCACGTGGGGGGCTCCCTGCTTGTGGTGTTTCAACAGCTCTTTCATGCTTCCTTCTCCCCAGACCTACTGACCTCCAGGTGTCGTGCTCGTGCTTTTTATGTGGTTGGTGTTCTTGTCTGTGATTGGTTGTGGTGTTGTGTACTCTGATTTGCCTGTTAGTGTGTCCATCATGATGTGTGTGTTTGAATATCATGACATCCCCCCTTTTTACAAAGATATGTGCCTACGTGGTAATAAATATGATCGTGACGTGAGTGCATCTAAGAGTGTGTGTGTGTCGTGTGCAGCATGTGTCTATGACGGAACTATGTACATGGGGCGATGTCGAGTGCGTCACATGAATCCAGTTGTACCATAACATAACAGAAATGCGAACGAGAGAAGAAGAAAAAAAATTTTGAACAGTTGTCCAGTCAGACGACATCTGGAACGATAAACAACAACAGGTTATCATGTAAAATTGTCCAACTTATTAAACATATGAACTGTATTATAAGTCCATTCTAATGGGTTTGCGACGAATTCGGGTTGACCGTCAGGGTGGCACACCACTCATCGTCTGGATTGATGGCATTGACCTTGTTGACATCAATGACGGCAACTCTGAAGTCATCCTGGTCATCTGCATCACTTAACTGGAAGTCTTGATGCGTGGGCTGGACGGTCCTGACTCGTGTGCGAGGTTGTCGAGGATGCGCCGGATCCATGGGTTGAGCCGCACGACAGCGGGCTGCGTAGTGGCCTATCATGGCACATCTGTTGCACTGTTGGTATTTTGCAGGACATTGCCCTTTTAAGTGTAGACCTCCACACTTGCTGCACGTCATGACGTCACGGCGTTCGTTGCGCCACTGCGCATGCGCAGTGCGATCTTGCGGTGGGCGCGCCTGCGCAGTGCGTCCCTCGTTGTGGCCGTTATTCTTGGCGCGCACCTGCGCGGGAGACCGCGAAAAGCGCGGGAAGCGGCCGCTGTCGTCCGGGCCGTGGGGCGGGAAGAAATCGACGGCCTGGATGCGTTCAACGTCGTGGGCGGCCTGGCTTGCCGATTCGACGGCTGGGGACCCCCTCCGTGCCAACTCGGACGCCTGAAATCGGGCAAAACGGCAGGCAGCATTTTCATGGAGGACACAGGCTTCCACAGCAGACGCTAAGGTGAGGCTCTTTATTTTAAGAAGCTGCTGGCGTAGGCCACTGGAGGCAACGCCAAAAACAATCTGGTCCCTGATCATGGACTCTGTGGTGGTGCCGTAACCGCAGGACTGCGCTAGAATCCGGAGGTGCGTCAAAAAGGGTTGAAAAAGCTCCTCCTTACCTTGCAGGCGTTGCTGAAAGATGTATCTTTCGAAAGTTTCGTTTACTTCAGTTTGAAAGTGCTGGTCCATGTCCAGAATGGCAGGTTGGTAGGCAGGTATCGATCCACTCCTGTACCATGTGGTGTTGGGTGTTCTAACACACAGAAGAGCCAACACAGTTGCATATGGTACAACACTTGTTTATTTAAACTTGCTATTTACAACTTGGTCTTTGCACTCTGCACGTGGGGGGCTCCCTGCTTGTGGTGTTTCAACAGCTCTTTCATGCTTCCTTCTCCCCAGACCTACTGACCTCCAGGTGTCGTGCTCGTGCTTTTTATGTGGTTGGTGTTCTTGTCTGTGATTGGTTGTGGTGTTGTGTACTCTGATTTGCCTGTTAGTGTGTCCATCATGATGTGTGTGTTTGAATATCATGACATTCACTTCCCCCTGCTCTCCTCCCGCTCCTCCCACTCATCTTCATCTAAGATATCTCACTCTATTTGCGCCGCCATGATGAATCAGAGGCTGGATGCTTGGTGACAAGAGTGACTGGTTCTACACTTGGTTCAGGACTTCGGGTCAGAACCCATCCACAAGTGGTGTGTGTCCTAGTAATGCTACAGAGTTCCACCCCTGTGACTGCAGCAGATAGCTGGTGACCTTAAGTGCAGGAGATTTCAAATGGCATTGTAGGGTGATGTTTGTTGAATAGCTCTGGGACTTGAGGCCCTTGTCTTCGGACTGCAGCATCTCAGCCAGAGCAGCAGCAGACAGGGCTGGTAGAAGGACATGAGCAGGGCCACTGGCAGAGGGGCTATGGTGGGAGCATGAATGTTGTCAGGCAGGGAGAGGCCAACAGGTTCCTGCTCCACAGAACCACTGCCACCTTTTCGCGGTGTCATCTCAACAATTATAATCTGCTATAGCAATGATTGCAGAACATCATATGCATCCACTTTGTGCACTGCTATTCACGGCCATATGGCAGCGGTGTCAGCTTGCATGGATTTCATGACATATAGGCCGGAATGTTCCGGTCGTTCGCTGGCGATGGGTTTTCTGTTCCCGCCGCCAGCACACCCCCACAGGTTTCCCGGCACCGTGGGGTGGCTTCAGTGGGAATTCCCATGTGGGAACAGAGAATCCAGCGAGCAGCACATCACCTCCCACTGCCAAAATCATGTGGATGGGTGGCCAGTGGCCAGAGTCAGTGTTTCCACTGCAACACTGAGACACTGGATGGTTTCTGCTTGTGTTGCAGTGAAGTAATACAGGGGATGTGCACCAGATGTTGTATCACAGCTGGCCCCACATGTGCTATCATAGATTTTTTTTTCTTGAGTTCTCTGTCCGAGATCAGGCCTGATTCACAGCACCACAGTGCCCCATCACGGGTATGGGAAGGAGGCCACAAGCCCCCATCGCAAGGGCTCTTCGATTACTTTTGGTGAGAGTTCTTTCGCATTGACCTGAAACTCTGTAACAGTTCCAGCCTGTCAACTACTGGGCGGCCTGTGTACAGACCTCGTTAAAAAGGCATCGATGCTTCCGTTTCTGGAACAGATTGCTCCAGAAACTATTGTGGATCCAAAATATTGATAGCTATGAAGGATTGTAGGGCATTTGGTGTGCAATCCATTGTAGCACTGACTGTTGCAATGTGGTTGGATTGGTATCCATCTGAATCTTCTTATCTCCTTTGCATCATCCACAAACATAATTGAAAATGCCTTGTGCTTTTCGGTGGCTACAATGAGCTGCAAACAGTTAACAAATGGTGCTTTCAATTACCTTCCTTCTCATTCAATTTCTCCCTCAACTGTTCAGTCTATCTCGCACTGTGCCATTTACTGCTGCTCTTCTGTAGCACATATCACCTGTGAAAGGAGAAAACTGACCTGTGAATGAATTATAACAACGTTCTAACAAAGGCCAAGCTCTCGGTCATAGAGCCATGGTCCTTAGAGTCATTACTGCATAGAAGGAGGCCATTTCAATCTGTCAAGTCCATGTTAGCTCTCAGTAGAGTAATCCAGCTAGTCCCATTCCCCCTGCTTCATAGAATTTATAGTGCAGAAGGAGGCCATTCGGCCCATCGAGTCTGCACCAGCCCTTAGGATGAGCACCCCACTTCAGCCCACACCTCCATCCTATCCCCCTAACCCAGAAACCCCATCTAACCTTTTTTGGACACAAAGGACAATTTTGCATGGCCATTCCTCCTAACCTGCACCTTTGGACTGTGGGAGGAAACCGGAGCACCCGGAGGATACCCACGCAGACACGGGGAGAACGTGCAGACTCCGCAAAGACAGTGACCCAAGTGTTATGGGTCAGGGTTTAGAGAATCCCAAAGTGTATCATGGAGTTCACCTGACCCACAACTTTTAACAGATTGTGGTATAGGGAGCACACGGCCCACTCTACAAGTGTGGTACTTCAGAAACTTCTTTTTTAAAGCAAAACAGTGTTTATTCTCTGAACTCAAGTTAACCTTTCTAAAACAAACAGTGAACTGCTTAGCGACCAGTAAATCAAATACACCCCCCAAAGAATGAAACACTAAGTAACCGGTATGCTGTCCTTTTACACCCAAAAGATTTAACAAACCTTTAAACATAAGCACATAAGAGTTTACAGTCACTACTGAAAACATTTATAATTCTTCTGAATTCACCAAATGATCCAGAGATAGTCTTTGGATGGCAGAGAGCTCAACGATACAGCTGCTTTGGCTGACTTCAGTTGCAACACGCTGCTGAACGAAACCAAGAAGACAGGCACACCCAAGCTTTTCTCAAAGTCAAACTAAAAAGCAGAACCAGAGCTCAGCTCCACCCACACTCTGACATCACTGCAGTAACATGAGCAGCCAAACATTTCTTAAAGCGACATTCTCATGACACAAGCCGGGAATCGAACTTTGGATCCTGGAGCTGTGAAGCAAACCATAGTCTTTCAGGTCCATCTCCGTCAACTGCCTATCAAGCTTCTTTTTGAAATCGCCTGCTTAGCCTCATAAACAGAATCATTACTAGTTACTGGATTTAAAAGTCCTTCCTTACATCCTTTGCCCAAAGCCTTAATTATGTGACTCTTGGGACGGAATTCTCCCATGGCCCTGTGGCCGTTTCAGTAATGTACGGGGTTGGTGGAGAATTTGACAGGAGTGCAAAAACTGGTTCATACCAGCATGAATTTCCTGCGGTATTGTCCACTGCTGCCCACATGGGGGAAACCTGCTGAAGGCTGGTGTGAAACTGATTTTGCATCCCACTAATGGGGTGCAGATGAAGGCCTGACTGGAATCTTCCACCCATGCCCAATTCTCCACGATGCCAGTGGGAAAACATGACAGTCCAAAATACATCTGGAACAATGCGGCATGCAGATGTCAGGACTAACCTGAAAAATTCCTGGGGCTGCCTCTGGAATTTGGAAATGGAGGCCATCACAACCCTGGACCCTAGAACATCACAGCAGTGTCACACAACAGTGAGGGCGAGCATCTACGAGTATATCTTCCAGATTGAGTGTCATTGAGGAGATCCATCTTCCAGCCTCAGTATGTTCCTGGAGAGTAATCTTCTTTCTCAGAAGGTCCATCTTCTTATCTCCTTTCTTCAATTGTGGGTCAGTAATATTGTGCCTGGTTATGATAATGGATACATGACACTATGGCTACTCTGCCATGGAATATGTTGCAAGAAGGGCCTGTACTGCGCTGTATCGTTCTATGTTCTATGTTCTAAATCAGCCAGTTACAAAATTAATGAGATTGGGGCTGGAATATACAGTATAATGTTCCGCCAGCCTCCACTGCGGAAAACACTCTGCATTCCTATCCTCGACACAGTAAGTGTCCCCGATGGGAGAATTCCACCCTTGGTCTTTGTACTACCAACTAATGGGAAGACATTTTCTTTGCCCGTCTTCTTTAAACTTGTTCTAATCTTGTATACCTCTATCAAATCTCCTCTCAATCCCCTTTGCTCCTAGGAGAACAACCCCAGCTTCTCCAACCTATCCTTTCAGATGTTAGAGTATCCATCATTCACGATCAATCATTTATTTAACAACATATGCATTTGATAATGATGACATGGAATTTTATTCTTCAATTCATTGCTGCATTGAGAAAGAAATGCCGGGAAACCGAAGCATTGCACAAATTGAGAAGTTGGATGTAAATGATCCTATGGCCCAATTTCAAAGAAGAGCAGGTGGTGTACTGACCAAAGGTTCTCTCTCAAACACCAGGATTAAAAGAGATCATCTGGTCATGATCACGTTGTTGGTTATCGGATCTTATTTTTGTGCAATTTTGCTGATTTGTTTCCTGAATAACAAACAGTCATTACACCTCAGAAATGCTTCAATGGCTTTACCGTGCTTTAGGATTTCCTGAGGTTGCACTATATAAATGCAATTCTTGCAAATCATGATTTAGCATTTAGTTAGCATTGTGGCTTCACAGCGCCAGGATCCCAGGTTCGATTCCCCGCTGGGTCACTGTCTGTGCAGAGTCTACACGTTCTCCCTGTGTCTGCGTGGGTTTCCTCCGGGTGCTCCGGTTTCCTCCCACAGTCCAAAGACGTGCAGGTTAGGTGGATTGGCCATGCTAAATTGCCCTTAGTGTCCAAAAAGGTTAGGAGGGGTTATTGGGTTACGGGGATAGGGTGGAAGTGAGGGCTTAAGTGGGTCGGTGCAGACTCGATGGGCCAAATGGCCTCCTTCTGCACTGTATGTTCTATGTTCTAAATAGTCTAAGCACCAAACAATACTGCTTGTCTCATTGTAGTGCATCATCTCATCCTGGTTCTGTTAGACCCCCAGCGGGTCGGAGAATGGCCGTTGGCCGCCGTGAATCCCGCCCCCGCCGGTTGCCAAAGTCTCCGAAGGGAGAAAAGTCGGCGGGGCGTTAATGGCGCCGCTGACGTCAGAGAATGGCACGGGTGGGCGCAAGGCAGCCGATTTTGGGCCTGCCGATATTCTCCCGTCCGGATGGGCTGAAGTCCCGTTGACGTGATGACGGGTCACGTCGACGTAAATCAAACCTCCTTTTAATCGGCGTCAACCTGTGCTCCAGGTTTACGCCGACCAGCGTGGAGGTGGGTGACGGCCTGGGGGGTGGTTAGAGTGGGCTGGGCTCCGGGGGAATGCCGGGAGGGGGGGTCCGTGCCGGGGAGGAGGATGGGAGGTCCGTGCCGGGGAGGGCCGGGGAGGGGAATGGGGGGGGGGTCCGTGCCGGGGAGGAGGATGGGGGGGTCCGTGCCGGGGAGGGGGATGGGGGGGGTCCGTGCCGGGGAGGAGGATGGGGGGGGGGGTCCGTGCCGGGGAGGGGGATGGGGGGGGTCCGTGCCGGGGAGGAGGATTGGGGGGTCCGTGCCGGGGAGGGGTATGGGGGGGGGTGTCCGTGCCGGGGAGGAGGATGGGGGGGGTCCGTGCCGGGGAGGGGGATGGGGGGGGGGTCCATGCCGGGGAGGAGGGGTCCGTGCCGGGGAGGGGGATGGGGGGGGGTCCGTGCCGGGGAGGAGGATGGGGGGGTCCGTGCCGGGGAGGGCCGGGGAGGGGGATGGGGGGGGGGTCCGTGCCGGGGAGGAGGATGGGGGGGGGTCCGTGCCGGGGAGGAGGATGGGGGGGTCCGTGCTGGGGAGGGCCGGGGAGGGGGATGGGGGGGGTCCGTGCCGGGGAGGAGGATGGGGGGGTCCGTGCCGAGGAGGGCCGGGGAGGGGGATGGGGCTGGGTCCGTGCCGGGGAGGAGGATGGGGGCGGTCCGTGCCGGGGAGGGGGATGGGGGGGTCTGTGCCGGGGAGGAGGAAGGGGGGGTCCGTGCCGGGGAGGGGGATTGGGGGGGGGTTCCTGCCGGGGAGGAGGATGGTGGGGTCCGTGCCGGGGAGGGCCGGGGAGGGGGCTGGGGGTGGTCCGTGCCGGGGAGGAGGATGGGGGGGTCCGTGCCAGGGAGGGGGATGGGGGGGTCCGTGCCGGGGAGGAGGATGGGGGGGTCCGTGCCGGGGAGGGGGATGGGGCTGGGTTCGTGCCGGGGAGGAGGATGGGGGGGGTCCGTGCCGGGGAGGGGGATGGGGGGGTCCGTGCCGGGGAGGAGGAAGGGGGGGGGTCCGTGCCGGGGAGGGGGATAGGGGGGGGGGGGGTCCGTGCCGGGGAGGAGGATGGGGGGGTCTGTGCCGGGGAGGAGGATGGGGTCCGTGCCGGGGAGGAGAATGGGTGGGTCTGTGCCGGGGAGGGCTGGGGAGGAGGATAGGGGGGTCCGTGCCGGGGAGGAGGATGGGGTCCGTGCCGGGGAGGGGGGGTGCGAGGGCAAGTGAGTTGGTCCACCTGGCCAGGTGCCAGCCTCCAACAGTTGGACCCATGCGGTCCATGCCACCTGGCTGGGGGGAGGAGGGGGTATGGCCAATGATGACATGTCGTCGTTCCCCCCCGCCCTCCCCCCCCCCCCCCCCCCCCCCCCCCAAACCAGGCCGTTATGTTTTCCGATCATCCAGCGATGTTGGCCGCCGTGGCGGCAGCCGCTAATGTCTATGTTGCCCTGGATGAGGAAGAGGAGGAGGAGGAGGAGCGTGCCAGAGAGGCGGCGCAGGCTGCTGCAGAGGGGCAGGCGGCAGCCGCCCAGGCTGGAGGGACACCTGACCGACAGGACGAGGAGGGGGAGGAAGACGTCGCGGCCCCACGGCAACGGAGGCACCTGAGCGCGCCCCGTGTGTACCGGCCCCGGCAGTCATACCAGGGCCTCACGGACCGGGAATGCAGGAGGAGACTCCGGATGAGGCGGGAAACCGTGGCACACATCTGCCACCTGCTGGCACACCTGTCACCGCGTGGCACTGGCGGGGGACACCCTCTCCCCGTGTCAGTCAAGGTTACGGTGGCCCTGAACTTTTATGCAACGGGGTCATTCCAGGCACCGAGTGGGGACCTGTCCGGCATATCGCAGACGTCGGTGCACCGGTGCATCCGGGCAGTGACAGATGCCCTATATGCCATGGCGCACCGCTACATCCGCTTCCCTGTGGACCGGGCCAGCCAAGATGCCCGCCCAGCAGAGGAGGGCGGAGTGGAGGAGCAGCAGGAAGAGGTGCAGTCCTCTCCAGATGAAGGGGATGGGGCAATGGTCAGGGCAGACGGGGTAGACACAGGCGGGTGGCTGTCCACCGTTACCGGCTGACCCAGCGGGCACGGGACAGGCTGATAGCCGCCCGCTTCACTGACTAAATGGGCGTGGGAATCAGGTAGTACGGCCACAGACCGCACACCATGGCAACAGCCGACCACCCACACCCCCCACCCATCCACCCACCCAGCACCCTCACCCCCCTCCCCAACCCCACCCACCCCACCCGCATGCACACCACCCCCCCATTGCCGATCCACCTGCGGCACAACGGCCGGGCTCACACAGTTGCGGGTGGACGCGTGTCTATTGCAGGCCATGGAGGATGATGACAACACGCCCTGCGATGAGCTCCTGGCTCCACATCGTTGGACTATGTCTGACCCATGGCCACAGTACCACCATCCCCCCGGACCATCCCTGCATGCGGCTGTGACACTGCAGCGCACGGTCCAGTCCTCTGCCCGGGGGGATGTTGATGGCGGCCCAGGGGGAAGGGGCAGGCTCACCTGGGGCTGAGGTAAGACCACCCCTCACACACACACTTGCGCTCAACGTACATGACACCCCCGCATGCTTTGGACAGAGCACAAAGGCAGCTTCTGTAGGTGTAACATTGACTTTAATAACCAAAGGAGTTCATGCACGTGCCCTAGCCCCTAAACCTCATCTGTGCCCTGCACCCGTGCCAACTTACTCAGTGTCTAATTGTTTGGCCTTACGGGCCCTTTGACTACATCTACATGGTTCCCCAGACGGTACAGCAGAACTGGAGGTGGACTCCTGTGATTCCTGCCCTCTGACACGGGATCCCTTTGGCGGCCGTTTCCTGGGGCATCCTGGCCTAGATGGGCCAGGCTGCGGCCCGGGCGACTGGGATGGCGAGCTGCCAACCTGTCCTGCCCGTTGCCCTCCCGATGCACCTGGGACGGAAGGGGGGGAGTCCGAGGTGTTGCGGTGTTCCGGGACCTCCCCGACAGGGGGACCCGGGACGGACCACACCACCTCCTCCTCCCTCGGTATGCCCGATGGCCCCCAGGCCTCTCCATGGGTGGGGGATGCGAACGGACTGGCCATCCGACGCCCCCCGACATCTGGCGCTGCCAGTCCTGGAGGCCAGTGCTGGTATCGACAGGGGTCAGCAGGTTTGCAGCCATGGAGCCCAGGGGATTGGCAAACCCTGTCTGTGACAGTGCGACGCCGGCTCGCACATGGCCAATGGCGCCGATGCCCTCAGCGATGGTCTGCTGAGACTTGGCCATGGCCTGCAGAGACTGGGCCATGGCGTTGAGCGCCTCTGCCATCTGGCGCTGGCACTGGCTCATGGCCTCCTGTGAGAGGGCAGCCATGTCCTGGGCCACAGACGCTGCCTGCGCGGAAAGCCCCAGGCCTCGCAAACCGTTCCCCATGTCTGACACCGTCGCACCCATTGCCTCCACCGCGGACGCCACCCGTGCGGTGTCGGCCTGGGTGGCACGTATGACCGGCACCACTCCCAGCTCCTGGACGCGGGTGGACTCCTCCACCTGCGACTGCAGCCGCCGCAAGCCGGCCGTCACCCTCTTCGCTCGTCTCCGGGTCGGTGATTGCATCGGATCTATGGGTGGGTGTGGTAACTCCAGGAACCCAGGATCCATCTGGGCGGCAGATGTTCGCTTGGGCTGGGCTGCCCTCCGACCGCCCGGCCCCTCTGCTGCTCCTACCTCCACCTGCTGTACCGGGACGGCTGTGTTGTGCGCACCAGTGAGTGTACCAGACGCCTCATCACTAAAGTGCCCAACCGAGGTGAGTGTTTCTGCGATGGTGAAGGGTGTTGGTGACAGCAGTGGCGTTGTGTCGTGCTCTCCGTCCCACTCTGAGTCCATGGCACTTTGGGGTGGGGGTTCGTCTCCACCCATCCACTCTGTGTCACTGTCCGGTATTTCGTCTTCCTGGGTAGTGGTGTCTCGGGTAGGGGTGTCCCGGGTAGGGGTGTCCTGGGTAGGGGTGTCCTGGGTAGGGGTGTCCTGGCTCGGCTGTGACGGGGGCCTGTGGCTGCCCCTCTCGTCGCTGGGTGGCACACGCCTGCGTCGTCGCACCCGCACGTGACGGGGGCGTCGTCTCCCTGTTGCTCCATGTCTCTCCGTCTCCCGTGGTCTCCGAGGGACATCCTGCGGGCGTCGCATGCCGGAGGGTCCGGGTCTCTCAGTCTCCCGTGGTGTGCGAGGCGCATCCTGCGGGCGTCGCATGCCGGAGGGTCCGGGTCTCTCCGTCTCCCGTGGCCTCCGAGGGGCATCCTGCGGGCGGTCTGCATCTGCGGGGATGGGTGCCTCGACATTTGCTCCTGCGATACACAATGAAGCATGCATGGTTAGACACGCAGGCAGTGATCAGGTGATATGGGGGAGGGGGATATAGGGGAGGGGGGGATATGGGGGAGGGGGAGATGGGGGAGTGGAGATATGGGGGAGGGGGGATATGGGGAGGGGGGATATGGGGGATATGGGGAGGGGGGATATGGGGGAGGGGGATATGGGGGAGGGGGGATATGGGGGAGGGGGATAGGGAGGATATGGGGAGGGGGCTATGGGGGAGGGGATATGGGGAGGGGGGATATGGGGGAGGGAGGATATGGGGGATATGGGAGTAGGATATGGGGGAGATGGGGAGGGGGGATATGGGGTAGGGGGATATGGGGAAGGGGGATATGGGGGATATGGGGAGGGGGGGATATGGGGGAGGGGGGATATGGGGGAGGGGGAATATGGGGGATATGGAGGAGGGGGGATCTGGGGGATATGGGGGATATGGGGGAGGGGGGATATGGGAGAGGGGGGATATGGGGAGGGGGGATATGGGGGATATGGTGGAGGGGGGATATGGGGAGGGGGATATGGGGAGGGGGGATATGGGGGAGGGGGGATATGGGGGATATGGGGGAGGGGGGATATGGGGAGGGGGGATAGGGGGAGGGGGGATATGGGGGATATGGGGAGGGGGGTATGGGGGAGGGGGGATATGGGGGATATGGGGGAGGGGGATATGGGAGATATGGGGGAGGGGAGATATGGGGATGGGGATATGGGGAGGGGGGATATGGGGGAGGGGGGATATGGGGGAGGGGGGATATGGGGGATGGGGATATGGGGGATATGGCGGAGGGGGGATATGGGGGAGGGGGGATATGGGGGAGGGGGAGATGGGGAGGGGGGATATGGGGAGGGGGGATATGGGGGAGCGGGGGATATGGGGGATTATGGGGAGGGGGGATATGGGGGATATGGGGAGGGGGGATATGGGGGAGGGGGGATATGGGGGAGGGGGATATGGGGAGGCGGGATATGGGGGATATGGGGGAGGGGAGATATGGGGGATATGGGGAGGGGGATATGGGGAGGGGGGATATGGGGGATATGGGGATGGGGGCTATGGGGGAGGGGGGATATGGAGGAGGGGGATATGGGGATATGGGGAGGGGGATATGGGGGAGGGGGGATATGGGGGATATGGTGGAGGGGGGCTATGGGGAGGGGGATATTGGGAGGGGGGATATGGGGGATATGGGGGAGGGGATATGGGGGATGGGGATATGGGAGAGGGGGGATATGGGGGATATGGGGAGGGGGATATGGGGGAGGGGGAGGGGGATATGGGGAGGGGGATATGGGGGAGGGGGAATATGGGGAGGGGGTATATGGGGGAGGGGGGATATGGGGATATGGGGGAGGGGGGATATGGGGAGGGGGGATATGGGGGAGGGGGGATATGGGGGATATGGGGGAGGGGGGATATGGGGGATATGGGGGAGGGGGGATATGGGGGAGGGGTGATATGGGGGAGGGGGGATATGGGGGATATGGATATCGGGCAGGGGGGGAGGCTCATCCTACCTGCTCTGACGAGGCCGTTCACCTTCTTGTGGCATTGGATGCCTGACCGTGTGTCAGTGCCGCAGCGGTGACGGCCTCTGCCACCTCCCTCCACAGACGCCGGCTGTGGCGTGGGGCAACTCTGCGGCCGTGCCCGGGGTACAGGGCCTCCCTCCTCTGCTCCACTGCGTCCAGGAGCACCTCCACAACCTGTGACTGGAACCTCGGTGCTGAGCGGCGGCCGGCCATCCGGTCGGGTGTTCCGGTCGGGTGTTCCGGTCGGGTGGGGGGGGGAGCAGCGCGTCCTTATGAGCCGTCATGCCGTGCGGCGTGTATGACGCTGCACGGCGTAAACCACATGAGCAAGCGCGGATCCTGTCACGTCGCTGCTAGCCCATTCCGGGCCGGAGACTTCGCGGCGATTTTTGCGGCATGACGCAAGTCGGATTTGTGCCGTTTTTTGCGCCGATCGGCGGACTTTGCGCCGATAACGGAGAATTTCGCCCAAGAGGTGAGAACGATTGAGCTGCTCACTCAGCAGCTGGAATAGAACAGGTCAATTTGCATCTTGAGATGTTACTTTTGTTGAGAACACTAGTTCACTGCTTCTGGCACCTTCTATTGTTAATTTGATATGCATTGCTCTTATGTCAGTTTGAGCTGATGTGGTTTGACAAAAGCTACGTTTGCAGTTTAAGCATTATACTCCACAGGCCATGGCAACTTGTCAAGTATGACTCCACAAGTAGTCATGACACTTACCTTGTAAAATGCCAACTTCCATCAGTATAAGCTACACTCAAGCCCAGAAAACCATGGTAGTGAATGAAACAAATTATAACAGTGTATGTGCCGATGGAGAATCCTTCATGGGCTATAGTGAGCAAAATATAGGTTATCCTGACACCTGAAATTTCAGCTAGATTTGAAAACATGCATTACCAGAGAGGGTTGCTAAGCAATGCTTGCACACGTGTTATGGATGATGCGGTAAACCACTGTGTTCTGATATTAGGGGTTGTATGGTAGAACCTGCACTACAGGTTCACCTGTGGCCCCTGCATGCAAGCTCCGCCCAGGAGGCGGGTTATAAATATGCGTGGCCTCCAGCTCGCAGCCATTTCGCCAGCTGCTGTGGAGGGCCACACATCTGATACTAATAAAGCCTCAGTTTGGATTCAACTTCGTCTCCAGTCAAATTGATCGTGCCTCAATTTATTGGTATCAGATTCAGAAGGTGGACCTCCGGATTAAACCAGATCGCCTGCAGCTGGATCCGCATGCAAGCGACGCAGAAAGGACTTCCAGCTCTGGCTAGCTTGTTTTGAAGCGTATATCAACGTGGCGCCGACCCCTGTTCCGGAGGCTCAGAAGATCCAAATATTGTACTCCAGACTCAGCTCCAAAGTCTTCCCGCTGATCCAGGATGCGCCCAATTACGCTGATGCCATGACTTGACTCAAAGAAAATTACGAACAGAAGACGAACACGCTCTTCGCCAGACATGCGCTCGCAACACATACTCAACTACCTGGTGAGTCAATCGAGGACTTCTGGAGGGCCCTGATCCCACTAGTTCGGGACTGTGACTGCCAGGACGTTACAGCTAAGGAGCACTCCGATCTCCTTATGCGGGACACTTTTGTAACTGGGATTGGTTCTGATGTTATCAGGCAGCGGCTCCTAGAAGGGAGCGACCTCGCTGAGACTAAAACACTAGCGCTCTCCATGCCGGTCGCCCTGCGCAATGTCCAGTCCTACGCTCCCAATCGTACGGCCCACTCCTGCTACGCTTTATGGGCCCCACAGGCAGCCGCCCCAGCGTAGGCGCTACCCAACGAATACGCCTGCACTACGCACCAGCCAGTGATTTCCGGGGGGCCCCGATGGTATTTTTGCGGCCAGCAAAAACACCCCCGCCAACGCTGCCCGGGCCGCGCTGCCACTTCGCTGCGGTGTGCCAGGCCCGCTCAGCGGCCGCGGCCACCCCCCACCGTCACCCCTCCCGGTCACCAACAACAGGCGCCGCCATCCTCCTCCCCCTCCAGGCCATGTGCGACCAATGGGTGCCGCCATACCTCTCCCCCGCACAATACGTGCGTTCCATGGGCACCGCCATCTTACTCCACCCCCAGCAATGTGCGTTCCATTGGCGCCGCCATTTTGTACTCCCCAGGATCTCCGGGCGCCACCATCTTGTCCACCCCGCGGCACATGGATACCAACGGCTTTCCAGGACCTCAACTCAATGGCCGCCTCACTACCCGACGATCAACCACGTCTCGCCTCCATGGCAATCGACCAGTCCCGACCACATAATCTGACCAACGCATCAACCAGCGTGAATGTGACCTCCTGACTTCTGGACTCCAGGAGCACCAAGAGCTTTGTACACCCAAATACGGTAAGGCGCTGCTCCCTTAAGGTACACCCTACCAATCAAAGCATCTCCCTGGCCTCCGGATCCGATCGCGTAGTGATCCGGTCATGCTCACAGTCCAAGGCGTAGAGTTCCACGGCTTTCGCCTCTACGTCCTCCCTAACCTCTGCGCTGCACTTATCCTCGGCCTGGACTTCCAGGGTAACCTCCAGAGCCTGACCCTTAAATTCGGCAGACCCTTACCACCCCTCACTGTGTGCGGCCTTGCGACCCTAAAGGTCGATCTTCCGTCCCTCTTTGCCAATCCATCGCCACCAGGAGCAGATGGTACAGCACCCAGGATAAGGCCTTCATCAGGTCCGAAGTCTAGCGGTTTCTTCGGGAGGGAGTCATCGAGGCCAGCAACAGCCCCTGGAGAGCTCAAGTGGCAGTGGTTAAGTCTGGGGGGAAAAAACGAATGGTCGTGGACTACAGCCAGACCATCAACAGGTACACGCAGCTCGACGCGTACCCCCTCCCACGCATATCTGACATAGTTAACCAGATTGCACAGTACCGGGTCTTTTCAACGGTGGACCTGAAATCCGCTTACCACCAGCTCCTCATCCGTAAATCGGACCGGCCATACACCGCCTTCGAGGCAGACGGCCGTCTATATCACTTCCTTAGGGTCCCCTTTGGCGTCACCAATGGGGTTTTGGTCTTCCAAAGGGAGATGGACCGAATGGTCGACCGGTACGGCTTGCGGGCCACGTTTCCGTACCTAGACAATGTGACCATCTGCGGCCATGATCAGCAGGACCACGACGCCAACCTAGCTAAATTTCTACACACCGCCGCTCTCCTCAACCTCACGTATAACAAGAAGAAGTGTGTGTTCTGCACAAACCGCTTAGCCATCTGGATGTGGTCCAGAACGGAGTTCTGGGGCCCGATCCCGACCGCATGCGCCCCCTCATGGAGCTCCCCCTCCCCCACTGCCCCAAGGCCCTCAAACGCTGCCTGGGGTTCTTCTCATATTACGCGCAGTGGGTGCCAAACTATGTGGACAAGGCCCGCCCACTCATACAGTCCACTCATTTCCCCCTGGCGGCCAAGGCCCAACAGGCTTTCGTCCGGATCAGAGCTGTTTTTGCCTAAGCTGGAATGCACGCTGTAGACAAAACACTTCCTTTCCAAGTAGAAAGCTACGCACCGGACGTCGCCCTTGCCGCCACCCTCAACCAGACAGGCCGGCCCGTGACATTCTTTTCCCGCACCCTCCATGCCTCCGAAATTCGGCACTCATCCGTTGAAAAGGAGGCCCAGGCTATCGTTGAGGCTGTGCGACATTGGAGGCATTACCTGGCCGGCAGGAGATTCACTCTCCTCACTGACCAATGATTGGTAGCCTTCATGTTCAACAACACACAGTGGGGCAAGATCAAAAATGATAAAATCTTGTGGTGGAGAATCGAGCTCTCCACCTTTAATTACAAGATTAGGTCTCGCCCTCGCAAACTGCTACAAGAAACTCGCCTCCTGATTCCCCAAAGCCAGTCGATTCCGGCTTGGGTCACTGTCTGTGCGGAGTCTGCACATCCTCCCCGTGTGTGCTTGGGTTTCCTCCGGGTGCTCCGGTTTCCTCCCACAGTCCAATGATGTGCAGGTTAGGTGGATTGGCCATGATAAATTGCCCTTAGTGTCCAAAATTGCCCTTAGTGTTGGGTGGGGTTACTGGGTTGTGGGGATAGGGTGGAGGTGTTGACCTTGGGTAGGGTGCTCTTTCCAAGAGCCAGTGCAGACCCGATGGGCCAAATGGCCTCCTTCTGCACTGTAAATTCTATGATAACTCAACGAGCCCCCAGACGCCCTATCCAAAGGTACAAGTGCCAGCGCACAAGTAGACCGACTCCGCACGACAGCCTTTGTCACCCAGGGGTCACTCGGTTGTACCATTTCATTAAGGCACGAAATTTGCCCTACACCATCGAGGAAGTAAGGACAATCACCAGGGACTGCCAGGTGTGTGTGGAGTGCAAGCCGCACTTCTACCTGCTGGACCGCGCGCACGTGGTGAAGGCCTCCCGCCCCTTTGAACGCCTCAGCGTAGATTTCAAAGGCCCCCTACGCTCCTCCGACCAACACACATATTTTCTCAGTGTGATCGATGAATACTCCCGGTTCCCCTTCGCCATCCCATGCCCCGACATGATGTCTGCCACTGTCATTAAAGCCCTTAATTCTATTTTCACTCAGTTTGGCTTCCCCGCCTACATCCACTGTGTCAGGGGATCCTCATTCATGAGTGATGATCTACGTCAGTTCCTGCTCAGCAGGGGTATTGCCTCCAGCAGAACGACCAGCTACAACCCCCGGGGAAACGGACAGGTAGAAAGTGAGAATGGGACGGTATGGAGGGCCGTCCAGCTGGCCCTGTGGTCCAGGAATCTCCTGGCCTCCCGCTGGCAAGAGGTCCTCCCTGATGCACTACATTCCATTCGCTCATTTCTCTGCACTGCTATTAACAGTACACCACATGAACGTCTCTTTGCCTTCCCCAGGAAGTCCACATCCGGGGTATCGCTCCCAACTTGGCTTACAGCTCCGGGAACCGTGCTTCTCCGTAAACATGTGCGGCTCCACAAGGCAGATCCGTTGGTGGAAAGGGTGCACCTGCTCCACGCAAACCCACAGTACGTTCCCCGACTACCGCCAGGATACCGTCTCCCTCAGGGACCTGGCACCCCCACACCACCCCCGTCGCCCCCGGCACCACCCTCCCCTCCCCCGCCACCCCCATTACCACCCCTAGGACCGTCCGTCCTCCCCCTGTACACCCCCATTGATGAAGAAGATTTTGGCACGCTCCCGGAGTCAACTTCGACCACGACAGTGCCAACATCGCCGTCACCACTTCGTCGATCTCAAAGGACCATCAAGGCACTGGACCGGCTGAACCTCTGCCCGGCCCGCCGGATGCCAAGAGACATTTTTTTTACTGCTCTGTAAATATTAAAAATTGCTAATTGTATATAGTTATCCACCACCCCCGCCAGACTCAATTTTAACAGGGGGTGAATGTGGTAAACTACTGTGTTCTGATATTAGGGGTTGTACGGTAGAACCTGCACTACAGGTTCACCTGTGGCCCCTGCATGCTACCTCCGCCCAGGAGGCAGGTTATAAATATGCGTGGCCTCCAGCTCGCAGCCATTTTGCCAGCTGCTGTGGAGGGCCACACATCTGATACTAATAAAGCCTCAGTTTGGATTCAACTTCGTCTCCAGTGAAATTGATCGTGCCTCAGATGAGTTATTATATCAGAAATGTAACATAATATTCAGCAAATGATAAACGATCATATACATACTCCAGGCTTAATCTGCTTCTGGTGAATATCTGCTTGCAGACACAGCTAGAGAGTATGGTGTCATCTATAATTATCTCGGAGTCACAAGAATATACATTGGAGAAGCGGGGAATATGGGTATCAGCTTAAAGACAGCACTGAGTTTGGGTTTAATGAGTTTATGTAAATTTCTCTTCAGTGTCCCCAGGACCTAATGCTTCAGTTCAGCCTCGCTTTCCACATGAGCTTTTGTGGCACGTTTTAAGGCAAATTGGAAATAAAAAGAATGTTCAAAATACTCAGCACATCAGGCAGGACCTATGGAGAAAGAGAGAGAAAAAGGACAGAATTTCATGTAGGTGACAGTGATCTCTCCTACTAGCTGCAGTGCCGGTGAGGACCCCTTGTTCTTTATTTTAGGGAGGCTAGCTGCACTTGATTGGGCAGCAGCTGGCCTTCTGCAAGATACTGCTAAAGATTCTGATTGCTGTCTGAAAATATATTGATAAATCTTCAATTAAAACAACAACAACTTGCATTTAGGTAGCATTTCCTTTTGTTCATTGGATGTGAATTGCTTTCGGCAAACATTTTATTCCCTATCCCGTATTGCCCTCCAAAAGGTGTCGCTGAGCTACCTTCTCGAACTGCTGCAATCCAGGTGGTGTAAGTACACCCAGTGTGCTTTTACGAAGGGACTTCCAGGATTTTGATCCAGTGACAGTGAAGGAACAGTGATATAATTCCAAGTCAGTACAGTGTGTGAGTTGGAAGGGAACTTGCAGGTGATGGTGTTGCTTGGCATGTATCTGCTGCCCTTGTTCTTCCTTGTGGTATGGACCACGGGTTTGTAAGTCTCTGTTAAAGGAGGCTTGCTGCAGTGCATCTTGTAAATGGTACATATCACTACATTACTACTGTGTGTCAATGGTGGAGGGAGTGCATTTTTAAGTTTGTGAATGGGGTGTCCATAAAGTGAGCTGCTTTGTCTTGAATGGTGTCGTGCTTCTTGAGTGCTGCTGGAACTGTACTCATTCAGGTGAATGGAGCATAATTCATCACACTCCGTGTCGTGTTGAGTGTTTTGATGCACAAATGATCCAACACGGCTGTAGATGGTACAACTCTGTTTTATTGTCTAAACAATAGTAACAACTAACTGCTGGCTTGGGTACGTGCTTCACCAGCTAACCTGTGGACCCAGCCCTATCACTATCTTAGTGAGGCACTCAGCACATGGTCTATGTCTGAGTGGCACGCTGTGAGCTCTGTGCTCTGAGCTATCTCCTGGTAGAATGAGCGGGGAACTGTGGTGTTCCCTGTTTTATAGTGCATGTGCTCTCACTGGTGATTGGCTGCGATGTTATGTGTCCAATTGCCTGTCCATCAGTGTGTGTGTGATTGCACCATGATATGCTGATCTGGATATCATGACACTCCGGACTTGTATCTTTATAGATGCTGGACTGGCTTTGGGGAATCAGGAGGCGAGTTTCTTGTAGCAGCATCCCCAGCCTCTGACTTGCTCATGTAGCCACAGTATGTATTTGTCTATTACTGTAATTAAATATAACAAGATACTTCAGAGGTGCAATCTGGCAAAATTTAACACCAAGTCAAAGAAGGCGATATTAGGAGGGGTGAAATAGGTCAGCTTTAAGGCCTTAATGGAAGAGTAAAAGACCGAGCTTTAGGGAGGAAATTCCAGAGCTTGAGGCCCAGGTGGCTATTGGCACAGCCATGGGAAGGGTGAAGGGAGTGGGGTTCATGAAAGAGGCCAGCATTGGAGAATATTGTGTTTTCAGGGACATGGGGATGGACAAGATTGGTGAGAAGGCTTCGTGGCAATGAAAACATTCAAATGGAAGAAATTAGACATTTAAATTGCATGAAATTTGGGGACCGTAACACATAAGGGAGGGTGAATATATCTGCAGTCCGGTTGTGATTAGGCAAAGTGCTTGAAATTAGAAACAATGAACAGAATAAAATGAGAAAATATATTGACAACATTACCATGACCTCCGTCACACACATTAAAAGAACTGTCAGGATATTTGCGGTGTGGAGATGATAGAACTATGAGTAGTATAGAACCAAACATTCAGCCTGGCTCATGCTGTTAAATTATTTTTGTACTGTTTACGAACTGTAGGCATCGGATATAATGCTTCACAAAATCAGGTGATTCTTGGCCAATGCTCAGGGCAGGCCTATGGTTCTTGCTAGTGTTCTCTATTGAATCTGACATTTGCTGATAACCATCCGCAAACTCTCAAGCGGAATTAAAAATAAAAGGATGAACCAGATTAAAGATTAAACGTGCTGATGATCAGTAGATAGGCGGGTTTAAACAGGGAGCAGCAAGACAAGCAGATTTCAGTGTTATGAGCATTTCTTTCATGCGATCTCCAAACAGAATGATATGAACAGCTGCATTACAGACAGGGGCCTATTAGCAGGGTTGATCCATACACCAGATTTATTTGATGACACACTTGGGCAATGCCTCTTTTGGACACACTTGACTATTTATTCTGCACAGATATACAGTGAGCCAACAGAAACACGCAGTTTCTAGCCACTAAATCAATTAAAACGTTATAAGAAAATAATATTTTTAACTCTGTACCTGATACACTCTCTCAAAATCCAGGGGGTTGGATTGCCAACACCCCAGAATTATCTTTCGTCTCCGAGAATTAAAAATTAAACGTCCTGCACACTGGGGACAACACAGGTGCATTGGAAACAAAATAATGTGTTTTTAAAAAACTTTTAAACACATTTTGGTGCCATCGGGGAGAAATGTTTGACTGGGTGGGAGACAGGGGAGCGGGTGTGTTAAAACCTCTAGGAGAGTTGTTAACTCTAATATATGAGTGATCCAGTTGCCCAGTAGCTTACAAACATGTAAGTGAGACAAGTCAGTAATATGTCAAAGAGTTCAAATAGCACAATAGGCAATGTTTTACAATTCACTTTAAAACTCATTCAATAAATAGCTTGAATGTTAATGGACCAGAAGATTGGAGGTGTGCGAACATTGTACCATTATTTAAAAAGGGTGCGATGGATAGGCCAGTAAACTATAGGCCAGTTAGTCTGACTTTAGTGGTGGGAAAATTGGAATCAATGCTGAGAGACAGGATAAACTGTCATTTGGAAAGGCACGGATTGAACACAGATAATCAGCATAGTTCGTCGAAAATCGTGCCTTGTTTCCTTAAGAAAACTCTACTAAGATAGTAACCAAGAGGATTGATGAGGGTACTGCAGTGGATATTGGCTGCGATTTTATAGCCACGCTGCACCGAAAGCAGCTCGCTGTGGCACAGCGTGGCTGATAAAAGCTAGGAGTCCACGCTCCTGGCATCTACCCACTCGCAATGCCTCGCACGATCTAACACGATCTTGTTTTAGCAAATCTGCACATTAAAGTGAGATCGGCAATCGTGGGGGTCTCCCAGGGGAACAGAGGCCCCCAGGTGCATGTTGTTTGGGCAGGGTGGTACCCTGGCACTGCTGGTGCCACCTGGGAACCCTGGCACTGCCAGCCTGGCATTCAGTGGCACTGCCAAGGTGCCAAGCTGGTGTTTTTTGCATTGTGGCAATCCCACCTGGGGTGCCCTGTGCGGATGTTTGTTTGGGGGAGGAGGTTGGTGCTAGGGGTCTCTCCCATACTGCATTGGGGCTTGGGGGGTTGGTTTGGGGGCTTCAGAGATCGGGACACCATTTAAAGATGGCGTCCCAATCTCTCGCTACACTGAGGAATTCTGGCGAGTGGAGCTCCTCAGTGCACAAAACGGGCTGTGTGTGGACTTGGCCACATGTTCCCCGCTGAGACAAAATCAGAATGTCCAAATTTCCTAACAGGCACGTCTTTCGGGACTTGTGGGAGGGAACTGAAGCACCCGGAGGAAACCCACGCAGACACAGGGAGAACGTGCAGACTCCGCACAGACAGCGGCCCATGCAGGAATCGAACCTGGCACCCTGGCACTGTGAAGCAACATGTTGTCTTTGTGAATGAAAAACTGTTTCCAGTGGTGTTCCTCTGCGCTCAGATGTTGCGGTTCTTGATGTTTGTTGTGTATATGAATGGTTTAGATTTAAATGTGGGCTGAATGGCCTCTTTGTGCTCCGTAACGTTTCGATGGTTCAATGAATTTTAACTCCTGACCCTTAGTCGTTATATTCATTGGGTAAAAAAAATGGAAATTGTAAAAATGTTTTACAAAAATAAAATGTTGCATATTTATGAATACATGTTATCACACCAGCACTTATTAATTAAGCAGGAGTGAGTTTTTAAAATGAGTGCATCGTTGCTTTAAACTTACCACCACCATCAAGCCAATTTCTTGAGCTATCCCACTTTAAAACTCACTTTTCAGCAGTTACAGAACTGCAGGCAGGGGAGGGATAAACCAGCAGGTTTATTATTTTAATTATATACTCACCACAGGCTTCCTCATGCTCAATAAATCACAGCAGTGACACTGCAGCAACTAATCCTTGTGTGAGAATTGATGAGCACTTGAGGACCCATGGTGGAAAGGACATGAAAATATTGAGTAGATTTTACAATTTGCTTTTATTTATCTATCAATAAGGTTGGTAAGTTGCCTGTAAGATTGCTTATTGTCAGCTGATCAATATAAGGTGCTTTATGTCCGATATGGCAACAGGGTTTCGGAACATGCTCAATGTTGCCACCTAGAAGCAAGAGAATGCAACCACACCATGACAATATTGTCGAATTAAATGGAAACTGCTGACATAGGAATTTACAATAGTAAATGCTTGCTGACAACATGAAATACATGACTTATTTTTATATAAATGCTTTTTTGCAGAAATCCATCATACTTCAGAGTTCACTCCCAATCTAAAGCAAGTTCGCCACATTTGCCAAAAAACCAGACAAACATATTCAGAAAGAATGTGAAGTATTTCCAGCTTCTTGATCTGTATATGAACTTGTCCAGTATTTATTTAACATTAAGTACACTAGATATCATTTTTAAATTTAGAGTACCCAATTCATTATTTTTCCAATTAAGGGGCAATTTAGCATGGCCAATCCACCTGGCCTGCACATCTTTGGGTTGTGGGGGTGAAACCCACGCAAACATGGGGAGAATGTGCAAACTCCACATGGACAGTGACCCGGGGGCGGGATTGAACCTGGGACCTCGGCGCCATGAGGCAGCGGTACTACTCACTGCACCACTGTGCTGCCCTTACACTAGATATCTTTAAAGGGACACACACCATCTTCGCTGCAGTAAAAAGCGTGGTGCATTTTTCAACGTGCCAATTACATTTTTCCTGGATTATTGGTCTGAATTTCACACTTGCTTGCCAGAAGGGATTTAGGTGGGGTGGGGGAGAGAGGGTGAGTGTGAAATAGAATAAATCGGCTTCTTCCCACTGCATTCCCGCCTACTCCGACCGCTCAGCAATTTTACACTGGGGCAGGCAAAGTCTTGGACCGGCTGCCCACCCTTGCCCTAATTGAGGCCCTCAAGTGGCCACATATTGACCACTGTGAGCATAAGAAATTGCTATACGTGTGTCAGAATTGATGTAAGTAATAAAAAAGATGTCTCAAGTAGTATAACAGCACAGGTCAAGGGAAAAACCAGCAGGCAAGGGGTTAAAATGTTGGACCTTAAAGAAAAGTCACCTGCACTGGAGATAATTCAATCATCTCACAGGGCATTAGGATAAGAAAGGGGACCCATGTCACAGAAATCATGGCTCCAGCCTGTCTGTAGGAGATTCATTGTCCAGCCCAGTGCAGGGGATAAAAACACATTAACACCCCATCCAGAAGTTCAGGGTAAAGGAAATATGTTGAACAGAATCCAGGAGATTGTAAAGAAGCATTGTATTAGCTTGTCGTTTCCCATTAAAGGGATCAGAAAATATGCATACTGATCACCTTGTATTGTTCCGACTGAATTGATGACGTCAATGCCTACTTGTAAATCTGAAAGAACCTTAAATATATATGCGTATATTTCTGACTATGATCAGAGCTGACTTTTGCGAGCTAAGGCTAACAGCAGAACTTGCATCTCCTGTGTGCACACAGCAATTCCGAATAAACGCAACTTTTGCAACTCCACACGGTCGAGAAAAGACTGGGCATTTCTTCCCTCCAACAACTACTTAAGAGCCTCAGTGTTTGGGCTGGTGGGAGGATATCACTGGTGTGGGGGAAGATTAAAAGTGTTTGTGTTGAGGCCTCAGGTGGAAAGCCCCCCCCCCCACCTAGAAACCACGAAAATGCACCTTTCTGTTCATTCCTGACACTTGGGCTCCATACACTTCATGAACTTCCACTTCTGTCCACTGGAATTACTGTCACTGCAATGACAAGAGAGCTGCTGGCCAATCAGATTGGATATTTCTGGGGCGGTGTTGATTGGCCAGCATGTATTTAAGGTAGGACTTCCTCCTGAGTGAGGAATGGAAGTACCGCCTGCAGCCAATTAACGTTAATTTGAGCATGAAATGGCTGAGGGGCATGGATGTGTTCTGCATTGACACTTCAGGTGGTGGGACGGGAAACCCTGCCATCCAAAATATTTTGGCCAATGTCTCAAAGTTTCCCTACCACCAGATTGATGCTGACTGGCCTGTAATTGTTGAGTTTATCCCTCTCCCTTTCTTCGATAATGGGTGTAACATCTACAATTCTTCAGTCCTCTGACACCAGCCCAATATCTGAGGAGAATTGAAAGATTGTGACTGGAGCTTCAGCAATTTCCACCCGTCCATTAATTCAACAATCGAAGATGCATCCCATATGGACCAGGTGAATTTTCTACTTCGAGGATTGCCAAGCTTTTAAGTACCTCTTCTTCATTTTTATCATATCTAATTTTTTCACTACCTCCTTTTCTATGACATTAGCAATGTCCCATTTTTCTTAATGAGGGATGATGCAATCATTTTGTAGTTTAGCCAGGCCACCTGCCTCCATGAGAAAATCTCCTTTCTGGTCTTTAATTAGCCCTTTAACTAATCATAGATGCATGAAACACTAGCTCTCCTCTATTCTGTTTGGGTCTGTATTGCAATCTCAAACTTAGCACAAGGCTACTTTTTCTGTTTCATTTTCATTTCTGTATCTTTAGTCATATAGGGAGTGTCCATCTTACGATTGTTTCGAGTCCAGACTTGAGCTAGCCCCTATTTTAGGCAACCGTCCTTGCTCATTTCCTGTTTTGCTTGTCAGTCTTTTGATTCCAAAGCACCTGGGTCTGATCTCTTTTCAACTCACTCCTCCAATTAACCCTCCTCCAGTTGAATATTTTCCCCATCAATCCCCCATCAATCCCACCTGGGGACTGTAGCACTGTAAGTGTGATTGATATTGTAACAACAATTTGCATTGATGCAGCCTATTTAATGTAGTAAAACTACCCAAAAACGTTTAATCAGATCAATTTATTAATAAAACTAATTTAGAAGTTGTTTTTTTTAGCCCTGAGCCATTGGCGAAGTATCAGGAAGGATGGCCAACAGGTTCACCTATGGGGCAGATCTTTAGGAGTGTTTGAAAAGAGAGTTTTAGAGGCAGTGAGGTTTCGGGAGTGAATTCCTGGGCTTAATGCCAGGCAGCTTAAAGGACGGCCAATGGTGGAGTGATTACAATTAGGGATGTGCAGGAAGTCTGAGTTGGAGGATTACCGAGATCGCAAATGCTTTATAGGGTTGTACAACATGGAGGAGCTTGACAAACAATATGAGGATTGTACGATTGAGGCATTGTTGAATGAGAAGCCAGTGAAGAGAAGGAAGCAAAGTGGTGAATGAGACCGAGAATACAATTTTTGAAAGAACAGCAAAGTTTTGGATGAACACAAATTTAGGTCGGGTTGAAAATTGCAGGCCAGCCAGGAGAACATTAGAACAATCAAGTCTAGAGATAACAAAGATATGGATGAGGATTTCAGCAGCAAATGAGCTATGGGATTGTTAGAGTTCAGCAATAGAAAGTAGGGAGTCCTGGTGATGGTGTGGAAATATGAGAAACTCAACTTAAGGCAAAACTTTCAGACCCTGCTTTAGTCCACAGCAAGTAAAAGACATTTAGTTAAACAGTAAGTACATACATGAGCCCCGGTTAAACCTCACCGGGTTCTCTCTGTCTCTATTAGTCCGTTCCACACTGGCTGACCTTTTATACAAGTACGGGTAAGCTATCTCGCCCCTAGTAGGGGAGCTTACACTCCTCGAGCAGCACGGGGAAAACAATCATTCCCACACAGAATATCCCGTGCTGGTCATCACACCTGCCATGGTCGGGATTGGAGGGGTACAGGGCCCAAAAATAATGGTGCCAGCTTGTGAGCAAGATACTGGGCGGGATTCTCCGCCGGTGTGATTCTCCATTTTGCCGACGCCAGTTGGTTTCCCGACGACGTGGGGCTGCCCCATAGTGGGAAATCCCATTGACCGGCCGGCGTAACGTAAAATCCCGGCGGCGGGTCGGGGCAGAAATGTGGCGAGGCGGGGCGTAGAATCCCTCCCACTGTACCTAGCACTGGCCATTTTGAGGGAGGTAATTTTGGGATCCAGGAAGGCTGTCGACCCTCCACAAAGTGGGCAGCCAATTAGGCTCATTAAGAGCATTGTTAATGATTGTTAAAGGAGGTTGATTGCGATAGCCGACCTCCGCTTTCCTGATGGGGGTCAGATCAACTACCTGGAGGTGGATACTCAGTGGCATGCATTAAAATACACTGCTTGCTGAGAGCCTTGCCTTATGGTCCAACTCATTGGCTGTACAGTGATGTTAACAGACACTCTGCATTCTTACTGATATCAGCATTTTCTTTCCAGGAAAAAAAAAATTCAAATTATCAAACTGCAGTGGTCAAATTAGATTCATACAGATTATTTATTCCAGTGGTGGATTCTCCAGTCCGTCAGCCGCGTTTTCCAGTGTGGCATGTCCCCACCGACAGTGGGATTCTCGGTTCCCACAGCCAGCCAATGGGGTTTCCCATTGTGGCTACCTCACGCCGTTGGGAAACCCACGGGAATGGGTGTGCTTCCGGCGGACCAGAGGATCCCGCTGACGGAGAATTCCGCTGCAGGTGGCTGGATAACTAGTTCAGTTACATAAATATTACACATTTGTACCTGTTTTTAACCAGATGTTACGATACCTGGACCACATCCCAATTTACATTAGGAAACTAGACGAGACCGCAACAATTTTTCAATTTGTAAACTGTGACAAAAGGATATTTTGTTCCAGGAGTTCCACTGACAACTAGGGATCTTTTATATTAAAACAAATTTATTAACACATTAATTATTATTAACACAGGATTAACCCAATTAGCACACAAGGCAAAAATAGCTTTTCAAGAATCTCTACAGCTCAGAAGGAGGCTATTCGGCCCATCAGGTCTGCACTGACCCTCTAAAAGAGTACCTACATGGGCCCACTCCTTGCCCTATCTTCGTAAGCCCACCTAACCTGCACATCCCTGGACATGAGGCAATTTTAATACGGCCAGTCCATCCAACCTGCACATCTTTAGACTGTGAGAGGAAAATGGAAGACACGGAGGAAACCCACACAGACGGGAAGAAAGTACAATGCTGGAATTGAATCCAGGTGCTAACCACTGTGTCACCATGCTGCCTTTAATTAACAGTTAAATAAAAGAAAAGAAATGTCTTTGAGCTTGCTTTCCCATCGACTTCAAAAATTTCAGTTAAGCAAAATCTATGCACACAGGTCAAATGCCACTTATGTTAACACTTAGTGGCTTAAAGATTTACTCACAAAGTTCATGGGAGAGAAGCTTTCAAAAGTCAGACTGAGAAACACACCTCCTTGACTCAGGACCCAGAGCAGAGCCCTAAAAATGAAACCAAAAACAGCAGATACAGGGGGCGGGATTCTCTCATCCTGCGGCAGAATGTCCACGCCGTCTTACACACCATCGCCTTTTACGATGGCGTGAACGGGCCGCTGCCAGGACTAATTCTGGCCCCTACAGGGGGCCAGCACGGTGCTGGAGGGGTTCGCGCCACTCCAGCTGTCGATCCCGTGAACTGGGCGCCGCAGGATCCGCGCTGGCACACATGCGCAGTGGCCTCCTTCAACGCGCCGGCCCCGACGCAACATGGCGCAGGGCTACAGGGGCCGGCACGTAGGAAATGAGCCCCCCGGCCAGAGAGGCCGGCCCGCCGATCAGTGGGCCCCGATCGCGGGCCAGGCCGCATCGGAGGCCCCCCCCCGCCCCACCCCTCCCCACAGGCCGCCATCTGACCCTTCCACGCTGAGTTCCCGCTGGCTGAGAGCAGGTGTACACGGCACCGGCGGGACTCAGCATTTCCACGTCGGCCACTCGGCCTATTCCGGCCTGAGAAACGGTGGGCCAGCTGCGTAGAGCTGCCCTCAATCGGCGCCGTGCCAAACACGCTGGCGCCATGCCAAACACGCTGGCGCCAATGGCGCCAATTCTCTGCTCTGTGGAGAATGCGTGCCAGCGTCGGGGCGGCGTGGCTCAGTCGCGGGGATTCTCCGGCCCGGCCCCGGGCTGATAGAATCCCGCCTGGGGTAGGGCTGAAAACAAAACTAAAACACGGACCCAGCCCCTCCCATGAGTGACATCACAGCCTGCTTACCTGGTAACCCCTTAATTACAGCTTTCACAAACATATAGGGTTGTGATTTACCGACCACCCTGCCGCTTGTTTTTCGGCAAGGGAGGCGGCCCGTCAGCGGGATCTACCCATTGACAGCATCCCTCTCCGCCAGGAAGCCTGTGCACCGTGTGCGACTGGAATTTCCCGTCGGCGTGAACAGTTGGTAAATCCCGGCCATTATCTGGATACCTTAACCTAAGTTATTTTATTAATATTACTGCCATTGACGCACAATACAATACATATATATCTTCTACATTCATCACACAGAGTAATGATTTTGATCATGTGATCTTTGCCACTTCAAATCAGCAACCCTCCCAGGGCTACCCTAAAAAAAGGTGCAAAAAAGCAGAGGGAACTAGATCAAAAAATGGATTGCCTGTGAAGTGGTTGGGACAGTGGACTGACCATGGTCCTTGCAGGTTTGTGATCCTCGCTTTAAATTTTGCCCAGTTTCACTTGTGGCTTTGTATAAAATAGTCAACCCTGAGTTAATAGACAGATTAACAGGATGGAAGTGTTTTATCTGCTAGCTGCCAAAAGGCCTTACTTGAATCGAGTTTAGGCAGTTTTTGAGTTAGTTGGCAATCTCAATCAGATTGGCCAGTAGGCAGCCATGTGGGAAATGTCACACGGGATGCAGTTGAGTTACTCTTGTCAGACTTGAAGAAGCATTACTTCGTATATCTGCCATTGGAACTCTTGACCATATGTTGGGTGCCCAACAATTTGGGTAATGCTCCTTTAGCAAAGATTTTTAACATCCTTTGCCTTGATGAGCACAAATGTTTACCTGGCAAAGTAAACAAAAAATTAACACGGACTCGCATTGCCATTGAAACACACCTGCAGCTCACAGGCAAATAGTAAAGGTATTAGATCACTGTCATGCTTTATAACTTCTGATGGACAGTCTGTCAATGGGAACAAACTTTTTTGCAAATATTGAAAGTTTCAATTTCTAATGCACAGCAAAAAGTAAAATTGAATCAGGTTTACTTTGGGGTATCTTTACATTTTGTGGGCACTATTGAATTTTGCAACAAAACTGTACCTACTTTAAACTTCCATGAGTCAAAACATGCCGCTTCTGTGCAAGGTACAGCCAGTTGGGTGGAATTTTATGAATGAACTAACAGAAATAAAACAAAGACTGATATGCTAAATGTTTGATGTAAATTAGCACAGGGTTGACTATTTTATACAGAGCCACAAGTGAAACTGAGAGCTTCTCTCCAATTCTGTAGCTCTTGTTAAGCCAAAGGGATGACATGATCAGTTCCTGACTTGAGGGTATGAACCCAGCTCATTGGCTTACCTGAACTGCCTGAGACTGTCATAATGTGTTTTTTATCACTCTCTCTCTCTCTCTCTATCTCTGATAAGAAAAACAACTTCCCCCTCTCGAGTGCATATTTCTTGAAACTGGAAAACACTCTGTGAAAATCCTTGGCGTGATGGTTGTTTGAGGGCATAAAGGACAGCAGAGAACATCTATTCTAATTATTGGGAGAAGTTACTGGTAATGTTTGGTGTTTGAACCGAAATAGCGTGTGCATTGATCAGCAGCCAACAATGTCAGGAGCAAGTTTCAGGGTAGGCTCGATGTTTTTAAATCTCCCTTTTTTTTCACCTTGCGTGCTGAAATGTTTCAGATTCTGAGATGGCATCCTGCTCCTCCAGAAAGTTACACACTTAAACCGCTGTGGGTCATGTTGAGAATTCAACCCGTAAAGAAGAGAAACATTGTTTTTAGCCCTTAGGGTTATTGTGTGGCTCACTTGTGCCATGAAAAGAGAATGATCTGTCTTTGTTCCAATTGTTTTAATTTCAGGCAGGATAGCTAAGCAACTGAAGCTCGGGTAAAGATAGATAGGCACATGCTTTAATTTGTTGGCATTGACTCAGTAATAGCCTTCTTATCTCTGAGTCAGGAGGTCCTAGGTTTAAATCCGACGATTTCAGAGACTTGATCACATAATCTGGGCTGGCACGAGTGGAGTGCTTCACTGTTGGAGGTTTAGTCTTTTGGGAGAGATGTTAAAACTGTGGCCCTCTTAGTTGGATATAGAAGATCCTTTGGCATTCTTCAACAAACATTAAAGAACAGGGGCTGGATTTTCAGCTGCCCGTAGCGGAGTTCCCGGTGAGACAGCCAACGCTGATCCCGTTTCGGTCCTCCGGTCCCCCCCACTGGCGGGAGGATGCAAATGGGTCAATTATTAACGAGCTAGGCACCCGGGGCGTCATTCTCCGACCCCCCAGAGGGTCGGAGAATGGCCGTTGGCCGCCGTGAATCCCGCCCCCGCCGGTTTCCGAAGTCTCCGAAGGGAGAAAAGTCGGCGGGGCGTTAATGGCGCCGCTGCCGCGGAGAATGTCACGGGTCTGCGCAAGGCAGCCGATTTTCAGCCTGCCGATATTCTCCCTTCCGGATGGGCCGAAGTCCCGTCGACGTGAATTAAACCTCCTTTTCATCGGCGTGACCCGGTGCTCCAGGCTCACGCCGACCAGCGTGGAGGTGAGTGACGGCCTGGGGGGTTGGCTCTGGGCAGGCAATGGCGTGGCCGCAGTCTGATTGCGTGAGGAGAGGTGTGTCTCGGGTTGTGTGTGTGTGTGTGTGGCGGGGGGGGGTGGTTAGAGTAGGCTGGGCTCCGGGGGAGTGCCAGGAGGGGGTCTGTGCCGGGTGGAGGTTGGGGGGGGGGTCCGTGCCGGGGTGGAGGTTGGGGGTTGGGGGGTCCGTGCTGGGGTGGAGGTTGGGGGGGGGTCCGTGCTGGGGTGGAGGTTGGGGGGGGGGTCCGTGCCGTGCCGGGGTGGAGGTTGGGGGGGGGTCTGTGCTGGGGTGGAGGTGGGGGGGGGGTCCGTGCTGGGGTGGAGGTTGGGGGGGGTCCGTGCTGGGGTGGAGGTTGGGGGGGGGTCCGTGCCGTGCCGGGGTGGAGGTTGGGGGTTGGGGGGGGTCCGTGCCGGGGTGGAGGTTGGGGGGGGGTCCATGCCGGTGTGGAGGTTGGGGGGGGGGTCCGTGCTGGGGTGGAGGTTGGGGGAGGGGTCCGTGCCGGGGTGGAGGTTGGGGGGGGGGTCCATGCCGGGGTGGAGGTTGGGGGGGGGGTCCGTGCCGGGGTGGAGGTTGGGGGTTGGGGGGGGTCCGTGCCGGGGTGGAGGTTGGGGGTTGGGGGGGGTCCGTGCTGGGGTGGAGGTTGAGGGGGGGTCCGTGCTGGGGTGGAGGTTGGGGGGGGGTCCGTGCCGTGCCGGGGTGGAGGTTGGGGGGGTGTCCGTGCCGGGGTGGAGGTTGGGGGGGGGTCCGTGCTGGGGTGGAGGTTGGGGGGGGTCCGTGCCGGGGTGGAGGTTGGGGGGGGTCCATGCCGGGGTAGAGGTTGGGGGCGGGGGACCGTGCCGGGGTGGAGGTTGGGGGTTGGGGGGGGTCCGTGCTGGGGTGGAGGTTTGGGGGGGGTCCGTGCTGGGGTGGAGGCTGGGGGTTGGGGGGGGTCCGTGCCGGGGTGGAGGTTGGGGGGGGGGTCCGTGCCGGGGTGGAGGTTGGGGGGGGGTCCGTGCCGGGGTGGACGTTGGGGGGGGGTCCATGCCGGGGTGGAGGTTGGGGGGGGGGGTCCGTGCCGGGGTGGAGGCTGGGGGTTGGGGGGGTCCGTGCTGGGGTGGAGGTTGGGGGGGGGTCCGTGCTGGGGTGGAGGTTGGGGGGGGGTCCATGCCGAGGAGGGGGATGGGAGGGCAAGTGAGTTGGTCCACCTGGCCAGGTGCCAGCCTCCAACAGTTGGACCCATGCGGCCCATGCCACCTGGCTGGGGGGAGGAGGGGATATGGGCAATGATGACATGTCCTCGTTCCCCCCCCCCCCCCCCCCCCCACCGGGCCGTCATGTTTTCAGATCATCCAGCGATGTTGGCCGCCGTGGTGGCAGCCGCTCATGTCTATGTTGCCCTGGATGAGGAGGAGGAGGAGGAGGAGGAGGAGCGTGCCAGAGAGGCGGCGCAGGCT
Source organism: Scyliorhinus torazame (assembly GCF_047496885.1). Classification (NCBI taxonomy): domain Eukaryota; kingdom Metazoa; phylum Chordata; class Chondrichthyes; order Carcharhiniformes; family Scyliorhinidae; genus Scyliorhinus; species Scyliorhinus torazame. Next base: position 120,029,526 of record NC_092720.1, on the reverse strand, counting down.
GCCGCAGAGGGGCAGGTGGCAGCCGCACAGGCTGGAGGGACACCTGACCGACAGGACGAGGAGGGGGAGGAGGACGTCGCAGCCCAACGGCAACGGAAGCACCCGAGGGAGCCCCGTGTGTACCGGCCCCGGCAGCCATACCAGGAATGCAGGAGGAGACTCCGGATGAGCCGGGAAACCGTGGCACACATCTGCCACCTGCTGGCACACCTTCCACCGCGTGGCACTGGCGGGGGACACCCTCTCCCCGTGTCCGTCAAGGTTACGGTGGCCCTGAACTTTTATGCAACGGGGTCATTCCAGGAACCGAGTGGGGTCCTGTCCGGCATATCGCAGACATCGGTGCACCGGTGCATCCGGGCAGTGACAGATGCCCTATATGCCATGGCGCACCGCTACATCCGCTTCTCCGTGGACCGGGCCAGCCAAGATGCCCGGCCGTGGGCTTCTCTGCCGTGGCCGGGTTCCCCATGGTCCAGGGCGCGATCGATGGGATGCACGTCGCCGTGCGGCCACCTGCAGATAACAGGGCCGTGTTCACTAATAGGAAGGGGACCTATTCGATGAATGTACAGGTGGTCTGCGACCACTGCATGATGATCCTGCACGTCTGCGCCCGTCACCCAGGCAGTGTACACGACTCATTCGTGTCGTCGCGGTCATCCATCCCCGGCATGTACGAGGGACGCCATCCCCGGCTGAGGGGCTGGTTGCTGGGCGACAGGGGCTACCCATTGCGATCGTGGCTGATGACGCCTATACGGAGGCCACGCAATGAGGCGGAGAACCGCTACAATGATGCCCATGTAGCGACAAGGGGAGTGATCGAGAGGTGCTTTGGCGTGCTGAAGATGCGTTTCAAGTGCCTGGACCGCTCTGGGGGCGCCCTCCAGTATCGGTCAGATAGGGTCGGCCGCATCATTGTGGTGTGCTGCGTCCTGCACAACATAGCCCAGCAGAGGGGCGATGTGCCGCAGGCAGAGGAGGGCGGAGTGGAGGAGCAGCAGTAAGAGGCCCAGTCCTCCCCAGATGAGGGGGATGGGGGCAATGGTCAGGGCAGACGGGGTAGACACAGGCGGGTGGCTGTCCACCGTTACCGGCTGGCCCAGCGGGCACGGGACAGACTGATAGACGCCCGCTTCACTGACTAGATGGGCGTGGGAATCGGGTAGTATGGCCACAGACCGCACACCATGGCAACAGCCGACCAACCACACCCCCCACCCATCCACCCACCCAGCACCCTCACCCACCCACCCCACCCGCATGCACACCACCTCCCCCCCCCATTGCCGATCCACCTGCGGCACAACGGGCCGGGCTCACACAGTTGCGGGTGGACGCGTGTCTATCGCAGGCCATGGAGGATGATGACAACCCGCCCTGCGATGAGCTCCTGGCTCTACATCGTTGGACTATGTCTGACCCATGGCCACAGTACCACCATCCACCCGGGCCATCCCTGCATGCGGCTGTGACACTGCAGCGCACGGTCCCGTCCTCTGCCCGGGGGATGTTGATGGCGGCCCAGGGGGGAAGGGGGCAGACTCACCTGGGGCTGAGGTAAGACCACCCCTCACACACACACTTGCGCTCAACGTACATGACACCCCCGCACACTTTGGACAGAGCACAAAGGCAGCTTCGGTAGGTGTAACATTGACTTTAATAACCAAAGGAGTTCATGCACGTGCCCTAGCCCATAAAACTCATCTGTGCCCTGCACCCGTGCCAACTTACTCAGTGTCTAATTGTTTGGCCTTACGGGCCCTTTGACTAGGTCTACGTGGTTCCCCAGACGGTACAGGAGAACTGGAGGTGGACTCCTGTGATTCCTGCCCTCTGACACTGGATCCCTTTGGCGGCCGTTTCCTGGGGCGTCCTGGCCTAGATGGGCCAGGCTGCGGCCCGGGTGACTGGGATGGCGAGCTGCCAGCCTGTCCTGCCCGTTGCCCACCCGATGCACCTGGGACGGAAGGGGGGGAGTCCGAGGTGTCGCGGTGTACCGGGACCTCCCCTACAGAGGGAGCCGGGACGGACCACACCACCTCCTCCTCCCTCGGGGTGCCCGATGCACCCCAGGCCTCTACATGGGTGGGGGATGTGAACGGACTGGCCATCCGACGCCCCCCAGACATCTGGCGCTGCCAGTCCTGGAGGCCCGTGCTGGTATCGACAGGGGTCTGCAGGTTTGCAGCCATGGAGCCCAGGGGGTTGGCAAACCCTGTCTGTGACAGTGCGACGCCGGCTCGCACATGGCCACTGGCGCCAATGCCCTCAGCGATGGCCTGCTGAGACTGGGCCATGGCCTGCTGAGACTGGGCCATGGCCTGCAGAGACTGGGCTATGGCGTTGAGCTCCTCTGCCATCTGGCGCTGGCACTGGCTCATGGCCTCCTGTGAGAGGGCAGCCATTTCCTGGGCCACAGACGCCGCCTGCACGGAGGGCCCCAGGCCTCGCAAACCGTTCCCCATGTCCGTCTCCCGTGGTGTGCGAGGGGCATCCTGCGGGCGTCGCATGCTGGAGGATGCGAGTCTCTCCGTCTCCCGTGGTCTCCGAGGGGCATCCTGCGGGCGTCGCATGCTGGAGGGTGCGGGTCTCTCCGTCTCCTGTGGTCTCCGAGGGGCATCCTGCGGGCGTCGCATGCTGGAGGGTAAGGGTCTCTCCGTCTCCCGTGGTCTCCGAGGGGCATCCTGCGGGCGGTCTGCATCTGCGGGGATGGGTGCCTGGACGTTTGGTCCTGCGATACACAATGAAGCATGCATGGTTAGACATCAGGCAGTGATCAGGTAATACGGGGAGGGGGATATAGGGGAGGGGGGATATGGGGACGGGCTGTCGGTGGCTCACTCGCTAGTACGCCCGCGACCTCTGCAGCAGCAACCTCCCGGTCCTCAGGTCCGCCAGCCAGTTCCAGCGCCCTTTCCTCGTGTGCGGTCAGTGGCCTCTCATCAGCGGGCCCTCCTCCAGTCCTCACATGCTCCCTATTGTTGTGTGCGCGCTTCTCCTGGGGGGGGGGGGGCAGGGGTAAAATGCAACAGTGTTAGGCAGGTATATGAATGCACGCCATCGGTTGCACGTGCATTGCAGAGGTTAAGGTTAGGGCTGGATTCACTTGGGGATATGGGGGATATTGGGGATATGGGGGAGGGGGGATATGGGGGAGGGGGGATATGGGGGATATGGGGGAGGGGGGATATGGGGGAGGGGGGATATGGGGGAGGGGGGATATGGGGGGTATGGGGGAGGGGGGATATGGGGAGGGGGGATATGGGGAGGGGGGATATGGGGGAGGGGGGATATGGGGGAGATATGGGGGAGGGGGGATATGGGGGGATATGGGGGAGGGGGATATGGGGGATATGGGGGAGGGGGGATATGGGGAGGGTGGATATGGGGAGGGGGGATATGGGGAGGGGGGATATGGGGGAGGGGGGGGAGTATGGGGGAGGGGGGAGTATGGGGGAGGGGGGAGTATGGGGGAGGGGGGAGTATGGGGGAGGGGGGAGTATGGGGGAGGGGGGATATGGGAATATGGGGGAGGGGGGAGTATGGGGGAGGGGGGATATGGGAATATGGGGGAGGGGGGATATGGGAATATGGGGGAGGGGGGATATGGGGGAGGGGGGAGTATGGGGGAGGGGGGGAGTATGGGGGAGGGGGGGAGTATGGGGGAGGGGGGAGTATGGGGGAGGGGGGATATGGGGGAGGGGGGAGTATGGGGGAGGGGGGAGTATGGGGGAGGGGGGAGTATGGGGGAGGGGGGATATGGGGGATATGGGGGAGGGGGGGATATGGGGGAGGGGGGGATATGGGGAGGGGGGATATGCGGGAGGGGGGAGATATGGGGAGGGGGATATGGGGGAGGGGGGATATGGGGGAGGGGGGATATGGGGGATATGGGGGAGGGGGGATATGGGGGAGGGGGGATATGGGGGATGGGGGATATGGCGGAGGGGGGGATATGGGGAGGGGGGATATGGGGAGGGGGGAGATATGGGGAGGGGGGATATGGGGGAGGGGGGGATATGGGGGAGGGGGGGATATGGGGGAGGGGGGGATATGGGGGAGGGGGGGATATGGGGGAGGGGGGGATATGGGGGAGGGGGGATATGGGGGAGGGGGGATATGGGGAGGGGGGGATATGGGGGAGGCTCACCCTGCCTGCTCTGACGAGGTCGTTCACCTTCTTGTGGCACTGGGTGCCTGTCCGTGGTGTCAGGGCCACAGCGGTGACGGCCTCTGCCACTTCCCTCCACAGACGCCGGCTATGGCGTGGGGCAACTCTGCGGCCGTGCCCGGGATACAGGGCGTCCCTCCTCTGCTCCACCGCGTCCAGGAGCGCCTCCACATCGCGTAACTCGAACCTCGGGGCTGAGCGACGGCCAGCCATCCAGTCGGGTGTTGCGGTCGGGTGTTCCGGTCGGGTGGGGGGGAGCAGCGCGGCCTTATGTGCCGTCACGCCGTGCAGCGCGTATGACGCTGCACGGCGTGAACCACTGCGCAAGCGCGGATCCCGTTGCGTCGCTGCTAGCCCATTTCGGGCCGGAGACTATCGACCCATTTTTCCGACGTGACGCAAGTCGGATTTGCGCCGTTTTTTGCGCCGATCGGCGGACTTTCCGCCGATAACGGAGAATTTCGTCCCCGGTTCGTGAATCTCTAGTCTTCTGAGCTGAGATTCATGTGGGTGAGAATTGCTGCAGGTTTTTCCCAGTGTGGCCCTGGCACAGGACAAGGGGATAACTCTTTTAGGGAGTTGCCTCAAAAGTCCATCGGAGGGCCACCCCTTCCCCCCCCCCCCCCACACTTCCCCCTGCACAATGCAAATCGTCCCCACCCTCCTCCCTACCAGAAATCCTCTCATTACAGAGACCCCCATCAGAAACACGCCCAGTACAGGGACCCCTGTCTGGAATCCCCCCCAATTACAGAGACCCCTGCCTGGAACCCCCCTCCCCCCAATAAAGAGATCCCTGCCTGTGAACCCCCCCACCTCTCATTACAAAGACATCTGCTGGAACCCCCGCCCTCCATTACAGAGACCCATAAGACCATAAGACCATGAGACATAGGAGTGGAAGTAAGGCCATTCGGCCCATTGAGTCCACTCCACCATTCAATCATGGCTGATTTCAACTCCATTTACCCGCTCTCTCTCCATTGCCCTTAATTCCTCGAGAAATCAAGAATTTATCAACTTCTGTCTTAAAGACACTCAACGTCCCGGCCTCCACCGCCCTCTGTGGCAATGAATTCCACAGACCCACCACTCTCTGGCTGAAGAAATTTCTCCTCATCTCTGTTCTAAAGTGACTCCCTTTTATTCTAAGGCTGTGCCCCCGGGTCCTAGTCTCCCCTGCTAATGGAAACAACTTCCCTACATCCACCCTATCTAAGCCATTCATTATCTTGTAAGTTTCTATTAGATCTCCCCTCAACCTCCTAAACTCCAATGAATATAATCCCAGGATCCTCAGACGTTCATCGTATGTTAGGCCTACCATTCCTGGGATCATCCGTGTGAATCTCCGCTGGACCCGCTCCAGTGCCAGTATGTCATTCCTGAGGTGTGGGGCCCGAAATTGCTCACAGTATTCTAAATGGGGCCTAACTAATGCTTTATAAAGCTTCAGAAGTACATCCCTGCTTTTATATTCCAAGCCTCTTGAGATGAAGGACAACATTGCATTTGCTTTCTTAATTACGGACTCAACCTGCAAGTTTACCTTAGACTCCCAAGTCCCTTTGCACTTCAGCATTATGAATTTTGTCACCGTTTAGAAAATAGCCCACACCTCTATTCTTTTTTCCAACGTGCAAGACCTCGCAATTGCCCACGTTGAATTTCATCAGCCATTTCTTGGACCACTCTCCTAAACTGTCTAAATCTTTCTGCAGCCTCCCCGCCTCCTCCATACTACCTGCCCCTCCACCTATCTTTGTATCATCGGCAAACGTAGCCAGAATGCCCTCAGTCCCGTCATCTGGATCGTTAATATATAAAGAGAACAGCTGTGGCCCCAACACTGAACCCTGCGGGACATCACTCGTCACCGGTTGCCATTCCGAAAAAGAACCTTTTATCCCAACTCTCTGCCTTCTGCCTGACAGCCAGTCATCAATCCATGTTAGTACCTTGCCTCGAATACCATGGGCCCTTATTTTACTCAGCAGTCTCCCGTGAGGCACCTTATCAAAGGCCTTTTGGAAGTCAAGATAGATAACATCCATTGGCTCTCCTTGGTCTAACCTATTTGTTATCTCTTCAAAGAACTCTAACAGGTTTGTCAGGCAAGACCTCCCCTTACTAAATCCATGCTGACTTGTCCTAATCCGACCCTGTACTTCCAAGAATTTAGAAATCTCATCCTTAACAATGGATTCTAGAATCTTGCCAACAACCGAGGTTAGGCTATTTGGCCTATAATTTTCCATCTTTTTCCTTGTTCCCTTCTTGAACAGGGGGGTTACAACAGCGATTTTCCAATCCTCTGGTACTTTCCCTGACTCCAGTGACTTTTGAAACATCATCACCAACGCCTCCACTATTTCTTCAGCTATCTCCTTTAGAACTCTAGGATGTAGCCCATCTGGGCCCGGAGATTTATCAATTTTTAGACCTCTTAGTTTCTCTAGCACTTTCTCCTTTGTGATGGCTACCATATTCAACTCTGTCCCCTGACTCTCCGGAATTGCTGGGATATTACTCATGTCTCCTACTGTGAAGACTGAGGCAAAGTACTTATTCAGTTCCTCGGCTATTTCCTTGTCTCCCATCACAAAATTCCCAGCGCCATTTTGGAGCGGCCCAATGTCAACTTTTGCCTCCCGTTTGTTTTTAATGTATTTAAAGAAACTTTTACTATCATTCCTAATGTTACTGGCTAGCCTACCTTCAAATTTGATCCTCTCTTTCCTTATCTCTCTCTTTGTTATCCTCTGTTTGTTTTTGTAGCCTTCCCAATCTTCTGACTTCCCACTACTCTTTGCCACATTATAGGCTTTCTCTTTTGCTTTGATGCATTCCCTAACTTCCTTTGTCAGCCATGACTGCCTAATCCCCCCTCTGATAACCTTTCTTTTCTTTGGGATGAACCTCTGTACTGTGTCCTCAATTACTCCCAGAAACTCCTGCCATTGCTGTTCTACTGTCTTTCCCACTAGGGTCTGCTCCCAGTCGATTTTCGTCAGTTCCTCCCTCATGCCCCTGTAGTTACCTTTATTTAACTGTAACACCTTTACGTCTCATTCTACCTTCTTTCTTTCAAATTGGAGATTGAATTTGACCATATTATGATCACTGCCTCCTAAGTGCTCCCTTACTTTAAGATCTTTAATCAAGTCTGGCTCATTACATAACACTAGGTCCAGAATGGCCTGTCCCCTCGTGGGCTCCATCACAAGCTGTTCCAAAAAGCCCTCCTGTAAACATTCAATGAATTCCCTTTTCTTGGGTCCACTGGCAGTATTATTTACCCAGTCCACCTGCATATTAAAGTCCCCCATGATCACTGTGACCTTGCCTTTCTGATATGCACTTTCTATTTCGTGGTGCATCTTGTGCCCCTGGTCCTGACCACTGTTAGGAGGCCTGTACATAACTCCCATTATGGTTTTTTTGCCTTTGTGGTTCCTCAACTCTACCCACACAGACTCCACATCATCCGACCCCATGTCGTTTAGTGCTATTGATTTAATTTCATTCCTAATTAACAAGGCAACCCCGCCCCCTCTGCCCACCTCTCTGTCTTTTCGATAGGTTGTGAATCCCTGGATGTTTAAATGCCAGTCCTGAAACCCCCTGCAACCATGTCTCTGTGATGCCTACCACATCATACCTGCCAGTCACAATCTGGGCCACAAGCTCATCTACCTTGTTCCGTACACTGCGCGCATTTAAATATAGCACCTTTAATTCTCTATTGACCGTCCCTTTTTGTTTTCTTAGTGTGGTGGACCTTGGTTTACTGAGCCTTTCCATACACTGTGTCATATTTTGTGGGATGGGGACTATTGTAACCTCTCCTGAGTTCTGTCTTTTCGTGCTTTTTTGTATTCCTAAGCAGCTACGCTTCCCACTGATTACTTCACCTCTTGGTTCCCTGACTTTCCCTTCCCCCCCAATCTTTAGTTTAAAGTCCTATTGACCTACAGACCCCAGTCTGGAAACCCACCCGCCCATTACAGAAACCCCTGCCAGGAACCCCCCCATTACAGAGACCCCTGCCTGGAACACTGCTCCCCCTCCCCCACATTACAGAGACCCCTGCATGGAAAGACTCCCATCACAGAGACTCCGGATTGGAAACTAAAGAACAGTCCAGACAGAAACAGTGGAAAAACATCACTGCTTCAAAACTCACATGTGCAATACACCTGCTGGCTCAGGCAGAGGAAGCAGCACCTGTAAATCCCCAGAAAGAGAAAACCAGTCAGTTCTGTTTAAACCCCTTCAGATCATAGAATCATATCATAGAATTTACAATGCAAAAGGAGACCATTCAGCCCATCAAGTCTGGCACCGGCCCTTCGAAAGAGCAACCCACCCAAGCCCACACCTCTACCTTCTCCCCCTAACATAGTAATCCCACCTAACCTTTGAACACTATAGGCAATTTAGAATGGCCAATCCACCTAAACCTGTACATCTTTGGACTGTGGGAGCAAACCGGAGCACCCGGAGGAAGCCTACGCTGACACGGGGAGAATGTGCAGACTCCGCACAGACATTAACTCAAGGTGGGATTCGAACCTGGGACCCTGAGCTGTGATGCAACCGTGCTAACCACTGTGCTATCGTGACACCCCCTTTGATCCGCAAGGCTTTCATTCATGCAAAATTGATTTTACTAGTCTGTGCCTGACTGCTTCCATACACCCAGCTGTCTGGATTGTTCAATCTAATTTCCCGTCACGCATGAGTAGATTTCAAATAGCCTGCTATCAAACTAACCACGATGTTTATGAACATTTAGCTAAGATTGACTGCTCTTAGACCATCAAAGTCAGTTAAGTGCTTTCTGAAGAAAGTTTTAAAGCAGTGATTTTCTTCCACTGTCCCTGTCTGGACTGCTCTCTCGCTTCCAGTCCCTGTAATTGGGGGCTTCCAGGCAGGGGTTTCTCTTATGGGGTGGTCACTTGTATGTGGTGGTCTCCATCAATGGTATCCATCGCAATCTCCAACATGCATAAATTTGCATGGCAAGGGATAGTGAATCCCCTCTGATTTATGCTCCCAGGGTGAGCAAAATCAGAGGCGATTCATCTCCGGCAGGAGCACATAGTCTCCCAAACAGAGAATTTCAGCCCAGATTAACCTGGTCATTATCTCCTTTTTATTTCTGGATCTCGTTGTGTGTAAATTTGTTTCTGAGTTACCTGTTACAACAGCAATTACGCTTCAAAAAGTACTTTCTTAATTGTGAAACATTCGGGTTCTCCTGATATGCTTTCTTTTATCCTTTTTTATATCCCAGCTGATCCTGTTATCATTCAACAACCTTGGGAACTTTGAGGTTGACACAACCTTGAGAAACTTTACAGGTCTCTGGCTCAATCCACTTCCCATTTTAGTTCAAGTAAATGGTGAAGAAATCCAAAACAATTCTGAGCTAAAGCAAAGCATGATAAAATGCAAATGCAGAATGTGAGGTGCAATGGCTCCTGTAAGGTACCAACAGCAGCCCTATTGACTTTATTTTGCAATTTGTGCACAGTACGCAGTGAATATTACAAGTCATGATTTGAACTTTGCCTGAATATAGGACCAAATGAGCCTATTTGCTTCTCATCCCACCTTAAGGCACCAAAAGAGCATTTGGAACAAACCTCCAATTGATAAAACAATTTTGTGCCATAAGCTCATTTATTTAAACATTTCAATCACAGTCAACCAAAATGGACAATATACCCAAATAATATGGAATATTTGATCTCTTACTTTTGGCTGAGTACTTTTTATCTCTCTCATTTGTGGCTGATACTTAAATGTGATTTACATGGGTATTAACATACACAATATAAAGACCTGTATGTCTCACGCTTAATAAACTGGAGTGATGTAACAGTGCTTGTCAGCACCTGATCCAATTTGTTACTTATATTTTCCACTTTCTGTATGTGGTGATACACCACAGTACTTCCCTAGCATTGTACATAGTTATATAATAGTTGTGTGTAACGTGGCCCTGTAATCCTGTGTATTGTACTGTGTATTGTACTGTAGCTCTGTAGAGGTTCGGTCACCTGTATGTAACCTGACCTGGCCACGGAGAGCTCCGCCTTGGCCACTCCCCCGGGAGTTAAGTATAAGACCCCGCTTCTGAGACCGGACCCATTTTGTCTGGGGTCTCTGTGTCGGGTAAGCTTCCTATGTAGTGTATTAAAGCCTTGGTTAAAGTCTCACATGTCTTTGTGGTTCTTGACGCTTAGTGCATCACTGTACAAGTTCCATCTGATAACTCACCCACTGTTACTTCCATAGTTTCCACATATGTTTGATTAAAGGCTATCTAAGATCAAATTCAGTGAAGCGCCTCTGCCGCCTTCAGTCCCACCTGTTTCTTTGTCTTCTATCTTTGATTTTGACAAAATGATATCCTCCATTTTAACATTAACTTGAGGAGCAAACATCAACCCGAATAAATGACCAGTGCAGAAGCTATAAAAATTCACTCTGCCGCAGTTATTCCCCACAAATCCAGAACAACATGTTTTTTTTCTCCTTGTAAAGTTTGGAACTGTGATGGTCAGCTCTGCCTCAAGGGGGTGAGTACTCTTTTTTTTTTAAATTTCAAGTACCCAGTTCATTTTTATTTCAATTAAGGGGCAATTTAGCATAGCCAATTCACCTACCCTGCACATCTTTGGGTTGTGGGGGTGGGACCCACGCAGACACGGGGACAATGTGCAAACTCCACATGGCAGTGACCCGGGGCCGAGATCAAACTTGGGTCCTCGGCGCTGTAAGGCAGCAGTGCTAACCGCTGCGCCACTCTGCCGCCTAGAGGGTAAGCACTCTTACCTCTGACTAAGAAGGCTGTGGGTGCAAGGCCCACGACAGAGGCTTGAGCACAATTATTTAGGCCAACACTCCTGTGCAGCGAAGTTTGCTGTGCACAAATTGATTGCTATATTTCCTGCAATTGTGACTACGTGTCAAACAATTTCATTAATTATTAAATGCTTTGGAATATCTTGAGGTAATGAAAGGTGCTACATAAATGCAAGTATTCCTTTTTCTTCAAGCATTCATTAGAAATATACAAAGGATGCAAAACAAGGGGGCATTATAGTTACCAATGTGTATTTTTATATAACACTCTTTTTGGTCACCTTACCCCCAAACTAATGGCCAAACATTTGATGGAGATTTGTTTGTCCATGTTCTTTTCTTGCTAAAGAAAAATAATGTGTTATGGAAAGAAATCACACCAGTGTTGGGAGCAACTAGTTAGTAGTGCTTAGTTTTGTTTCATCCTTACCATCTTCGACCAACAGTTAAATCACCTTCTCCATCTTTGAGTTGTTTTGGCAACATAATTTGTTAAAATGGCCCCGATTTTTATTTCTTTTTCCCATCGCACAGCGACGACATCTGTGTATCAAGTCAGAGATTTGAGCTGGGATTCTCCGTTCCAGAGTCTAAGGGCTGGATTCTCCGATTCTGTGGCTATGCCCACAGGATCAGTCTGGTCTTATGACTAAAATGTTCGCGCCGCCCCCGCACTGATCCTCTGCCCGGTGGGGGCTAGCAGGCCGCGTAAAGCCCCTGGTTTTACCTGCAGATATGGCCGCAGAATGGGCAGGTCCACGGCAGCGCATGCGCACGGCGGCGACCTGCGGCGGCCGCGTCGTACAACATGGCACCGGCTGCGCGCGGACCCGGCCTGGCCAAACTGCCCCTCAGTAATCCCCCTCGCCATACCCCAGACCACCCCTCCCAGTCCCCCCAGTCCCCGTCAAAGTCTCCCTGCCAGTGAAACGGCTCTCCCCACCCCCCCCCCCCCCCTCGACTGTGGTGCCTCTTAATAGGAAAAAAATAATTGGGTACTCTAAATTTTAAAAAAAACTATTCCCAGGTTTCTGTATGCCGACATCAACAGGATACTGGATGCGAGTCGAGGAGAGGAAAGACACCCTCTTCTCCAAGGTGGGGTGGAGACAGCATTCAGTCACAATGAACAAAACCTGGGAGAAGGTGGCAGAGGCAGTGAATGCTGTAGCCTCTGCAAGAGGACCGGCATGCAATGCAGGGAGAAGACTTCCTTTGAGCAGGTCGGGTGAGTAACAACTTCTGTGCTCCTGGCATCAAAGAACAAAGAACAAAGAAAAGTACAGCACAGGAACAGGCCCTTCGGGCCTCCAAGCCCGTGCCAACCATGCTGCCCGTCTATACTAAAACTTCTACACTTCCTGGGTCCGTATCCCTCTATTCCCATCCTAGTCATGTATTTGTCAAGATGCCCCTTAAATGTCACTATCGTCCCTGCTTCCACCACCTCCTCCGGCAGCGAGTTCCAGGCACCCACTACCCTCTGTGTAAAAAAAATTGCCTCGTACATCTCCTCTAAACCTTGCCCCTCGCACCTTAAACCTATGCCCCCTAGTAATTGACACCTCTACCCTTGGGAAAAGCCTCTGACTATCCACTCTGTCTATGCCCCTCATAATTTTGTAGACCTTTATCAGGTCGCCCCTCAACCTCCGTCGTTCCAGTGAGAACGAACCGAATTTATTCAACCGCTCCTCGTAGCTAATGTCTTCCATACCAGGCAACATCCTGGTAAATCTCTTCTGCACCCTCCCTAAAGCCTCCTCATCCTTCTGGTAGTGTGGCGACCAGAATTGAACACTATACTCCAAGTGTGGCCTAACTAAGGTTCTATATCACTCCCATCCTTGACCCCCACATCTGCCACAATCCCCTGTAAGCCAGTAACACCCCACCTACCAGATTGTCCCTCAGAACCCTCCCTCCATGAATCATAGAATTTACAGTGCAGAAGGAGGCCATGCGGCCCATCGCGTCTGCACCTGCCCTTGGAAAGAGCACCCTATCCAAGCCCACACCTCCACCCTATCCCCATAACCCAGTAACCCCACCTAACCTTTTTGGACACTAATGGCAAATCCACCAAACCCGCACATCTTTGGACTGTGGGAGGAAACCGGAGCACCCGGAGGAAACCCATGCAGACATGGGGAGAACGTGTAGTCACCACACAGATAGTGACCTGGGAATCAAACCTGGGACCCTGGAGCTGTGAAGCAACTGTGCTAACTACTGTGCTACCGTGCTGCCCACTACACATGTTCCCCCAACACATGCTCCATGTCCTGTCCTCTTTGGCTAGGTGCCTTGTCCACATATGCCACCAGCTTGAAACCACCACCCCAATAAAACCGGCGTGCTGGCATCTCAGTATGTCCTTTATGTGTCCCCAGCGATTAAATGGGCCATAATCGGAGGGAGCGTCAGAAGATGGGCGGAGGCATGCCAGAAATCTGGGACCACACCCCTTTGAAGAAGGGCCATGTAACTTATGGGGGGGCCGAAGAGAGGCAGTGGCTGACATGGAGTTCAGCATGTGGTGAGGAAGTGAGAGTCCGATGCAACTCAGGTCTCCCTGTTCCAAGTGAGTCTACCCTCTCCCACAGACCTGTCCGTCCCAATATCTGACCCTTTTGTCTTCCAGGATCCCCATCAGTCAAATCACAGCCCATCCATTCAGACCCTCAGAAAAACATGGAGCACCACTCCGGGTGCACCAAGCCGTTGAATCCTCGGCATTGGTTTCACCTGTACCATCCACCATTGCAGAGCTCCACCTCGGTGGGAACTGTTCGTGATCAGGCTCCTGGGTCACCCTCCGGTGAGCATCATACATATGCTGCAGCATATGAGGTGGAGGCAGGGACTCCCGAGGGCAGCGGCCGGTTGGAGGTCTGTCCGATCCCAGGGAACAGCTGCTGCCAAGTCAGGTGTTACGCATCTGGAAAAGATGATCCGGTTACTGGTGCAGATGCAGATTCAAAGTCAGAATCTACAGGAGAGAGTGCCAGAAACATTCCAGTGCCAGAAAGAACAGCTGGAGGGATCCAATCGCCTTCAGGCGCAGGAGCTGTTGCTGACAATGCGTGGCCTCAACCACCAACGAATGGATGCCGTCCACGGTGGAAGACCTGTAGCAAGGAGTCAGAGCTGTGGGTTAGGATATGCAAGGCCTGGGTCACACTGTGCTGTCCATGGCTAAGGCGCAGGACAGGAGGGCCCAGCCACAGGCAGACATGTCATTGGCACAGATGAACATTGCAGAGGTGCTCCAGAGCTGGCCCTTTCATAAAGGGTCATAGTTGAGGGCACTGAGAGCTTTGGCCAGGCACTGGTTGTCCTTGGCCAGCCACAGAACATAGAACATAGAACATTACAGCGCAGTACAGGCCCTTCAGCCCTCAATGTTGCGCCGACCTGTGAAACCACTCTAAAGCCCATCTACACTATTCCCTTATCGTCCATATGTCTATCCAATGACCATTTGAATGCCCTTAGTGTTGACGAGTCCACTACTGTTGCAGGCAGGGCATACCACGCCCTTACTACTCTCTGAGTAAAGAACCTACCTCTGACATCTGTCTTATATGTCCCCTCGTGCTAGACACCACCATCCGAGGAAAAAGGCTCTCACTGTCCACTGTCCACGGAGGAACATGCCACAGGCACAGAGGGACATGGCTCATTTGCTGAGGACATCAACACCATGGTTCAGACGAGAGCGGGTCTCCAGCACTGGCAAAGCCAGGTGATGGTGAGGCCTCTGAAGCTCACCCGGGCTTCCACTCTGTCCCATAGTGTAGCCTGCAGGAGGAGTAAGTGATGGGGCCCATGCCGGCACCTCCCATGGGGGAGGCATTCTAACTCGTCAGTCCTTCCGAATCCTCCCACCTGACACTGACATCCGCTGGGCAGCAGGCTCCTCCTGGACACAATCTTTGTCCAAGGCCTGCCATTCATCCCCCTCCTCCAGCTTGTCAGCCCCACTACTGCACTATGTGCTGCAGAACATAGCAGGCCAGCACGATATCCGTATCCCTTGGGCGGCTGTATTAGTGAAGCCCCACCAGAGTGGCCCAGGCAGTGGAAGTGCACCTTTAAAATGCTGATGCACCACTCAATGATGCTCCTGGTTACTGAATGAGCATTGTTATAACTCTTCTCTCCGCATCGGTGTGGGGCCTCCGCACAGGCGTCATCAGCCATCACCTCAGTGGATAGGCCTTACCACCCACTAGCCAACTCCTCACCCGAGGGGGAGTCTCAAAGGTGCTGGTAACCATCAAGTGTGCCAGGATGTAAGCATCATGCACGCTGCCTGGGTTTCACGCACAGACGTGTATGATGTCCAGCCGCTAATCGCCCATCAACTGCACAGACAGGGAGTGGAAGCCCTTCCTGTTAATGAAGGGCAACCCCTGTCGAGTTGGTGACTGAGGGTGACATGCATGCTTTCAATAACCTCCTGGACCTAGGGCATGCCAGCGATGGCAGCACATGCTGCAGCCCGGGGATCCTGCTGGGCTTGGTTCTACTTAAAGGTACTGCTAATGAGCCCCTGCTGGGTGGGCCTTAGTCCACTCACCATCGGAATTTGTATTCCATGAAGGCCATGAGGAGATCGATTAGTAATTCCTCATGGTTCTTCCTGGAATGAAGAACTTGTCGTGTGAAGAACGGTTGAGGACTCTGGGTCGATACTCGGAGTTTAGAAGGATGAGGGGGGATCTTATTGAAACTTATAGGATACTGCGAGACCTGGATAGACTGGACGTGGAGAGGATGTGTCCGCTTGTAGGAAAAAGTAGAACCAGAGGACACCATCTCAGATTAAAGGGATGATCCTTTAAAACAGAGATGAGGAGGAATTTCTTCAGCCAGTGGTTGGTGAATCTGTGGAACACTTTGCGCCGAAGGCTGTGGAGGCCAAATCTCTGAGTGTCTTTAAGACAGAGATAGATTGGCTCTTGATTAATAAGGGGATCAGAGCCAATGGGCAGAAGGCAGGAGAATGGGGATGAGAAAATATCAGCCATGATTGAATGGCGGAGCAGACCCGATGGGCTGAGTGGCCTAATTCTGCTCCTATGTCTTATGGCCTTCTGGACCTCCTGAGGGTTATCACAGGCAGAAAATTTAATGGCAGGTCAAATTTTGTTCTTGGGCTTTTCATGAGCATTCATGAGATGCAAAAGAGGTTCCAGGTGTATATCAGCAGAAAGCAAACCCATCACAAATGTTGAGAGAACAAGCATCTGATCTTGTCCCGACGGCAGGACACCAATTTATTTTTTAACCTTGCTCTATCTTCCACCACGATTCCCGCCACTGAAAGGGGTTGTCGAAACCGCCTATGTGTAACCGGATTTATTCATAGTGCTTTAAAATGTCTACTTCATGCTTCTATCCTCAGCTTCCAGCTCTTTCCACATTTTGTTTACTTTTACCTGAGTCCAAACAGGCCTAACCAATCAAGCATCGTGAGCATCAATAGTAAAGAGACTCACATAATCAAACACAGCAATTGAAAAATACAGGCAGTTCAATTGCCAACTAAAAAATTGGATAGTAAGATCAAACTGAAAAATATAGTATTTAGTGAAGGAGCTGTAATATAAACACAAATGCTGCCTAGTTGGATGGTGATGATGTAAATCCAGAAAGTTGAGCCAAAGGCATAAAGCACTCATGACCATCTGGACTTACTTTCTGCATAATCGTCATGTACAGCAGGACTTCAATCTTTTCATTTAACCTTCATGCGCCTCACTCGTTTTCTTTTTATTTCAGTTAAAGGACAATACTTCTTTTCAACGGAACAGCCACTAATCACACAAGGGAAAACCCTCCCACAGTTCTCTCAGCTCCCATTGCAATTTTTTCCAACAGATCCATCCATAAAAGCAGTCAAAATAAAATTAATTTTAAATCACTTTCAAATTGAATTTAAAAAATAACTTGTGATTAGGTTGCACGACTCCTGGCGAAAGGTGTTGCTGACAACCTTGTGCCATGGGAAACATTTTTTATGATAATCTGTTCCTACTTGTGCTTTGACTAAGGCTGAGTAAACAGTCAACATTTAGATCCAGTTATTTATGGGAGATAAGAAGATTGTGGGGAATCTGAAAATGGCCAACGAACCTGATGAGGCCGAGGATGTGGAGTCCCGCTGAGCCCATGATCATTTTATGACCTGTTTTCTGCCTGCCAGATAAGAAAACTGGCAGCCTCTGGAAGAGAAGGCAGTAGAAGAACACATGTGGATGGATCTTGGCAGTCAGGGATTCTTGGGGAAGGTCAGTGCTGGGAAGGGGAAGAGAGGGGTTAGCAATTGGGAAGGTTAAGGGTCAAGGTTGGTGATGATGATTAGTTATCAGGACTGGTGGAGGTCAAAGTTTTCCTTTGATCTCCACATCATTCCTTTTGAGGCCTGGGTGGAATATTCCTGCTGCCCCCAGCCCACAAGGAGCGCTGTAAAAGTTCCACCTTGTGGAGCTGGCAGTTCATTTCCCATTTCCCTTTC
Organism: Scyliorhinus torazame; assembly: GCF_047496885.1. NCBI lineage: Eukaryota > Metazoa > Chordata > Chondrichthyes > Carcharhiniformes > Scyliorhinidae > Scyliorhinus > Scyliorhinus torazame. Next base: position 120,011,944 of record NC_092720.1, on the reverse strand, counting down.
ACGTTGGGTTTCCCAGCCTCAGTAAAATTAGTAATTGTAAAAGTGGTGACGGACAGGTAGGCAGCACGTTGGGAGAAAGTGCCCCTTACATAAATCTTTAACCCCTCCCCACCTCGGGATGGTTGATATCAAGCCATTTTGTACACCAAAATTTGGGACAAAAACTGATCATATTCAAAGCCGTGTCCTTAGATAAATTGAATATTAAATTCAAATATTTTAATTTGGAACAGTTTGGCAATTAACATTTGCAAATCACATTCTGATTTTGAAAAAGCTTTGGTTCTGATCTTCAAATTGTTGTGCAGAGCAGTGAAATCTGCATAATTAATACAAGGTGAAGCGCTCATGCGATTAGCACTCTCAAATGGGAATGTTTGTGTCTATATAAGTCTATCATAAGGACAAAGGGAATCTTGCCATATTCTACAGCTCATCATGTTTGAGTCCTCTGGGTAAGGTGGGAGGATGAATTTCTTGTGGGTTGGCTTATGGCAGCTTGTGATCCTCAATGGAGATCCTGCCAACTGTTAAGGCTGGCTTTTTATGTGTTAGTGGGAATTAGAGAACTGGTTTGGCCATACTGACTGTCATATGACACCATTTACATGTTGGAAAGTGGTGAGTGCCAGATTTTCTGTTGTGTGAACATCTGGATTCATGCTCTGTATGCTGTGTCCAACAAACAATGCACATAGTTTTTGTTACAAATTTGTCATAGGAAAGCTCATTTTACTGCAGTTGCTTTGAAGGACAGGCACAAAATCACAGAATTCTACAGCTTATAATGAGGCCATTTGGCCCATCGCAGTTGTGCCACTTCAAGAATGGAGTTGGTCACGGTAGGATGGGTGGAGATCACGGTATGGTCGAAGCACAGAAATGGGCTCCCCAGTGGTCCACAGTCTTCAAATTGGGAAGGAGGCCCATACAGAATAGAATAGAATCACTACAGTGCAGAATGATGCAATTCGGCCCATCAAGTTTTCACCGACCGCCTGAAAGGGTAATCCTAGCTAGGGTCAGGTCCTATCCCCTTAACCCAATAACCCCACCTAACCTCTAACCTTTTGGACACTAAGGGGCAATTGCTAATGGCTAATCCACCTAACCTGCACATCTTTGGACTGTGGGAGAAACCTGATTACCCAGAGAAAACCTATGCAGACATGGGGTGAAGGGCAAACTCCACACAGACAGTCACCCGAGGCCGGAATTGAATCCAGGCCCCTGAAGCTGTGAGGCAGCAATGCTAACCACTGTGCCACCGTGCCACCCCATTTGATTGTGTTGACTAGAGGTCACTTCAGGCAGACAGGATGGGTCTCGTTCACCCAGTGCTGTTTTATGCTGTAGCAGAGGCAGATATGAAATGGCAGAGGATTGCCCAGGACCAGACACAGCAATGGCCAGATCACCATTTTTGGGGGTGGAGAGGGGGGTGCAGTGAGGTTGAGACAGCTCAGGATGCTGGTAACCAGGGGCCAGTGTGCCACTGAGCACTAACATGTAACCGAATATACCACACACGGAGTAACTACCTGTAAATATCAGAGAAGCAATGTGAGAGATGGTTGAGACAGACAGTCACTGATCTTTTTCAGCTCCTTCAGGAAGACCTAAGCCTCTGTGGAATGGGAGGCAATCCGAAACCAATAGCTTTAAAAGTCATCGGGGCACCGGATTGTTCCGGGGCTCCAGGGGACATGTGTGGCATCTCTCAGGCCAGCCACACACGGTGGTATAAAGGATTTCATCAATTCCCTGTTCAAAAGGGACAAAGCTTTTGTGTGATTCACCATGGGCCTTGAGGGCCAGGCAGCCAGAGATGTTGGCTTCAGCTCCATCTCTGGATTTCCCCAAGCACAAGGGGCAGTTAATTTAGCACTAATGGTGCTGAGAGCTCCCAGCAGCATTCATAAACTGAAAGGGGTTTCACTGTCTCAGTGTGCAACTGGTTAGTGATCCTCCAGTGTGCTTGTTTCTCAGGGATCTCTCCTAACTTGTCCATTCTCAGTCACTCCATATGTTACAGCTGTTTGCACAACCTGTGCAACTGCAGGAGTGGCTCCTGGGTGACGGGATATCCACAGGGCACCCGGCTCATGACAGCAATGTGGGAGCTACAAAGACCAACAGAGGAGAGGTATAATGCTGTCCATGCCGAAGACAGCAATGGAACAGACCATTGAATTGCTGAAGATAAAGTTCTGCTGCTTTGACCACTCTGGTATGCACCACAGAGAGTCTCCCAGCTCATTGTGGTCAGCTATATCCTGGACAAACACACGAAACAAAGGGGTAAGGAATGATTGTTGGGAGATGGAGGAGTTGAATTTATCTTCATCTGAGGATGAAGGTGAAGAATCAGAGGACGCTAAGTGATGCATAATGTGATTCCAGCTGCAGATGCCAAGGCGATGGAGTAACACTTCATTGACCCCTGATTTCATCCGGAGTAAAGCCTCTACAAGGTCTCATGATTTCTGCCTCAAGAAAGTTTGTAGTGGAAGTGCCACCAGATCCAATCCACTCCCTGCAGATCAACTAGTACCACCCCCTCTGGCATCAGGGGGCCACCCCCTCTGGCATCGAGAAGGGAAACGCTTTAGGCTCTTGGCATGAATAAGCCAACTGCATGATCCTGTCAAAGCTGGATACACTTCTGACTTGAAAGGAGGTTGCACATCACGCAAGTGCAAACCTACTAATCCTGAAAAGGCCTTGTTGAGATCTCTATGCGTGTACCTGAAAAATATGGAATGCCTCCGCTGCAGACGGTGTGAGCAACATATTGGTTTAATAGTGAGGTTCCAGTTGTTATGGGCGAGGTGTTTCCAGCACCCCAAAATGTATAATGGAGTTCAACCAACCTCCCCCTTTAATGTATTTGTTGCTTTTCCGAGCACACGGCTTGTTCCCTAGGTGTGGGTTTTTAAACACAAAACAATGTTTATTCCATGAACTCAACTTAATCTCTGAAATAAACATTGGATTTTTTAACACCCCTTACTTCAAAGATAAACCCGAAAATATTACAACACTAAATAATCCTTCAGTTATTCCTTTCAACATCCATGAGACTTAACACCTGTAAACAGAAACACATCAGGTTAAAGGCTTTACTATTATGAGTTTAAATCACCCAAATGATCCAGAGATAGTCTTTCATGGCAGAGATCACAGCAGATCCAACTCACTGCAAACACAGACACAGCCCAAACTCTTTTCAAACTGAAACTAAACTGCAAAATGGCTGAACTAAAACCAAGCTCCACCCACACTCTGACATCACTGCATTTCTTAAATGTACATTGCTTAAACATCCATTTCTTAAAGGCACTCTCACATGACACCTCCCCCCAAGAAAAAAAAATAAACCATCAACTTCAAGATGGTTTCATTTTTCACTTTTGCACCATCCACTAAGAAATGTACACAGTAAATATACCTTTTCGTTTATAAAAAAAAACACACGCGAACAGGTATAATAATACAGTCCATTTTTCTTTGTTCTTCTTCCTCCAACCGAAATCCTTCTCGATTGACAGTCTCTTTGCACAAGAAAGTCTCTGCATGATCCATCCATTCCTCTACTCCTCGGCATTTCTCTTTAGAATCAGATACTTTAGTTCAATCTGCCCACAGAGTCCCTTGAAATTCTCCAATACAGGAGCATTGGTGATCACAGCTTTCAGGCAGTCAAATGCCTGTTGAAAGTCCACTGTCCATTGAATTTTTTTTTTAACATTTCTTCAGCAATTCCATCAGTGGAGTAATCACGCCACAAAACTTTTGCACAACTGTTCGATCAAATCCATTCATGCTAAGAAATCGCATTATTTCCCTTCATCTTGAGGGTATTGGAAACTCCGTAAGGAAAGTGATTCGGGCTTCTCCAAATTCACTTTCGGCTAGGTTCATCACCAAACCCGCCGCCTGAAGTCGATCGAAGAACTCCATAAGATGTTTTAAATGTTCTTTCCATGTCTAGAAGTTGTAAATAAAAGCAGATTGTCCCAATTTCTCAATGCAATCGTTCAAGTGCGGGATAGGATAAGAGTCCGTTCTTGTAACTGCATTCACCTTTCGAGAGTCCACACAGAACCATTGGGTGCCGTCTGGTTTAGGTACCATCACTATGGGTGAGCTCCATTGGCTGCAACCCACTTCAATTATGCCATTTTTAAGCATACTCTCAATCTCTTTGTAACCTGAGCCAATTTTAAAGGATTAAGTCTATATGGATGGTGTTTGATAGGAACAACGGGCAAAATTCTCCTACCCGCCCCGCCACATTTCTGCGCCGACCGGCCGGCGGGAGTCTCCATAACACCGGCCGGTCAATGGGGTTTCCCATTGTGGGGCAGCCCCATGCCGTCGGGAAACCCCCGGGCGCCGGCAAAACGGAGACTCCCGCCGGCGGAGAATGACGCCCAACATTTCCCACATCTACATCATGTATAGCCATTTTAGAACTTCCCAATTTATCTCTACAAACTTGTCCATCTGATATCAAATACTCTTTCAGGTCAGTTCATTTTTCCTCTGGAAGGTAACTTAACAATTCATCCCAATTTTTAAGAACATCCTCATTTTCCAATTTAATTTGAGGTATGTCAAATTCACAGTCATCTGGATTTGGTTTCTCACTTTGAGTTAGAATCATTAAAACCTCCTTTTTCTCTCCCTCCCTTTCAAAGTACCTTTTAAGCATATTCACATGACACGCTCGGTGAGTCTTCCTTCTATCTGGTGCTTTTACCACATAATTCACCTCACTTAATTTCTTTCAATCTGATACGGTCCACAAAACCTAGCTTTTAAAGGCTCACCTACCACTGGTAACAACACTGAAACTTTATCTCCCCTGACAAAACTACGAACTTTGGATTTCTTGTCCGCTACCCGTTTCATCACATTTTGTGCAACTTTCAAATGTTGTCTAGCCAATTCACCTCCTCTATTTAATTGTTCCCTAAAATTTGACACGTAATCCAATAGTGTAATTTCCGATTTCTCACCCACCAATTTTTCCTTAATCAATTTAAGTGGTCCTCTTACCTCATGACCAAAAATTAGTTCAAAAGGACTAAATTTGGTTGGCTCATTAGGTGAATCCCTAATTGCAAACAATATGAATGGAATTCCTTTATCCCAATCCTCTGGATAATTCTGACAATACGCCCTCAACATTGTCTTTAATGTCTGATGCCACCTTAACGCTCCCTGCGATTCTGAATGGTACGCAGTTGATTTAAATTGTTTTATTCCCAAGCTATCCATAACTTCTTTGAATAACCTTGAAGTAAAATTTGATCCTTGATCCAATTGAATTTCTATGGGTAGTCCATATCTAGTAAAGAATTTAAGTAACTCCTCCACAATCCTTTTAGCTGTAATATTACATACTGGAATGGCCTCTGGAAACCTAGTAGACACATCCATTTTAGTCAAAAGATATTGAATCCCACTTTTTGTTTTAGGAAGCGGTCCTACACAATCAATTATGACCCTCGTAAAAGGTTCCTCAAATGCTGGAATGGGTATTAAGGGCCATATCTAATGAGTCAAAATGTATCACAGGCAAACGAAAATGCGCAGATACCGCGTTAAGTACCTCATCTTTTCGTATTTTGTCAGGTAATGTTAACTGCAATGTTTTTGCCAACCCAACAGTCTGTTTTTACTCTCTGAAAGTAAGGTATCACGTGTTATCATGTCCACCCCCAAAAACCTCTGAGCCTCTGAAAGAGCCATTGTCCACAACACACTCCCCACTTAAACTAAAATACCACAACGGAAAAGCAACTCTCCTTCACTGTATTTATGTTCACAAAAGCCAATCCAATAGATAGACTTTGATCCCCCTCGAGCCCCCAATTGTTATGGGCGAGGTGTTTCCAGAACCCCAAAATGTATCATGGAGTTCAACCAACTTCCCCCTTTAATGTATTTGTTGCTTTTCCGAGCACACGGCTTGTTCCCTAGGTGTGGGATTACAATTATGGACACATGGGTTTTTAAACACAAAACAATGTTTATTCCATGAACTCAACTTAACCTCTTAAATAAACATTGGAGCTCTTAACACCCCTTACTTCAAAGATAACCCTGAAAATATTACAACACTAAATAATCCTTCAGTTATTCCTTTCACTATCCATGAGACTTAACACCTTTAAACAGAAACACATCCGATTAAAGGCTTTACTATTATGAGTTTAAATCGCCCAAATGATCCAGCGATAGTCTTTCATGGCAGAGATCACAGCAGATCCAGCTCACTGCAAACACAGACACATCTCAAGCTCTTTTCAAACTGAAACTAAACTGCAAAATGGCTGAACTAAAACCAAGCTCCACCCACACTCTGACATCACTGCATTTCTTAAATGTACATTGCTTAAACATCCATTTCTTAAAGGCATTCTCACATGACACAGTCCCCAAACCCAACAAAGATTAACAGGCATAGAAACCTCTATCTGTAAAGAAGCTCCAATATGTCACTACTTCCGACACTCCTCAGTGAATGTTGTTGTGTCCATAACCCCCACCTCAGCTATCATTTGTGTTTCGATGAAGCATCTAGCTCTTAAAAGCAACAATCTGGTTGAAAAATTCTCAAAAACGTGTCCTTTCAACACACATGATCAAAGTGATCAAAATGATGGGCTCGATCTACCGGCTATGTTGCACCTGAAAGTCAGTGGCCGGTAGATGCTGGGAGACCCCAATCCGGGAACTTCCCAGCTCGCAACGCATCGCGAGATCTGACGCGATCTCTCGAGACGTCGTGATGTGAATCCTGTCCACCTTTTGGCAAATCATCATACTATTTTATTTTTTTAAAATTCTAATTAAAGGGCAATTTAGCATGGTCAATTCACCAACTCGGCACATCTTTGAGTTGTGGGGGTGAGACCCACACAGACATCGGGAGAATGTGCAAATTCCACACGGACAGTGACCCAGTTCCGGGATCGAACCTGGGTCCTCGGCGCCATGAGGTAATAGTGCTAACGACTGCGGCACCGTGACGCCCCTCAAATCTTAATATCCGAGCGAGACATTTGGTCTCACTCTAATATGCAGTTCCCTGAGGGAACCGAGGCGCAGTTATCTACCTTTCACCTGGGAGTCCTCGGGCGAGCGCTGTTCAGTATTGATCCCCACAAAGGGGGACCAGATGGAACAGCACTCGTGGGGTCTTCCAGGGGATTGGAGGTCCGCAGTTGCTTGCCCTCTGGGCAGGTTGGCACCATGGCAGTGCCAGCCTGGCATCCTGACATTGCTCCGGCAATCTTGGGCTTTTGTTTCTATTTTTGCCTCCATGGTTTGCACAAGCACAAGTTTGGGAGAAGTGGCATATTTTTATCCAGCCATTGCCCATAGCATAACTAACCACAGCTGTTCCTCTGAATAATTTCCCAGTCTGATATCACTTTCCACACTTGTTGCTTCATTCTTAGTGTCTGACAGTTGGAATTCATTCTTGTGCTGAAGCAGCCACATTGCATTTTGAGTAAATTCCTATCTCTGTTTAACCGCACAGAGACTGGTCAACCTATGTTGCCTGTATTTTGTCATTGGTTTTTGGTTTTCTGTTGGTGAATTAAACAAGAGTTGCTTGCAGTTCATAGTTTTACAGAGTGATATTGCTACACGCTTATATGTGATTGTTTACAAGTACAATACTGAGTTGGTATTGAATATAGCATTATTGTTTTCTGTGGTCTTACTTCCCACTCCCTTAAAGCCCACAACCCACACATTAGGTTTATAATGAGGTGTTTATTCCAGTGTACGGGCTCTATTTTCAACTGCCCTATGTTCATTTCCATTGAAGTGAGTGGAAGTGAAAATTGGGCCATTTTATAACTTGTGACCAATCTGAAACTCCAGTTTTATGCCCAGATAGCACGCTAAAATTCTTCCAATGAGCCAGTTGGGGAGAAGGCGTTAGAATCCACTCCGAGACAGCAGGCGTTAAGAATCCAGTTGCAAACTGGATTCACAAACTGCAGAATTGGGACCATTTTGTCTTTTGCCAAACCTCTGGGACCTTCCTGGCAGAGTACAGATTAAAACAGGAATTCACTTGCAACATACACCATCTTTGGACACTGAGGGGTAGTTGATCATGGCGAGTCCACCTAACCTGCACATCTTTGGACTGTGGGAGGAAACTTGAGTACCCGGAGGAAACAGACATGGGGAGAAAGTGCAAATTCCACGCAGACAGTGACCCAAGGCCGAAATTGAACCCGGGTCTCTAGCACTGTGAAACGGCAGTGCTAACCACTCTGCCACCTTCTTTCAGCCTGAAAAATAACCATTACTCACTGTTTCCTGTTCCTTAGCCAATTCTTTATCCGTGTTTCGACGGTCTCTTTTATTCCATGAGCTATAGGTTTTCTCAAGTCTGTGGTGCGGCACTGTATCAAATGTCTTTTGGAAGTTCATCAACAACATTACCCTCATCAACCCTCTCTGTTACCTCTTCAAAAAACTCCAGCAAGCTAGTTATATACACCTTTCCATTAAGAAATCCATACTGGCTCTTTCTAATCAACCTACATTTTTACTTGTGATTATTAGTTGTATCCCAAATAATTGTTTCTACAAGCTTCCTCGTGAAGCTAAACAGACTGTTTTGCAATTGCTGGGCCTATCCTTGCAACTTTTTTTGAATAAAGGTGTAATATTATCAATGATCCAGACCTCTGGCTCTCCCTTGAGTCTAGGGAAGACTAAAAAATTGCAGCCAGCGGCCCTGCAATTTCCATTCTCACTTCCTTCAATATCCTTGGATCCATCTCATCCAGTTCCTTGTTTTATTTTTATGAACTATTTTTATAACGTTTTAACATTTCATTGCATACTTTACACACCCAAACAAAATCAAGACATGTATTTACAAGAATCTTACCACCACTGTAGTTTTAACTATTAAACATAAGGGTGTAGCATCTCAACCCGCAGGAACTGTCATACAAGGTTCAAAAGTTGAGGTTGCAAGGCAATCAAGCCAGATACAGAAAGAAGTTGCTTACACAAATGAAAAAACTGCTTGTGCGCTGGCTGGGCCCAGAGTAGATGTGTTCGGGGGATGTGTCCCTGGATGGCAGCACCTAGTGGTCGGCTGTTGCAGTTACGTGGCCTGTCCCCTGCCCTGGTTGCCTCCCGGCACTTAGCTGTGCTGGAGGGGTTGGGAGGGCACGTCCGCTAGGTGTGCTCTTTCTTTTGTTACCCTTTGTCCCTTGCAGTTCTCCCCCTTTCCTACTTGCCCTGTATTTTCCCTTGGTGCTTTTATTCCACCCCTTCCTACCCTCCCTCCTCCCTTCCTGTCCTCCCCCAACCCTGCTCTCTCCCCCCCCCCCCCCCCGACCCCCCTCCCTTTGTCTTCCTCATTTTGTAACCTGTCCGGTGTCCCCCTGTTCTCCCCTTCCCCCTTGTTTTACTGGGCACTGGTTATGGACAGGCCTGGTAACAAGTTGGTGAGCTGCCTTCATGTTTTGGGGAAGCCTTCCTCCAATCCTCTGATGGCATACTTTATTATCTCTACTTGCTGCAGATGTGTTCTTCTAGGTTACAAGAAGAAAGAAAATTTCTAATAAATTTATCAAATACAATTTTCCTTTTGTAAAACCATGTTGACTTGTTGTCTCATCAGTCAATGCTTTTCTAAATGCATTGTTAAGACTTCCTTAATAATGGATTCCAGTTTACCAATGTCTGATGTCAGGCTAACTAGTCTGTTTTCTATGTCCCTCCTTTTTTGAATAGCAGTGTTACATTTGCTAACTTCCAGTCTGTTGGGAACGTTCCAAAATCTGGGGAATTTTGGGACATCATCGCTGCAGAGATGGTGGAACTGCTGGGCTATCTCTTTTATAAGTATGACATGTAGGCCCATCTTGGGGTTTGCCAGATTTCAGTTCCTTGGGCTTCTCCACTTTTTCTGTATTGATATTAATCAACTTACTTATCTGTAATAAAACAGACTGTGCCATGCAACAAAACTAAAAATGGTTCCCAATTATAAGAGAACTGCCTCCAGAAATTCCCCATGTACATTTTGCAAGCACAGTGCAGATGATTTCTGTCATGATATGCCAACATGCAACCAATGAACACTCAGAATAGGACACAACCAATGAGCAGTCAGGACACTCAGGGGTGGCATTACCACAAGGGGGCATGACATAAACAGTAGAAAAGGGATCTAGAGAGTTAGACAGGGTTGATCAGCAGAATCACACCCCAGCACGTGGCTTAGAGAAAGCTGGTACAGTTAGACTGAGTTACTGCAGTTAGATTAGCAGAGAGTCGAACACATTTGAGAACTGTGTTAATAGTTCAATAAACACGTTGAACTCATTTCAGAGTCTGGAGCATCCTTTAGTTAAGACTGCATCAAGTAGCAGCCTGTGTTATCCGAAGCAGCATGACACAACATACCAGGAGTGACTGTTCAATCTATATAGTTCAACTCAGCAAGATCCGTGACAACCAGCTACTGAATGCAGGCACAATGGACAAGATTCAGGCTCCTTATCAACTCAGGACCACCAGCAATCTTAGTGCCAACTGGCGATCATTCAGAAATTTCAAATATACGTGGAAGCATCCGACCTCAATGGGGAGACCGGAAGATAGCTCTTCTACTCACCACTGAGGGTGACCATGCGATAGGGATCTTCAACTCCTTTCACTTTTCTGAAGGGCAGGACAAAACGAAGTACCAAACCATCCTGGACAAATTCGACAGCCACTGCGAGGTGGACCCCAACAAAATCTTCGAGCGCTACATCTTCAAGCAGAGGATGCAACGTAAAGACGAATCCTTCACCTCCTATCTAACTAACCTTAGACTGCGTGTGCAATCCTGCAACTTCGGTGATATCACTGACTCCATGATCAGAGACCAAATCGTTTTTGGAGACCCCTCTGATCCTCTGCGAGAGCAATTGTTGAAAATCAAGCACATGACCCTGCCAGTCGCGATTGAAACGTGTATTGTGCATGAGCACTCTAAAAATTGCTATTCACAGTACAAAACGGCAGAAAGTGAAAAACGGGCCTCCCAAGAGGTGGAGAGTGTTCAGGCCATCTCCCAGATGCAGCGCCTCCACATTGCCGAAAGTGGCCATGCGCAATGCAATCGGGAACACGAAGTGGCCGGAAACCGCACTGTGCAGGTGCAGGCGTCCGAGAACCGAACCGTGCATGCGCAACAACGCACTGAGCGTCATGACGCCGACGTCATGATGTGTGCGAACTGCGGCGCTGCCATTTTTTAACAAACTGCCCTGCAAGAGGCAAACTTTGGGAAATCAAAGCACTATGTAGCCCTGTGCAGATCCTGACCACCAGTCAGGAGCCAGCGCTCCCAATTCCGACAGCGGCGCATCAGAAGTGTGCAACACCGAATGCATGACTCTGATCCAGGCAGTGCGACGGATCCAAATGATGAATACCTGGACAGCACTTGCCGAGTGGGCATTATTACGAAGTGCGAATACGCCACACCGGACATATGGTGAGTCCAATCAATCTTGGCCGTGGATTCCGAGGACTAATGGCACGCAGTGATGAAGGTCAACCACTGCCCCATCCAGTTCAAACTGGACACAGGTGCCTCCGCCAACCTGATTTCGCAGTGAACTTCAAGAGAATCATGAAGCCCCCCACAATCCTTCCAGCTGCCTGCAAACTCCTAGACTACAATGGAAACGCAATCAGGGCACTAGGGTCCTGCCATCTGCAGGTGTCCAGCCGACACACACTAGTAAGCTTACGCTTTCAGATTGTTAAACCAGACAGGGCGTCCCTGCTAGGTGCGCATGCCTGCAAGCAACTGAACATCATTCAAAGGGTCTACACCATGACGCCGTCCCATTTGGATCTTCAGGCCAGCATCACCGACATCCTAACCCAGTACCCAGATGTATTTAGCGGGATGGCACGCTGCTGTACGAGTACAAGATTCGACTGCGGCCTGATGCCAAGCCAGTGGTCCACGCACCACGACGAGTCCCTGCTCCACTGAGAGAGCGCCTGAAGGCTGAACTCATGAGTCTACAACAAAAAGGCATCATCTCCAAGGTCACTAAACCAACCGACTGGGTCAGCTTGATGGTGTGCATAAAGAAACCTTCGGGGGACCGACGCATCTGCATTGACCCCAAGGATCTAAACAAAAACATTATGCGGGAACATTACCCCATACTGAAGAGGGAAGAAATCACGAGTGAGATGGCACACACGCGCTCCTTCACAAAATTGGACGCATCCCAAGGATTTTGGCAAATCCAACTTGAAGAATCCAGCAGAAGGCTCTGCACCTTCAACACGCCTTTTGGCAGGTTCTGCTACAACCGAATGCCATTGGGCATCATCTCGGCATCAGAGATTTCCCATCGCATCATGGAACAGATGATGGAGGGAAGAGAAGGGGTTTGTGTCTACGTTGACGATATTATAATCTGGTCCACAACCCCAGAGGAACATGTGTCATGACTCAAGAAAGTATTCCAATTCATACAAGAACATGGCCTCAAGCTAAACAGGTCCAAGTGCTGTTTTGGAACATCCACGCTGAAGTTCCTGGGCGATCAGATTTCGCGACACGGTGTGCGCCCGGACACAGACAAAATTAAAGCCATCGAGGCAATGAAAGTCCCCGAGGACAAGAAGGCAGTACTGCGCTTCCTGGAATGGTCAATGTCCTTGGCAAGTTCACCCCGAATTTGGCCACACACACCACGGCCCTATGCAACCTGGTGAAAAAATCAACCGTCTTTGAGTGGAAGGCGGAGCACCGAACAGAGTGGCTGGAGCTGAAAGCCAAGCTCACCACTGCACCCACCTTGCATTCTTTGACCAGACCGAATGATCAAGATATCCACAGATGGGAGTCAGGATGGCATTGGGGTGGTGTTGCTTCAAAGAGATGACACGTCATCCTGGATACCAGTAGCATACGCGTCACGGACAATGACACCCACTGAGACCAGATATGCGCAGATTGAGAAAGAGTGTTTTGGTCTACTCACCAACATCCTCAAATTTCATGATTATGTCTACGGCTTGCCAACATTTACTGTTGAGACGGATCATAGGCCTCTGGTCCACATCATCGAAAAGGACCTGAACGACATGACGCCTCGTTTGCAGAGAATTCTGCTCAAACTCCGAAGGTATGATTTCAATTTGGTGTACACACCTGGCAAGGTGCTCATCATCGCCGATGCATTGTCCCGCTCCGTCAACTCACCCAGTGAACCACTGGAGATCATCCAGCACATTGAATTGCAGGTCCAACTGTGTGCAAGCACTCTCCCGGCAACAGATGAGAAGATAGTTCTCATCCGAGAAGAGACGGCCAAAGACCCCCTGTTGTAGCGAGTCACCCACAACCTCAGCAATGGCTGGCAGAAAGGGCAATGCCCTCAATTCTACAACGTCAAGGATGACCTGATGCTATCGATGGCATCCTGCTCAAGCTGGACAGGATAGTCATCCCACTACGTCTCCAGAGCATGGTGCTGCGGCAGATTCATGAGGGATACCTGGGCATAGAAAAGTGCAGACAAAGGGCCCGGCAAGCTGTCTACTGGCCCGGCATCAACCAGGACATCACAGACATGGTCCTGAACTGCGAAACATGTCAGAGGTTCCAACCAGCGCAGAGCAAGGAGACGCTCCAACCACATGACCTAGAGACCTCTCCGTGGTCCAAGGTTGGCATTGACCTATTCCACGCGAATGGTCGCGACTATATTTAATCATCGATTACTTTTCGTACTATCCTGAGGTGCTGAAGCTGCCAGACCTCACCTCACGGACCATCATGAAAGCGTGTAAAGTGACATTCTCACGGCATGGCATCCCGAACACCATCATGAGCGACAATGGCCCGTGCTTCCACAGTCGAGAATGGTCCACGTTTGCCAAGAGCTACAATTTCAGGCATGTTGCCTCCAGTCCGCAGTCCAATGGCAAAGTCGAAAAAGGGGTGCACGTCGTTAAGCACCTCATCCGCAAGGCCTCGGACTGCGTTTCCGACATACACCTTGCACTACTTGCGTACCGGGCGACTCCCTTGTCCACTGGCATGTCGCCAGCTCAACTGCTGATGAACTGGAAACTGCGGACGACGCTTCCAGCCATACACCTGCCCAACCTTGATCACCTCCCGGTGCTGCAGAAGATGCAGCAGCTTCACGACAGCCAGAAGCAGGGCTATGACGCACAGGCCACCGATCTGAACGTGCTATCCCCGGCAGACACGGTCAGGATCAAGATACCAGATGGTGGGTGGTCTGCTCCGGCTGTCGTTGTTCGACAGGCCGCGCCCAGATCCTATGTCATACGTATGGCTGATGGCTCCATTGTGCGAAGGAATCGAAGGCACTGCGAAAAGTTGCTTGCCCACAACCACTTTCCCCTCCATTTCCACATGTCGAATTGCCACCTCCAGACACCTTGAACCACGAGGCCACCAGTCGTGCCTCCCACTCGCCTGTCAAGACACCGTCATCCCCTCCACCACCTCTCCAACGGTCAACGAAGATCAGACGCAAGCCTCAGAGACTGGACTTGTGAGCATTTGGTTTGTTTGTTCTGTTCTGTATTCCTCAGTCAGTCACATTAGACAGACACATTCACATGTATATACATCTAAAAAAAAAAGGGGGAGATGTCATGATATGCAAGCATGCAACCAATGAGCACTCAGAATAGGACACAACCAATGGGCAGTCAGGACACTCAGTGGTGGCATCATCACAAGGGAGCATGGCATAAACACTATAAAAGGAATGAGGCACTCACACCCTGCCTCTTTCCACTGACAGACATCTGGAGAGTTAGACAGGGTTGATCAGCAGCATCACACCCCAGCACGTGGCTTCGAGCAAGCTGGTACAGTTAGGCTGAGTTACTACAGTTAGATTAGCAGAGAGTCGAACTCATGTGAGAACTGTGTTAATAGTTCAATAAACACGTTGAACTTATTTCAGAGTCTGGAGCATCCTTTAGTTAAGACTGCATCAAGTAGCAGCCTGTGTTATTTAAAGCAGCATAACACAACAAGTTCAAAACCCCCTGCACCTTGATGGTGCAGATTAGTTAAATAAGCCACATTTGGTTTCTGATCTCACCTAAACCCTAAATGTGTTACTGCTGTGAATCAGTATGCTGATTTATATCTCAAATACTTGTTCAATGTGGCTGAAATTTTCCTGCCAGCTGGATCCAGTATCTTCCAGTCCTGCCGATAGCGACCGCCTCTCCCAACTGCATGTTGCCCAGCAACTAAGGTGGCGAGCCACAGAAATAGCTGTTGACATTGGCGGGACCAGAAGAACCCGCCCCCGACCAATGGCAGTCCGGCTCTGCTGCCGTAAAAAATGTGGCGGGGAGGGGGGCGGTGTGGTGGAAAATACTGGCCATTAACTCAAATCTGTTTGTAATATGTTTTTTGTTAAATGTTACACCTGCCTGCAGTTTCCTTTACAAACTCCAAGTCTAGGTCATGGAAACTGTCTATGTCAGCTTGTCATAATGTAATTGCACCCTTCCCCCAGAAGAGATGCCTTTCAAATGGAACTTATAACAATATTATCTATAAAGGGAAAACCTTACAATCTTAAACTGGGGACTGGGTTACGCCTGTGTTCTCTGGTCTAACTATTTCCCAGCCTCTAACTCTCATTCACATGAACAAAGAACAAAGAACAAAGAAAAGTACAGCACAGGAACAGGCCCTTCGGCTCTCCAAGCCTGCGCCGACCATTCTGCCCGTCTAAACTAAAATCTTCTACACTTTCTGGGTCCTTATCCCTCTATTCCCATCCTATTCATGTATTTGTCAAGATGCCCCTTAAATGTCACTATCATCCCTGCTTCCAACACCTCCTCCGGCAGCGAGTTCCAGGCACCCACTACCCTCTGTGTAAAAAATCTGCCTCGTACATCTCTTCTAAATCTTGCCCCTCTCACCTTAAACCAATGCCCCTTAGTAATTGACCCTTCTACCCTGGGAAAAAGCCTCTGACTATCCACTCTGTCTATGCCCCTAATAATTTTGTGACCTCTATCAGGTCACCCCTCAACCTCCATCGTTCCAGTGAGAACAAACCGAGTTTATTCAACCGCTCCTCATAGGTAATGCCCTCCATAACCAGGCAACATCCTGGCAAATCTCTTCTGCTCCCTCTGTAAAGCCTCCACATCCTTCTGGTAGTGTGACGACCAGAATTGAACACTATTATCCAAGTGTAGCCTAACTAAGGTCCTATACAGCTGCAACATGACTTGCCAATTCTTATACTCAATGCCCCGGCCAATGAAGGAAAGCATGCCGTATGCCTTCTTGACTACCTTCTCCACCTGTGTTGCCCCTTTCAGTGACCTGTGGACCTGTACACCTAGATCTCCCTGACTTTCAATACTCTTTAGGGTTCTACCATTCACTGTATATTCCCTACCTGCATTAGACCTTCCAAAATGCATGACCTCACATTTGTCCGGATTAAACTCCATCTGCCATCTCTCCGCCCAAGTCTCCAAACGATCTAAATCCTGCTGTATCCTCTGACAGTCCTCATTGCTATCCGCAATTCCACCAATCTTTGTGTCGTCTGCAAACTTACTAATCAGACCTGTTACATTTTCCTCCAAATCATTTATATATACTATGAACAGCAAAGGTCCCAGCACTGATCCTTGCAGAACACCACTAGTCACAGCCCTCCAATTAGAAAAGCACCCTTCCATTGCTACTCTCTGCCTTCTATGACCTAGCCAGTTCTGTATCCATCTTGCCAGCTCACCCCTGATCCCGTGTGACTTCACCTTTTGTACCAGTCTACCATGAGGGACGTTGTCAAAAGTCTTACTGAAGTCCATATAGACAACATCCACTGCCCTACCTGCATCAATCATCTTTGTGACCTCTTCGAAAAACTCTATCAAGTTAGTGAGACACGACCTCCCCTTCTCAAAACCATGCTGCCTCTCGCTAATACGTCCATTTGCTTCCAAATGGGTGTAGATACTGTCTCGAAGAATTATCTCCAGTAATTTCCCTACCACTGACGTAAGGCTCACCGGCCTGTAGTTCCCTGGATTATCCTTGCTACCCTTCTTAAACAAAAGAACGACATTGGCTATTCTCCAGTCCTCCGGGACATCACCTAAAGACAGTGAGGATGCAAAGATTTCTGTCAAGGCCTCAGCAATTTCCTCTCTAGCCTCCTTCAGTATTCTGGGGTAGTTCCCATCAGGCCCTGGGGACGTATCTACCTTAATATTTTTCAAGACTCTCAACACCTCGTCTTTTTGGATCTCAATGTGACCCAGGCTATCTACACATCCTTCTCCAGACTCAACATCCACCAATTCCTTCTCTGGTGAATACTGATGCAAAGTATTCATTTAGAACCTCGCCCATTTCCTCTGGCTCCACACATAGATTCCCTTGCCTATCCTTCAGTAGGCCAACCCTTTCCCTGGCTACCCTCTTGCTTTTAATGTACGTGTAGAAAGCCTTGGGATTTTCCTTAACCTTTTTGCCAATGACTTTTCGTGATCCCTTCTAGCCCTCCTGACTCCTTGCTTAAGTTCCTTCCTACTTTCCTTATATTCCACACAGGCTTTGTCTGTTCCCAGCCTTCTTGCCCTGACAAATGCCTCCTTTTTCTTTTTAACGAGGCCTACAACATCTCTCGTTATCCAAGGTTCCCGAAATTTGCCGTATTTATCTTTCTTCCGCACAGGAACATGCCAGTCCTGAATTCCTTTCAACTGACATTTGAAAGCCTCCCATATGTCAGATGTTGATTTGCCCTCAAACATCCACCCCCAATCTAAGTTCTTCAGTTCCCGCCTAATATTGTTATAATTATCCTTCCCCCAATATAGCACAATCACCCTAGGACCACTCTTATCCTTGTCCACCAGCACTTTAAAACTTACTGAGTTGTGGTCACTGTTCCGAAATGCTCCCCTACTGAAACTTCTACCACCTGGCTGGGCTCATTCAATACCAGGTCCAGTACAGCCCCTTCCCTAGTTGGACTATCTACATATTGTTTTAAGAAGCCCTCCTGGATGCTCCTTACAAACTCTGCCCCATCTAAGCCCCTAGCACTAAGTGAGTCCCAATCAATATTGGGGAAGGTGAAGTCTCCCATCACAACAACCCTGTTGTTTTTACTCGTTTCCAAAATCTGTCTACCTAGCTGCTCCTCTATCTCCCGCTGGCTGTTGGGAGGCCTGTAGTAAACCCCCAACATTGTGACTGCACCCTTCTTATTCCTGATCTCAACCCATATCGCCTCACTGCCCTCTGAGGTGTCCTCCCGCAGTACAGCTGTGATATTCTCCCTTACCAGTAGTGCAACCCCACCACCCCTTTTACATCCCCCTCTATCCCGCCTGAAACATCTAAATCCTGGAATGTTTAACTGCCAATTCTGTCCTTCCCTCAACCAGGTCTCTATAATGGCAACAACATCATAGTTCCAAGTACTAATCCAAGCTCTAAGTTCATCTGCCTTACCCGTTATACTTCTTGCATTAAAACATATGCATTTCAGGCCACCAGACCTGCTGTTTTCAACAACATCTCCCTGTCTGCTCTTCCTCAGAGCCATACTGGCCCAATTCCCTAGTTCTCCCTCAATGTTTTCACCTTCTGACCTATTGCTCCGGTACCTACTCCCCTGCCATACTAGTTTAAACCCTCCTGTATGACACTAGCAAACCTCGTGGCCAGGATATTTATGTCTCTCCAGTTTAGATGCAACCCGTCCTTCTTATACAGGTCACACCTGCCCCGGAAGAGCTCCCAGTGGTCCAGATAACGGAAACCCTCCCTCTTACACCAGCTGTTTAGCCACGTGTTTAGCTGCTCTATCGTCCTATTTCTAGCCTCACTGGCACGTGGCACAGGGAGTAATCCCAAGATTACAACCCTAGAGGTCCTGTCTTTTAACTTTCTGCCTAGCTCCCTGAACACCTGCTGCAGGACCTCATGCCCCTTCCTGCCTATGTCGTTAGTACCAATATGTACAACGACCTCTGCCTGTTTGCCCTCCCCCCTTCAGGATGCCCGCTACCCGTTCTGAGACATCCTGGACCCTGGCACCAGGGAGGCAACATACCATCCTGGAGTCTCTTTCACGTCCACAGAAGTGCCTATCTGTGCCCCTGACTATAGAGTCCTCTATGACTATTGCTCTTCTGCACTTTGACACTCCCTGCTGAACATCAGAGCCAACCATGGTGCCACTGCTGTTTTCCCCTGATAGGCTATCCCCCCCGACAGTATCCAAAGGGGTATACCTGTTCGAGAGGGTGACAACCACAGGGGATTCCTGCACTGTCTGCCCCTTCTGTTGGTCACCCATTTCTCTGCCTGCACCTTGGGTGTGACCACATTTATATAACTGCTATCTATGACGCTTTACACCACCTGCATGCTCCTCAGTGCATCCAACTGCTGCTCCAACCGAGCCATGCGGTCTGTGAGGAGCTCTAGTTGGGTGCACTGTCTGCAGATGAAGCCATCCGGGACGCTGGAAGCCCCCGGACCTGCCACATCTCACAGTCAGAGCACTGCACCCCTCCAATTGACATTGTGTTAATTAATTAGTAAATTAGATTTTTTTTTTAATTAAAAAAAAAAGAAAAAGTTACTGTTAACTATATGTTTCCCAGCACTAGGTTTCTACTATAAATGTGAAGGCTAAATACAGTACTCTCCGATCTCTGGCTTAGACACCCCTCTAAATTATAATTAAGTAATTATGTTCAATTAGTTTAACAATGTTTAATTATTAAATTTAGTGTAGATTCCCAAACAGCCAATCAGGTCACAGCGTTACTGTGATGTCACTTCAGATTTCCCCCCCCCACACACAATTTGAAAAGGTAATAAAGATCACTTACCTTCCCAGGATGGTCTCTGGTTCTCTCCCTGCAGATTAACAGTTACAGGCCAGAAGAAAGACAACAAAACGGTAGGGAAAAAGTACCTTCTCCCACTCTGCACCGAATTACCTCACTGCACCAAATTACCAAGTTCCAATACCCACTCTGTCTCACTCCGGCTGTGTCTCCTTGACCTGTGCAAAGAATGCACTTGACTTTAACTCTGTATGTCT
This sequence comes from Scyliorhinus torazame, assembly GCF_047496885.1. Taxonomy (NCBI): domain Eukaryota; kingdom Metazoa; phylum Chordata; class Chondrichthyes; order Carcharhiniformes; family Scyliorhinidae; genus Scyliorhinus; species Scyliorhinus torazame. The sequence goes on along the minus strand of NC_092720.1, from coordinate 119,991,761 downwards.
AGTGCAATAGCAAGTAGACCGATAGTAAAATGGATAGTTGCCCCTCTGCAAGAAATAATGCCAAATTTTCTTAGTCACTATTTGCACCTGGAATGTTGTGTGTATCTGAGACAGAATTGTATCTGGTAGATATCAGGATGTTGGAGTTTAATCTTGCTTTAAATGGGGGAAAGGTTACACAGGGTGGAATAATCAGCTAACTGAGATTTATGAGCATATGAGCTATCTTTCCCACGTGGAACTGTTCAGAGCCGAATGCTAAGAAGATTTCTGGTACTGCAGGTTTGTCGGAAAAACAGAATTCCTTCATGACTGTAGCCCAGCCAAAATTACTTAGCCAATATTTGATTCTAGTGTGCAGTGCTGGTCTGTTAATGTTATTACTCCCTGGTCTACTTTGCAGTGTAAGAATTAATTTCTATCTTGTCTCTTGGATTTCCAGCAGCAACATTTGCAGGAATCTTGAACTGTTACTGCTTTGAGGACAGACCCTCTTTCATGTTTTAAAGTGGAAGCACATTCTCATGGCACAGTTTGCTGTCTAAATTGTCCTGACAGGAATTGGAGCAAACATCATTGCTCTGCAGCACCTACTAGTGGCCAGTTTAAATGCTGCAAGGGACTCTGTGCAAAGGTGACTTCAATATTAATCCAATCTTTAATGGGTGGGAGAAGGTTGTTTTTTTTGCTGGATTGAAGAGTTAAATACAAGAAACGTGAGCCCAATATGTCACAGCTCCAGTTCTTTTACGTTAACATATATAAATATATATTATTATATATATAAACTAATGGGCTGAATGGCCCCTCTTTATGCCATAATGACTCTGTGGCTACAATAATAATCTTTATTAGTGTCACAAATAGGCTTATGTCAACACAATGAAGTTGCTATGAAAATCCCCTTATATTTTTGGTTTCTCCTGTGCCCTTCCCACAACTTCCCTGTAACTGACTGAACCCCGCTGCCTCCAGTCTCTCAATAAGGGATTGCTGTTCAACTATCTGTGGAAGTGGGAGAAAAATAATTTATCGTGACAGGAAAAGACTGTTTTCTATATTTACACTTCACATGCAAGCACATGAACACGTATCTGATGTCTTACTGTTCTAGTACACTCCCTCAGGGACTGATGAGTTGCAAAATAGAGAATACCTTGCTCTATTTGAAGGGTAGGGCTCAGTGGCATGTGATTGGAATACTTTCTAGATTTAAATCCAATTTAGGCAAATGGAATTAAGGTCGACTCTCATAGCATTTCGAAGTCATCAATGATCTGAATCTGGGTAGACACCACCCAATTCCAGTTCTTTTGCAAAGCATGTGGTCAGAGTCTTAAAAATAAGTGTGATATTATGTTCAAATCTAAGACTTCATGCAGCTATTGAATCAAAAGCCTGTGCGAGCTCCAAAACCTATCTCTTTTTGCTAGACCTGTGAAAAGATGACTGTACCATTCCAGTCTATCTCAACAACAGCAGCAATGTACAAAGAGACATCAACTAAAACTTGTAGAATACGTCCCAGCTCATCCGTCAAAGGAGTCATCAAAGGAGTTATCAAAGAATATGGACACCAAGCAGACAATTTCCTACCTCGTCACCCATTGTCAAATTTCATCCATGAAAAGATTTTTTTTCACTGACCACAGAGGTCTGCCTATAAAAGGCCTAAGGTATTGAAAATATTCACATGTGAGCAGTGAAAATGTAGGCAGTCAGGCAAACAAATCACTGGTGTGCAGTGATTGTGATTTATTACATTGGGAGGGGTTTGCAGGCCCTTCCGGCTGTTTGGGATCTTCATGTCCTGCTGAGGCTGGCATCCCTCCCCCACCCCCACCCCCACACGCAAATGGCTATTTGATGGACTGGAAGATCCTGCTACAGTCAATACCTGCAGGAAAACCTGCCATGGGGGAACGGAAAATCCCAGCAATTGCTTTCTAACTTCAGGATATTTCCACTTAACCCTGTGCTTTTTAAATAAGTGGCCTCTAGTATCCATCAATAACCCTTGGAGAGAAAAACAATGAGTGAAACAAGCCCCAGACCAGGATCAACAGTTGCTTTATCACCCACAGCCAATTGTGGCTGTGGTGTTCGTTGTGATTCTTATTATCAGGATGGATGTCATAGTGTTCACAAAGACCACAGAAGCCAAGTTCAATACCATTTATTTCACTACTTATTAAAGCTCAACCACTTACTCCTATAGCAAGCAATAATCTAGTAATCTACAATCTACACTCTACTAACTCTAGTCTCTACACTCTTATCTATAAATGTACTCTGCACTCTCTAGACCTCTCCTCTGCACTCTCTCCAGCCCTCTCCCAGAAGCCTGAGAATCAGTGTTTTATATAGTTCTGTATCTAGCTCCATCTAGTGGTCAGTTATGATATTACATTAACCCTTTATATTCTAGACATTCTACATAATGTCACAGTGGCAACTAAAGTAACCAGAACCAGAAGCCTCTCTAATGAGGTGTCAAAACAAATATTCTCTCTGCCAAAGTTACGTTCTGGGAAGGTCATTGAATCGCGGCAATAATATTTGGTAAATATGTGGGAATTACTCCATTTCACTGTCAATAGCCACCTGGAGAAGGAGGTACAAGATGCTCTCTTCCCCTCTTAACCACCCCAATCAGAAAGACATTGGCTGAATTTCCATTTGGGTGTCCCCATCCCATTTTAGGGTGAAAACGTGGGTCAGAAATTATGAGTGGAGGTTGAGTAGATTGGGCCGACTCATTGGAGTTTAGAAGAATGAGTAGCACCCTTATTGAGACATATGGGATGCTTAAGGGGCTTGGCAGGGGAGATGCTGAGAAGTTGTTTCCCCTTGTGGGAGAATCTAGGACCAGAGGCATAATCTCAGATTAAGGGGTTGCCAATTTAAGACTGAGATGAGGAGGAATTTCTTCTCTGAAGGTAATGAATTTGTGGAATTCTTTACTGCAGAGAGCTGTAGAGGCTGACTTGTATATGTGAGGCTGAGAAACGCAGATTTTTAATTAGTAAAGAAATCATGGGCTATGGGGATAAGGCGGGATAGTGAAGTTGAGGATTATACATATCAATCATGATCTCACTGAATGTCCGAGCCGACTCGATGGGCTGAATGGGCTACTTCTGCTATTATGTCTAATGTCTTAATACAAATAATCAGTCCCTTTTAATTTCCAAATTATTGTAACAAAAACAGATAGTTAAAAAATTTATCAAATTAAAATAACATTTTGTGAAGAGTCTCTTTTTATATGTGCACCAGTCATTGTCAATAAGTGCCCCCTGTATACTTAACCTTAACTTATACAGTTAACACACTACCCTTTTATTCTTTTATTGAATTAAACGTAACATCTGCATAGTCTCGCCAATGTATCACACTTCGGGACATCCTTGCCTGCAGCGTATGTGGTAGACAACGTTGGCCGAGTCGCAAGAGTATGTGCTTGGTGGGTGGTGTTCTCACAAGACCATGCAGACGCTGCGACAAAGGATGAATCGCCAGGCAGGAATGTTCCTTTCCAGTCGGGGAACACTTCAGCAGTCAAGGGCATTCAGCCTCTGATCTTCGGGTAAGCGTTCTCCAAGGCGGCCTTCAGGACGCGCGACAACGCAGAATCGCCGAGCAGAAGCTTATAGCCAAGTTCCGCATATATGAGTACGGCCTCAACCAGGACCTTGGATTCATGTCACATTACATTCTTCCCCCACCATCTGGCCTGCAAAATCCTACCAACTGTCCTGGCTTGAGACCTCTTTAACCTGGGATTACCCCTCTCTCTGGATCTGTAAAGACTTAATTATCTGCAAATGCTCGCATTCAAAGTATCGTCTTGCATTTTTGACTTTGTCTATATGTTTCTGGAACCTACCTCTTCATTCACCTGAGGAAGGAGCAGTGCTCCGAAAGCTAGTGATTCGAAACAAACCTGTTGGACTTTAACCTGGTGTTGTAAGACTTCTTACTGTGCTCACCCCAGTCCAATGCCGGCATTTCCACATCATGTTAACAGGAGCACTCATTCTTGGTAATGCATCTTCCTGCCTGTCCTGACTGTGGTTCTACTTGCTGTGCTTGCTTCTGAAGGCAGTAATATGATAGAATACCCTGTGTTTAAATACTGTACAATCTGCAGCCAACTCTCAAGTGGAATTATTTATTCTAATGATCTAGTCCCATTCTACATTGTTTCTCCTTTTCCTTTTGTAATTATTCCTTTAATTCTTATCCATATCCCTTTTAAATAATATTATAGTTTGGTTCAATGGCCTCTTGTGCTCATTGTATTCCATGTTGAATAAACGTCAGTGTGAAAATAGCCTTTGACCATTTCCAATAACCCTAAATTTACAGCATCAGGGGCGTCATTCTCCGACCCCCCGCCGGGTCGGAGAATGGCCATTGGCCGCCGTGAATCCCGCCCCCGCCCCCGCCGAAGTCTCCGGTACCGGAGAGTGGGCGGGGGCGGGAATCGGGCCGCGCCGGTTGGCGGGACCCCCCGTTCAATTCTCCGGCCCGGATGGGCCGAAGTCCCGCCCAGAAATTGCCTGTCCCGCCGGCGTAAATCAAACCTGGTATTTACCGGCGGGACCAGGCGGCGTGGGTGGGCTCCGGAGTCCTGGGGGGGGCGCGGGGCGATCTGACCCCGGGGGGTGCCCCCACGGTGGCCTGGTCCGCGATCGGGGCCCACCGATCCGCGGGTGGGCCTGTGCCGTGGGGGCACTCTTTCCCTTCCGCCTCCGCCACGGCCTCCACCATGGCGGAGGCGGAAGAGACTCTCCCCACTGCGCATGCGCGGGAAACTTTCAGCGGCCGCTGATGCTCCCGCGCATGCGCCGCATTTCCGCGCCAGCTAGCGGGGAAACAAACGTCATTTCCGCCAGCTGGCGGGGCGGAAATCCCTCCGGCGTCGGCCTAGCCCCTCAATGTTGGGGCTAGGCCGCCAAAGATGCGGAGCATTCCGCACCTTTGGGCCGGCGCGATGACCGTCTGATTGGCGCCATCTTTGGCGCCAGTCGGCGGACATCGCGCCGTTGGGGGAGGATTTTGCCCCTTGTTTCTAACACTCTACCTATTTACCCTTTGCTGCTTTTTCCGAATTTTAAAACCGTTTCTCTGTTCCAACAAAAAATGTGAGTGTTTGCAAATAATTCAATTATAGTTACTCCCTATGTAATTCTCGATAGGGTTTACCCTGCTTGTTCCATTCAGGAGTAAACTCTAAGAAACACTTTGTGACACAAAAGTGTAGTAGAAATCTGGAACTCTCTCCACAAAAGGCTGGAGCGGCGGAATTCTCCCATCTGGGGTTAAGTCGGGGAAGCGGAGTGTCTCCCTCTGCGGAGCCAGACAGGAAAACACACCATGGGTTGGATTTCCCTGTCGCCGACACCAAAATCACGTTCAGTGACACGCCGTAGAATCCGAGTTCCCGACCAAATCGGGGGCAGCGCCGCTTTTGAGATGCTCCGCCCCCTAGGAGTACTCTGCACCACGTATCGATGGCCTCAGGCAACCCCCCCGATGCTCCACCCCCGGCTGGCCGAGTTCTCGACGGCGTGGGCCCCTCATGGTCTCATCCGTTGGGAACTCGACATGGCGGCTGCGGACTCAGTCCAGCGCCACCACAGTCGGGGAAGGGCCGATCCGTGGGCGGGCAGGGGGGGGAGCTTTATTAAGGATTGGGAGCACTGTATGGGTGGTCCGGGGTGAGCGAGCTGACCAAAGGGGGGGCACTATTTAGCGGGCCGGGTCCACGAGCGGCCTCCACCATGTAGCACGGCACTGTGCTGCAGGTTGCCGCTGAGCCCATCCGCGGCCCGGACCCAGCAATTCTCGGGGACATGTCAGCAGCTAGAGCCGGATGCTCTACGCTGTCGGTGTGCTAGCCCACAGCAAATTGGAGAATCGATGGCCGTTTTGCGCCATTTTACCTGGAATAAAACACCACTGTTCCCACGCTGGCGTGGGGACATAGCCCCTGAATCGGGGAATCCATCCCCATATATTCCAGCTATGACCTGCTTAATTACGCATCCGAGGGTTTAGCGTCGTATTCCATGGCTTGATTGCATGCGCCCCGCCCTTATATCTCAGTGTCATATTTCAAAGATGCCCAACATCGCTGACCCATCATTGAAGAAATAAGATGGACCTCAGAAGATTGAAGATGGATCATTAGAAAGAATCTTGATGCTGGAAGACGGACATCCTCGATGGCACTGAAGCTGGGAGATACACCAAATAGATGCTCCTCCCACCCACTGCCATGTCGTTCCATGAACCCTGGAGGGGTTCTCCCACCCCCATTGAATCTGCTAAGAGGAGGCAGGGAGGTTCAGTGAAGGGGTAGGGGGAGGACATTGGAGAATTCTGCCTAGTAGTTGGATAAATGGCATTCTCATAACTCAGTTCAATAGATTTTTGTCATTGTCATGGGAGTGTCCCTTTAAGAAATGTGTGTTTATCAAATGGCTTCAGTGATGTCATTGTGTGGATGGAGCTGGGATGTGGCTCCGGCTTTTACTTTCGTTTGAGCTGGGAGCTGGCTGTGGCTCTGAGTTTTACTTTTGTTTCACAGTTGGAAGCTGGATTCAGACAAAGAAGGTTTCTCTTGTCTCTCTCTCTCTCTCTGCATGTTAAAAGGTGTCCAGATCACTTGATAATTTATAAGTGATATCTGTTTTCTGGAAAGAATTCAAACCTACTGTTTTGATAAAAGGGTTTTTCTGATATTCTGTTATCAAATTGAAACAGTTGAACAGGAAGTTATTAAGGGTTATATATAAGGAGAACTGTAGCTGTGTGGGGTATCAATGTTTGTAGTTGATAAAATGCTTACTGTGTGTGTTTGTAGAAATGTTAACTGAATTCATAGAATAAACTTGTTTTTTTTTGATTAAAAGTGCTCAAGGCCTCTGTTGAATAACACCCTTATGCTTCTCATAACCAAAATCTATAAACAGTTGTGGGTCAGGTGAACTCCATAATATATTTTGGCATTTTCTAAACCCTGACCCACAACAGTCAGGTAGATGCATCAAGAAATAAAGTACGAAGTCTTACAACACCAGGCTAAAGTCCAACAGGTTTGTTTCAATGTCACTAGCTTTCGGAGCGCTGCTCCTTCCTCAGGTGAATGAAGAGGTATGTTCCAGAAACACATATATAGACAAAGTCAAAGATGCCAGACAATGCTTGGAATGCGAGCATTAGCAGGTGATTAAATCTTTACAGATCCAGAGATAAGGGTAACCCCAGGTTAAAGAGGTGTGAATTGTGTCAAGTCAAGACAGTCGGTAGGATTTCGCAGGCCAGATGGTGGGGGATGAATGTAATGCGACATGAATCCCAGGTCCCGGTTGAGGCCGCACTCATGTGTGTGGAACTTGGCTATAAGTTTCTGTTCGGCGATTCTGCGTTGTCGCGCGTCCTGAAGGCCGCCTTTGAGAACGCTTACCCGGAGATCAGAGGCTGAATGCCCTTGACTGCTGAAGTGTTCCCCGACTGGAAGGGAACATTCCTGCCTGGTGATTGTCGCGCGATGTCCGTTCATTCGTTGTCACAGCGTCTGCATGGTCTCGCCAATGTACCACGCTTCGGGACATCCTTTCCTGCAGTGTATGAGGTAGACAACGTTGGTCGAGTCCCACGAGTATGTACCGCGTACCTGGTGGGTGGTGTTCTCACGTGTAATGGTGGTATCCATGTCGATGATCTGGCATGTCTTGCAGAGATTGCCATGGCAGGGTTGTGTGGTGTCGTGGTCACTGTTCTGAAGACTGGGTAGTTTGCTGCAAACAATGGCTTGTTTGAGGTTGCGCGGTTGTTTGAAGGCAAGTAGTGGGGGTGTGGGGATGACCTTGGCAAGATGTTCATCTTCATCAATGACATGTTGAAGGCTGTGAAGAAGATGTCGTAGTTTCTCCGCTCCGGGGAAGTACTGGACGACGAAGGGTATTCTGTCGGTTGTGTCCCATGTTTGTCTTCTGAGGAGGTTGGTGCGGTTTTCCACTGTGGCGCGTTGGAACTGTCGATCGATGAGTCGAGTGCCATATCCCGTTTGTACGAGGGCATCTTTCAACGTCTGTAGATGCCTGTTACGCTCGTCGTCTGAGCAGATCCTGTGTATACGGAGAGCTTGTCCATAGGGGATAGCTTCTTTAATGTGTTTAGGGTGGAAGCTGGAGAAGTGGAGCATCGTGAGGTTATCCGTGGGTTTGCGGTAAAGCGAAGTGCTGAGGTGACCGTCTTTGATGGAGACGAATGTGTCCAAGAATGCAACTGATTTTGGAGAGTAGTCCATGGTGGGTCTGATGGTTGGATGGAACTTATTAATGTCATCGTGTAGTCGTTTCAGTGATTCTTTGCCGTGGGTCCAAAAGAAAAAAATGTCATCGATGTATCTGGTGTATAACGTCGGTTGAAGATCCTGTGCGGTGAGTAGGTCTTGTTCAAACTTGTGCATGAAGATGTTGGCGTATTGGGGTGCAAATCTGGTCCCCATGGCTGTTCCGTGCGTCTGGATGAAGAACTTGTTGTCGAAGGTGAAGACGTTGTGATCCAGAATGAAGCGGATGAATTGTAGAATTGCATCTGGTGATTGGCAGTTGTCGGTGTTGCGTATTGAGGCTGTTGCAGCAATGCCGTCGTCATGGGGGATGCTGGTGTAGAGTGCCGAGACGTCCATTGTGACGAGGAATGTTCCTGGTTCAACTGGTCCATGGTTGCTGAGTTTCTGTAGGAAGTCCGTCGTGTCGCGACAGAAGCTGGGCGTACCTTGTACGATGGGTTTCAAGATGCCCTCGATGTAGCCAGAGAGGTTCTCACACACGGTCCCATTGCCTGAAACAATAGGGCGGCCTGGTGTGTTGGCCTTATGTATTTTTGGGAGGCAGTAGAGATCTCCAATGCGGGGAGTACGTGGGATGAGAGCACGTAGGGTGCTCTGAAGATCTGGATCCATCCCAGTCCAACGCCGGCATCTCCACATCAAGAAATAAAGGCACAGGTGAATTGACGGAGTTGAGATACAGATCATTCATGATCTGACTGAATCGAAGAATAGGTTTGAGCGGCCAGTTCCACAGCTCAAATATTATACCGACAATTGTCAGTTAGAGGAGAGCATCAATTTTCAACCTTACCCCTTGAAAAAGTAAATTAGACAATTGAAGCGTGATTGTGGATTTCAACAACTGATCTGTTGCCACAGGCAGAATAAAGCTGCAATGGATTTGTATACACTATATGCAGATATGTGTGTCTGGCTGCATTGCCACTTTACTGCATTAATATTGATTATACCCTTGCAGTACTGAAACAGTGCTGTACTGTCAGAGGTGCCATTTTTTGGATATAGTCCCTCAAATGGAAAGTCTATGGCACCTTCAGTCGTGCTGATAGCAGTAAGCCATATCTTTGGGAAATCAAGTATCTCCCATGACATGCGAATCAGTGAATGTCTGCATTTGTGTCTGGCAAGATTTTATCTATAACTGCAAAACAGAGCTGCTTTATTTGCAAAACTGTATTCAGTTACAGTGCCTGAGGATATGGCATAGAATGAATGGCATCTTAATGGTCAAAGCCTAAATTAGGCTGCAGGATGTGCTCATCTGCACATAGAACATTTTTCAAACATTTCACCATGAAAGAAAAACTGGCATTTATAAAGTGCCTTTCGTGGCTTCAGGGTGTCCGAAAACACTTTACAGCCAAATAAGTACTTGTGGTCACTGTTGTAATACAAGAAACACCACAACTAATTTACATGCAGCAGGCTCCCACAAACCGCATAATGGCAATGCCATTCGTCCTAACAAAATGCTGAAAGTCCTCACCAGTGAAGAGAGTGACTTTGTCTGACACTATCACTTTGGGGAGGCCATGCATAACAAACATCCGCCACAAGGCCTCTACTGTGGCCGACTTGTTCACCATTCCCATCTCTTGAACCTCCGACCACTTTGAATGGCCGATGACTAACACGAGGAACATCTTGCCCATGAAAGGACTGGCAAAGTCCAGGCCACTCCCAAGGCTGAAGGTTGGATGTAGGAGGTAGTGTCTGCCATGTCTGGCAAGGGCTGCACTGGTGCACCATGCTTTCAATGTCCTTGTCTATGCCATGCCACCGGATGTAGCCACGTGCGAGTATCTTCATCTTTGTCTGGCCCGGATGGGCACTATGCAATTCTTGCAACATGGGCTCTTTGGTCAGGGGTGGCACTACCACTTAGAAACCCAAAGTGTGATTCCACCCTCACAACTGAATTTGTCCTTACCATTGAGGTATGGTCTTAATTGGCCAGATTTGCTGTAGTGCCACCCGGACAAATTCATTTATTTCACATTGATAGGACTGGGTCCCTTTGTGTCCAATTCTTTATGTGGCTGGCAAATTGTCCAGAAACCTCAACGCTAAGATTTCTTGAGGATTGACTGGGGTGTTAGGTTCTTTGGAAGTGGGAGCTGACTGCATGAGTGTTCAAAAACCTGGCTAATGCTGAAAGATGTGGTCATAGGTCGGTAACAACAAAGCCCAATGTTGTACTCTGGGAGAGGTGATTGGTGGCATTGCCTTATCCTCATGAAGGAGCCAAAGCAAGGGCTTGTGGTCCTTTATGATTGTATTTTTAAAAAAAATTTTAGAGACCCAATTCTTTTTTTTTCAAATTCTGGGAGCAATTTAACATGGCCAATCCACCTAGCCTGGACATCTTTGGAGTGTGGGAGTGAGACCCACGCAGACACATAGACAGTGACCCGGAACCGGGATCGAACCCAGATTCTCAGTGCCGTGAGGCAGCAGTGCTAACCACTGAGCCACCGTGCAGTCCCCGTTATGATTGTAAAATGTGAGTCATAAACATACTTGTGAAATTTATTGACACCATAGATTACAGCAAGGCCTTCCTTCTCAATTTGCGCATATTTATGCTCAGCATCAGAAAGCATTCTTGAGACAAAGGCAGTTGACCTCTCTGACCAATGCTCCATTGGATGGGATAGAACTGCCCCTATCCCATATGGTCAGAATGATGGTTTTTTGGGGGTCAAAATGAGCCAGTAGGCTGGAAGCATGCAGGGCTGCTTAACATATTGGAAGGCTTGCTCCCATGTTTCCTTCCAATGTCATTGCTATTTTTTCTTTAAGAGCATATGCAATGGCACCAATGTGATTGTGATATTTGGAATAAAATAACTATAATAGTTTACAATACTCAAGAAGGACATTAATTCTGCTGCCTTCTTGGGTGCCTGGACTTCCCTTCTGGCTCTCATATTGCCTCAAAGGTGTAGGTTCTTCGAGACCTAGGTAAGTGAAGTCACTAGCTTGGACAGTGCTCTTCTCATGCTTGAGTTGGATTCCTACATCTTGGTATCTTCTCAATACTCTTCTAAACTTGTAAGATGTTCCTCATGTGATGTTCCTGTTATTAGAACGTCACCCAGGTAGATGATATCCCTTGGCAATGATCATAGGTAACTGAGTATTTTGTTGCTGATATGAATGTGAAGTCACTGTTACAACATCTGAAGACTATCTCAATTGGGGCTGTTTTGCTCACTTTCACCATTTTCAATCTGTATATTGTAGACTCCTCGGGTGGGATTCTCCATTCCCGACGCCAGTTTCATAATCGCCGATCGGGTGGAGAATCCCTTTGTACGATGGAATTGGGGGCGGTGCCTGTTTTCAGATGCTCCGCCCCCTCCAGAATGGCATCATCGAGGAGCGCGCCGCCTATCATTGGGAAGGCCTCAAGACGTCACCTGAGGCCTTCCCCTGATGGGCCGGGTTCCCGTCCGCATGGGGGGGAATTGTGGTCTCAGCGTTCGACAACTTGGCGTGGCGGCTGCGGACTGTGTCCAGCCCCGCCACAATTGGGCGGGAGCCGTGCTGCTGGCCGGGGGGGAGGGCTTCGGCGAGGGCTGAAAAGACTGATGGGGGGTAGCCAGGGGGTGTCCAGGGGGAGCACTATCTGACAGGTTGGGTCCGCGCACGGCCGACGCCATGTAGTACGGCGCGACCGCTGCAGGTCGTCGCCGTGTGCATGTGCGGCAATGGATCCGGCAATTCTCCAGCCGTTTTTGTTGTGGATATCGGGCGTTTTACGTGACGCGGCTGCTACCCCCTCACCGGTTGGAGGATTGGTTGCTGGGGTACTGCCGCTTTTTCTGATGTAAAACGCCACAGATCCTCTGGACATAGCCTGAAAATCGGAGATTCCAGCCCCTCATCTGAATTAATTTACTAACTTTGTTCACTGGTGAAGTGCTTTGCTGCTTATTTTTGAATTTGGGTGTTCTAGTTGGGCATGGGAATGTGCCTGGATATAGCCCTTCTTATTGCACCAAAAACAAACTCTCTGCAGCGGCACAAGTCTTGGGAGTGATCTCACCTGCACGATAACAGTCATCTTGACATCTGGGCTGACGGCCCAATTACGTTTCGTGGCCTCTTGCAGTCGTACCACCCCACAACTGGTTCACCTTGCCCTCTAGCATGCTTTGAAGCTCTGACCGCACCCTTCTCAGTGCACTCTATTACCTGGGCTATTGCCGTGTCTAGGGTAATCTTTGTTTCAGTTACAAGCTTCTTTTGCACACTAATGTTGTTAATACCGCATACTAAACAATCATGCAGCATGTCATCAAGTGCTGCACCAAACTCACAGTGCTCAGCCATTTGCCCGAATCTGGCAGCAAAAGTGGAGATAATCTCTCCTGGGTCCCTGATAGTCGAATTGCACTTGAATCACTACAGTATGATCGAAGGTCTGGGGTTGAAATGCTCCCTGACCACCTTCACCAACAGGTCAAATGACTTTGTGTCAGGAGCCTTTGGGGACATCAAATTTCTTACAAGGTTGTCGGTTGTTGGCCCACAAACTTTTTGTAGGATAACTTTCAGTTTATCCTTCCCTATTATTTCATTTGCATTGAAGAAGTAACGGAGCCACTCAATGCAGTGGCTCCAGTCTTCAGCCCCTGATCGCATGGATCTAACTTCCCAATCATGGGCATTTTCCACTCACTGTTCTCTAGTATAGTCGACACATTGCGACTCTGTGTTCATCTTGAAGGCTTCTCCCTTGAATTTGACGACTGCAGCTTGCGATCAGTACAGTTTATACTCGCTGTCAATGTGGTGGCCTGAGGCAATACTAAGTAGACGGTAGTAATGAAGAATGAAGTGTTTATTGGCAACTAAAATGGGTAACGTATGTACAGGCGCAGAGTCTATATTGGATTGGATTGGATTTGTTTATTGTCACGTGTACCGAGGTACAGTGAAAAGTATTTTTCTGTGAGCAGCTCAACAGATCATTAAGAACATGAGAAGAAAAGGGAATAAAAGAAAATACATAATAGGGCAACACAAGGTATACAATGTAACTACATAAACACTGGCATCGGATGAATATAGGTATTAACACTCTGGATTCTGGGTTCACTCCGGCCAGAGCCATTTCAGCCCCATGCTTTTTACTCATAGGTTGGCCACTGTTTTTAATGTGTAAACATCTGTCGATCTCAGTCTTGAACATACTCGATGAATGAGCATCCACAACCCTCTGAGACAGACAATTTCAAAGATTCACCACCCTCTGAGTGAGTCAATTCTTCCTCATCTCAGTCATAAATGGCCTGCCCCCTTATTCTGAGACAGTGTCCCACCTGGCTTTAAATCCGGTGGAAAATGTCGAAAGGTGAGGTGCGGTTCCCCTAGTTTGTATTGAGCTTCGATGGAATATATAGCAGGCCATGGACAACAAGGTCAATGTAGCAGGCCATGGACAACAAGGTCAATGTAGCAGGCCATGGACAACAAGATCAGAATGGAAGAAATTTGGAGAATTAAAATGACAGTCACTGGAAGCTCATGGCCATGCTTGTAGACTTAATGAAGGTGTATCACAAAGTGGTCACCCAGATCCAGATTTCTACCACAGCAGAGAGCTTCCCTGTTGTGGCAATAATCCTGTTCAGTGCAAAGAGTGGTGGGGGCATGGGTGACATTAAATCAGCATAGAGATGTGGGGGGGTATGAGTTTGCGTAGAATGGGAATATGGAGTGTGGTGGGGTAGAATGTTTCTTTGTTTCATCATTATTGTTTTATTTAATTACGCGATGCTGGCTGTGAATTCATTGCGGGGTCGCCTGACCTGACTCCTATTTCAGACCGTCTCCACTTTAAGAAGGACACGAGGAATCCACACTGAGTAAAATAAAGAAACCAAGTTTTATTTAAAACACGATAAAGCACAGTTAGATCCCCATTGGCTGACCTTTTTAAACAGAGGTCAATAGAGATCCACTGCCCCTAGCGGGGGAGCTCGTATTCCGCAAGGACCACGGGGAATATAATCATTCTCACCCCATAGACAACGTGTGGGATATTGCACACACCCCTCCCCCAACCAAAAACCCACCCGTGGCGGGGGCCATTTTTATAAGCTGGACTTGCCCAGCCGGGAAATCACCTGACTCTGCGCTTCTGACCCGGGGACAAAAATCTGGGGCCCCTGTCCGTGTCTGATCTCATCTGTATTGGGTGATCACATTGTAAGCATGGAATACATAGGGCGGCACGTGGCACAGTGGTTAGCACTGGGACTATGGCGCTGAGGACCCGGGTTTGAATCCTGGCCCAGGGTCACTGTCATGTGGAGTTTGCATATTCTCCCCGTGTCTGCGTGGGTTTCACCCTCAGAACCCAAAGATGTGCAGGTTAGGTAGATTGGCCATGCTAAATTGTCCCTTAATTGGAAAAAAATAAAATAATTGGGAACTCTAAATTTTTTTTTTTTAAAAGAATGGAATACATACTAAATTCAAGGAGGTACAAATAAATCTGGAAGGTTTCATGACTTTCCTTTAAACTCCCACCCTTTTCTTACCTTTACATCACCCACTTGGAAGGAGTGTTTGCGAGTCTTTGATGGTGAGGCGGGAGGAGATCTGGCATTTCCTATGCCGTCGGGGACATGTTTCAGAGGAAAGGTTGCGGGTGACAGGGGGTGAACCAGGGTGTTCTGGATGAAACAATCCCTACGGAATGCTGAAAGGGGTGGAAGGGGAAGATGTGTGTAGTGGTGGAATGACACTGGAAATGGCAGAAATGGCAGAGGATGGTCTGTTGAAAATGCAGGTTGGTGAAATGGAAGGCAGGGACAAAGAAACCCTATCATGATTCTGAAAGGGAGGGGAAGGGGTGAGGGTAGAAGTGTGTGAAACAGAACGGACACCGTCGACCACATTGGGAGGAAATCTTCTGTTCACAAAAAGAAAAAGCAATCAGAAGCACTAGTGTGGATGGCTGTTTTGGAGAAATTGGGCGAATAGTGTCCTCATGGGAAGTAAAGTGTGAGGAAGTTGTATGGTTCCAAGGGTTTGTTGAGAAAATTTTGTTGATAGCCCATCCGCAGAAATGGGGACAGAGAAGTAAACGAAAAGAAGGTAATGTAGTGATCTGCATATCTGTATGTACACAAGGGATTAATGTAAAGACACTACAACTATGCAATCACTAGAGGGCAGCACTAGAGATGTATAAATAGACAGACGGAAGCAAGGATCACTCTCTTCACAGGAACAGTAGTTAGTGACCAGACACAGATAGACAGTTCAGCATAGGTGTAAATAATCATAAGTACTTCTTAGTTAATCTTGTTCATGTAACATCTAGTTTAAGCATTGGAGAGAGAACAAGCGCATCAACGTTAATGAGTTAGTTAATTCATCAACATCTGGAAGACTCAGTGTTAATCAACATTGCGTTAAGGATCATTCTGGAAGACGCAAGTGAGTAACTTATATTGCACAAAGCAATACAACATTACTATCAGAAATAGTAATATAACATGATACCAGGCTTAACTTCAAGAAAGCTTACTAGATAGATTAGATACAACTAGAAAGAAAGAAAAAAAAAAATAGTACCGGATATTCGACTTTGGAAGACTTCACAGCATTCGGATCCCTTGAACAACAATTGGCTCGATGGACCAAGTTCAAGCTCCACGTCTACTCCAAACTAACGGTAATTTTAAATCTAATTAGAAACTTTTTAAACAGCAATTCCATATCTTTCTGGAAGCACATGATTTGAACACCGCTTCTGAAGCTAGAAAAATAGCTCTGCTTTTATCCTTTGCAGGAGGACAGGCTGTAGAAATATACAACTCTTTCACTTACTCTGGAAGAGAGGACAAGAGCAAACTTGATGGGATAATTAGAAAATTTTAAATCCCATTGCAAAATGCAGGAAAATAAAATCTCTTGAGAGATTCAGCTTCACCAGACACTTGCAAAAACATGGAGAATCATTCAACAGCTTTCTCACAGATTTAAAATCACTGGCACAAGCCTGCAACTTCGCTGCTTTAAGGGACTCAATGCTCAGAGACCAAATTGTAAAAGGTTAAATGATGAGGGACTCAGAAATTCATTCTTAAAATGGAAAGATTGAACACTGGAAATCGCGATTGAAAAGTGCATATCACAAGAAAAAAATAATCAGTACCCTGAGTTTTCACAAAGAAAGAATGCCGAAAAAGTTCTCCACGAGGCTGGGAAAGTTAAAATGGTGCCGCAGCACATTTTAAATGGCATTCATCCTGACCGGGGATGCACATGCAAATAACCACAAAAGATGCAAACCGGCAAAATTCCGTTCTGCGCATGCACAGGAAACCGAAGCCGCGCATGCGCAGTTGAGAAAAACTACGCTGGTTGAAGATTGCTTTGCGCATGCACAAGAAGCTGCGAATGTGCATTTGAAAGAAGATCGCAACCAGTCCGAAGACCGATTTGCGCATGCGCAAGAAGCTGTGCATGTGCAGTTGAAAAATCACACTCGGATTGAAAATGAATTCGCGCATGCGCAAGATTACGCGCATACGCAGTTGGAAAAAAAAATCACACAACGTCCGATGATCAAATTGCACATGCGCAATCGACTATTATGCATGACTTCACAAGCATCATGACGTCAGAAGACTCAGACCACGCCCACTTAAAGGGAAAATGCACTCAAATCACAATCAAGACTCTTAAAGGTACAATAACCAAATTTTTTTACCTCAAAATGCACACATTGCCTGAACTTGAACCAACAGTTGAAAATAACTTTTGCAGCATCCTGGAACAAGCAGTTTGCAGCATCCAAAGTTAAGAGCACATTAACAAATCCAAAACTAAAGAAGATGATTTGTTAATTAAAAGTGAAGAGCACAAAAACAAATCTAAATCCAAAACTAAAGAAAATGATTTATTAATTAAAAGGGAAGAGTGCAAAAACAAATACAAAACCACAGAAGATGATTTGTTTATCAAAGAATACTACTCAGACATGGTTGAGTTATTCGGATATGATGATCACAGCATCAGCCACACGGTTGCAAAGCCTAATACGACTCTACTCATGATAAATTAATCCAGTACCATGATGTACTGGCAGATCGTTGATACATTGGATGACAGCAACGTGTCAAATAGCCAAGAAGAAAACAACGCCACACAGAGAGTACTGACCCACTCCGTTGAGAGAGCGCTGATCGACTCCACAGACAGAACACTGCACGACTCCTCACAGAGAGCGATGAAAGCCTCCATAGAGAGAGTGACGCAAGCCTCCACAGAGAGCTCGTTGACAGACTCCAGAATGGAAGTAATTAAAGACTCCAGAGTGACAACCATGCCTGAAGAAGACTATGAAGGTCTAGCCACCTTATTTCAACAACGGAAGAAAATCTACCCAGCTCATTTAAGCAACAACAAGAAGACTATGAAGATCTAACCACCTTATTTGAGCAACCAGAAGCAGACTATGAAAGTCTACCCAGCTCATTTGAACAACAAAAAGATGACTGTGAAGGCCTATCTACCTTATTTGATGAACAACAAGAAGACAATGAATGTCTAAACACTGTATGTACGAATAGTGACAATGTGATCACAATCAGCATACACGATGTGCAAGATCACAGCGAGACAGACAGATCTCAGCTCATCTGTACAGAAGCACTCAACAATCAAAGTAAAGCTACTCTTGAGTCCAGTGAGACCGCATCAATTAAAACCTCATCTACTCTTGACAACCTACAAGAAACTGAAATCTTGATGACGTTGACTCCAGAAGAGGAGCCCCAAGAGATCAAAGATGAAGCAGATCAACTAGAAATGACTCCAGAAGAGGAGCACCAAGGAATCAAAGAGGAATCAAATCAACCTCAAATGACTGATGTCACCAGGATCAATGCAACATCAGATCATTCTCACAAACCTCAAGTCGAAATGCTCAATGAACCATCAGATACCACAAATGACACTGATACCAATAACTTTGAGAATGACACAAATTATCCACAAGGAACAGTCATTGAGCACAACAAGAACAACAACAAAAACTACAACACAAAGCACAAAAAAACTACAACAAGAAGCACAACGAAAACAACAAGAACAACAATGAAAACAACAAAAACAACAACCACAAGAACAACAACAGAAACAACAAGCACAACACAAACAACAACAAGAACAACAACGAAAACAACAATGACAACGGCAGAAAAACAACAACAACAACAATGAAACAATGACCTGTACAAGATGGTACAACTCTGCACATGAAGGGCAATGTAACAGCACAATCCAAAACAATGGCAAGAGTACAAACATAACATGGCATGACAACGAATCTCACAAATTCATATTTGCTCCAAAACAAACAAGCCAACCAGTTTTCAAGGTAGATGATATACAAAATCAATACCGCAAGCACAGCAAAAGGTCTAGGTCAGACAACAAAGATGACATACAGAATCGATGCCGCAAGCACAGGAAAAAGTCCAGGCCAGACAACAAAAGTGATTTGACCATTCAAACACCTCATGATGACTTGTTGGTTACTAAAACACAAGAACCCTGATGATGTTCACAAAGACATTAAAATATCAACATCACCACTTCAACAACAGAAGAAGAAAGAAACTCAACCGACTATATTTATAAAGCTTGGACTCATAAAATTCTTTACAGAGATTGGACTCATAAATATTAATTGGCTTTGTATAAATATCAATATCATCACAACTTGTACAGATATACATATCATCATTTATCTACCTGTTTTGTACAATTTTCTTTAACAAGGTACAGAAAATATGTAAAAAGATAAAAAGGGGGGATGTAGTGATCTGCATATCTGTATGTACACAAGGGGTTAATGTAAAGACACGACAACTAAGCAATCACTTGAGGGCAGCACTAGAGATGCATAAATAGACAGATGGAAGCAAGGATCACTCTCTTCACAGGAACAGTGCTAGTGACCAGACACAGACAGACAGCTCAGCACAGGTGTAAATAATCATAAGTACTTGTTTGTCAATCTTATTCATGTAACATCTAGTTTAAGCATTGGAGAGAGAACGAACTCACAGTTAATTCACCAGCGTTACTCAATAAAGTATTTGCTCTAATTGGAAGACTCCGAGTGTTAATCAACATCGAGTCAAGGATCATTCTGGAAGGCACAAGTGAGTAACTTATATTGCACAACGCAATATAACATTACTGTCAGAAATAGTAATATAATAGGTAATAGTCCCGGATGGGTGATGTAAAGGTAAGAAAAGGGTGGGAGTCTGAAGCAAAGTCATGAAACTTTCCAGGTCAGGGTGAAAGCAGGAACTGGCACTGATCCAGTTACTAGAAAAAGTGGTTTGGGAGGTGTCCTGATGGGACTGGAACAAAGAATGTCTCACAACCAGAAAATGGCAGGCCAAGCTAGGACCTATACCCATAGCAACACCCTTTAGTTGACCTCTGTTGTTAATATTCCAGATTCAGCAGTATTTTACTATTTAGCCTTTTAAAATCTTGCCATTCTGCTGAGGAACGAGGAGTTCACCCCATTCATTGAATACTGAGTTCTCACCAAAATCATTAAGCAGTTAATGATTTTTTTTTTTTTAGTTTTGTTTTGAAATGTTCACCACAGTGTCACAAATGCATCAGGTTAATGGGCTTATTTTACAACTAGAACTATCGCAGCTGCTTTATGTACAGGAGCACTGTTCAAAACTTTGAAGGATGAGGCAGATGGAATTTGTTCAGGAATTCTGTTGATGTTCAGATTTACAGTCCCTCATCCTCCACAACCTCGGTGTTTGCCTTGCTTTAGAATTCATCCCCGCTCTTTCTCACTCTCTCTGTCTCTCGCCCTTTTTGAATTCACAGACCACTTTCTTTGCAGACTTGACATAAATATTGTGCTTCTGGCTCATGCACCATACTTGGACGAGCCCAGGGCCTGTGGCTGTTCTGCAACTAAAATTCAAAAGTGCTTGATCAGTGATCCAGTGAATTGTTGCCGTGGTTACTATGCTAATCTGCGGCCTACTGTTTGAAAGACAATAAAGACATTTTCCCAGACTTGCAGAATGTGGCTCGGAATCCAGCAAAAAAAATCTGCTGGTAGATGTAGGGGCTTTGCCGGAGATACAGTCATTTATCAGGACAACTGGATTTGCTACAAATAAATACGTGGAGAGCCGGGACAGTATCATTCTGTGTGAGTTGCTGTTGGTTTGGGAGCCTACATATCCCCAATTAAGATACCAGGGGCACCATGCTTATTTCTCCTGAGATCACTACTGGGAAGTTACAGAAGGTAAGTTATACTGTAAAGCAGCTGATTAATCCGTGAATCTGTTCTCTTAACTGAGAGTTTGATGAGCACTGCTGACTCAAAGTACATTCCACACAAAAAGTTTCAGAGAGCATGTTCAGACCAAATTGAAGACACTAACATTTCAATAGTTAAAACCTATATGCTGTTCAGTGATTCGACATCAAGCCAAAAGCATGCAGGTTTCTCAGCTGAAGGTCAGTTCGATAAGGAGGCTCCTTCACATCTGACAGCCTGATCGTGTCTGATGGGAAAATGAAAAACTACTTAGTGGACAAACATCTTGTCCGAGTCGCAAGAAGTTTGGTTTCTCGGACTCGTTTTTGAGAATTGGATCATTTTATTTTCTACTAACACCACGTTTACCCAACCAGTGCTTTTGGAATGCCAATCGATAAAATTTTAAGCTATAGGGGAAAGTGTACTTTTGCAGTCACCAAAATGCTCTTAAACTAGGTTACATCAATTAGCATAATGTAACTAAAAGTCGTCACTCAGTCCAAATATCAGAGAAAGGAGTAAAATTTTGTAAGTTTTTTCAATTGACCCTGTATCTTTCAGTGGGGGCAAAAATAGACATCTAATTTCCTGGAACACATATGTCATTACTTTTGTGCGTCAGGACACCTTGGGAGTTGCCCTGTATCATATGCGAGGTGAAACATTAAACAGAGGCTTTGGGGACGGTTCACTGGCCGGGATTCTCCAAGCCTCCGCGCCAAAATCACGCTCAGCATGGGGGTGGAGAATGGGGCGTCAGACCCGCGATCGGGTCCGACGCCGGCGCGCGAACCTCCGGCGACCGGAGAATCGGCAGCAGTCGCGTGCGGTTGACACGTGCCGGTCGGGGGCTGTTGAAAGAGGCCCCCGCAGCAATTCTCCGCGGTTGACCGGCTGATTTCCCGCCAGCGTGATTCACGTTTGGTTCCACCCGGCGGGAGATCAGTATCGTGGCTGCGGTGGCCGTCCTGGTGGGGGCGGGGGGGGATCAGTCTCCGGGGGAGGGAGGGACCTCCACGATGGCCAGGCCCGCGATCGGGGGGAGGTCCAGCTTCTTGCCTGCCGACCCACTGTGTGTGTTCGCCATGTCACGCATGGACGGCGCGGATGCGTGGAGCACTCCGGTGCCGTGCTGGCACCTTGCTGCCATGGAATCGCTGGGCCAAGGGACCCGTGAACGCCGGCGTGAAACACTCCGGTATTAACGCCGGTGTCAACACTTAGTTGCTGTTTTGAAGAATCCCGGACACTGGCCCCGGCACAAATCCCATTACAGCCGGAGACTCTCACGGGAGCGCAATGGCGAGATCTACCCCATCCCTGGTGGTGATGTAATCAGGTTCACGCTCAGCGGTGGTGTGACCCTGATTACCATACATTTTAATATATTTAAATATACAAAATTGGCTGAAAGCCGGATTTTCCGGGAACGTCTGATGTGTTCACCCACGGGTGAGCATTTGGTTCCAAAATTTGGTTCCAACTCCATCTACAAGTTTGCTGATGACACGACCATAGTGGGTCGGATCTCGAATAACGAGACAGAATAGAGGAGGGAGATAGAGAACCGAGTGGAATGGTGCAGCGACAACAATCTCTCTCTCAATGCCAGCAAAACTAAAGAGCTGGTTATTGACTTCAGGAAGCAAAGTACTGTACACACCCCTGTCAGCATCAACGGGGCCGAGGTGGAGATGGTTAACAGCTTCAAATTCCTAGGAGTGCACATCACCAAAAATCTGTCCTGGTCCACCCACGTCGACGCTACCATCAAGAAAGCACAACAGTGCCTATACCTCCTCAGGAAACTAAGGAAATTGGCATGCCCAAACTGACTCTTACCATATTTTACAGATGCACCATAGAAAGCATCCTATCTGGCTGCATCATATTCTGGTATGGCAACTGCTCGGCCCAAGACCGCAAGAAATTTCAGAGAGTCGTGAATACAGCCCAGTCCATCACACGAACCTGCCTCACATCCATTGACTCCATCTACACCTCCCGTTGCCTGGGGAAAGCGGGCAGCATAATCAAAGACCCCTCCCACCCGGCTTACTCACTCTTCCAACTTCTTCCATCAGGCAGGAGATACAAAGATCTAAGAACATGCACGAACAGACTCAAAAACAGCTTCTTCTCCGCTGCTACCAGACTCTTAAACGACCCTCTTATGGACTGACCTGATTAATACTACACTCCTGTATGCTTCACCTGATGCTGGTGTCTATGTATTTACATTGTGAACTTTGTGTTTCCCTTTTAAGTGTTTTCTTTTTCTTTTCTTTTATTTTCATGCACTAAATGATCTGTTCGAGCTGCTTGCAGAAAAATACTTTTCATTGTACCTCGGCCCATGTGACAATAAACAAATCCCAATCTGCAGTGGGACTTGAACTCAGAATGTCATCCTTAGAGATGCGCATGTTACCAACTGAGCCACAACTGACACTCAATGCAAAGTTAGTACAGCACAGCAAAGTTTCTGTTGAAAGATAACTTCTGATATTTCAAATAATAGGGATTCTCCGGGGCCGCGAGCCAACACGGGAATTGTGATGGTCCAGTGAATCGGGTGGGAGGCAAAAAACGAGTTTCATGCCGGGCGACAAACTCGTTTCAAGTTTCCTGCTAGCCCGACGAGTTTCCCGCCCAGACCCGGCAAGAACGTTCAAACACCTCTTTAACTGGGTGCTCCGGTTTCCTCCCAAAAGTTCCGAAAGACGTGCTGTTAGGTGAATTGGACATTATGAATTCTCCCTCTGCGTACCCAAACAGGCGCCGGAATGTGGTCACTAGGGGCTTTTCACAGTAACTTCATTGCAGTGTTAATGTAAGCCTACCTGTGACAATAAAAAAGATTATTATAAGTGTGACATGGCAGCGCGATATAAACAGTAGAGGCAAGGGAATGTTGGGGAAGAGGGCAAGATGGGGGAAGGGAGATCAGAGGGAAGGGAGGGGAGGTGAGAGAAGGGAGATCGGAGGGAAGGGAGGGGAGGGGAGAGAAGGGAGATCGGAGGGAAGGGAGGGGAGGGGAGAGAAGGGAGCGAAGGAAGGTATGGGAAGGGGAAAGAGGAGGAGAGGAGTGGAGGGAGGGAATAGACCTAGAGGAGGGGAGGGAGGGAGGGGACACGGGGGGGGGGAGGGGAGGGGACACGGGGGGGGGGGGAGGGGAGAGGAGGGGACCCGGGGAGGGGGGGAAGTGAAGGGAGGTTGGGAGGATGGGAATGGGAGGAAGAGAGGGAAGGGGAGGAGACGAGGGAGGGGGTGGGAGGGTAGAGAGGGATGCGGCGGGGAGGGTTGAGTTTTTCTTTTTTTTTGACGTTCCTGCCTGGCCTTCCGAATAATCTGATACTCCTGGATATTTAACTCCCAGTCCCGACCATCCTGAAACCAAGTGTTGATGCCGGCGTAAACACCGGAGTGGTGTACGCAGGTGGCAGCGGGCCTCTTGGCCCAGCAATTCAGCGGTGTTCAGGGGGTGGCACGGTGGTTAGCACTATGATTTCACAGCGCCAGGGTCCTAGGTTCGATTCCCTGCTGCGTCACTGTCTGTGCGGAGTCTTCACATTCTCCCCGTGTCTGCGTGGGTTTCCTCCGGGTGCTCCGGTTTCCTCCCACAGTACAAAGACATGCAGGTTCGGTGGATTGGCCAGGCTAAATTGCCCTTTGTGATCAAGAAGGTTAAGAGGGGTTATTGGGTTACGGGGATAGGGTGGAGGTGAGGGCTTAAGTGGGTCGGAGCAGACTCGATGGTCCGAATGGCCTCCTTCTGCACTGTATGTTCTTTGTTCTAACCCTGATTTAAATCACATTATTGGACAGGAAGTTCTGTGCCCCACACTTGGTCTTTCGAGGAAGCTCTTCAGACTACCTCTTTAAATACAACTGTGGTTAGAAAGAACAGCTGCTCAAAGGAGGAAGTACTTCAGAGTTAATAGGCCCCTGCAGAGTTATATAAATAAAAAATGGTAATCCTTCCTTTGAAATTGCCTCGATCTGTCAATCAAAGGATTTTAAAACACAATGGTTCATGAAATTGAATGTAAACAATGCAGTTCAAAGCTTTTAGGCTTCTAAGCATGCACAGAGGCTTGAAATTGAATGTGAAAAAGCCACTTCTACGGTTTCCACCGCATTAAAGAGAAAACATACCGTCATCTCATGGGTATTTTATTTGATCCCCTGAGATCAGCCAAATGATCCCCAAATCATCCCAGAGAGATCCCCTGACCTGAGGATCTCCCTCAGCACTTTGGAGGCAAGTGTGGGGAGGGTTTATTCCCCTCTATTCCTCTCCTCAAATGCAAGATGCCAGTTGGCAGTGCCAAGGGACAGGGGCAGAAGGGGAGGACTGGGTGAGGGAATGGTGGGGCTAAAACGTGGGCTGGGGAGCTGAGATGGGACACACTTGAGAGCAATTGGAAGGGGGTGCTTGCCGGTGATCCATGGGGGTTGAAACAAAATAATGAGATTGGGGTGCCCTTTAAAAAATGGCGACTTGATCTCAAAAGGAGCGGGTCCTGTCAAACAGATTAGGTCCCGCCTCTCTCACATCCAGCGCGAACCCCGACCCTCATTTAAAAATTTACTATGTGCCATTGCATGGCATGAGAAACCTGACCCTCATAGAACATAGAACATAGAACATAGAACATTACAGCGCAGTACAGGCCCTTCAGATTTCATAATAAATGCTGTGAATCGTTGAATAGCACGTCAACTTCATTCCTAGCACGAGCGAGAGTTGGTCCCAATTCTCCACTGGTGGTAGCGCTTGGGCCAGAATTCTCCGACCTCAGCCGTGGCTGAGATTCTCCGTTTCCACTGCAGTGAATAGAGCTTTGGTTGAGTGCCAAATCTTCCGTTCTTGCTGGGAACAATGGCAGGACGAACGAGATCAGAGAATCCCGCCCATCATCTGCAAATGTGAGAATTGCACAAAATGTCTGTCTGTCTGTCTGTGTCTGTCTCTCCTTTCCAATTAAACACTACTCCACAGTGAAATATATATGTGGTGGCCGTGATTGATCAAGAGGAAATGTAAAACTGTACTTAGTTGTTTGATTTGCGTGAATATTTTGTAAGGTTAAGCACTGCTTGGAGAGTCTGGGTCACTGGAAAGAAAGGCATTCATATAATTTATTGTGCAGAAGAGAGAAAACATGTGAAATCTATGATCCAATCCAGGCAGCGCTTTGGTGGTTTATATGTTTGCCCTTCATTATCAGCACAGAAGATGATAAGTTGAAGTGTCTATCAGACTTTCTGCCATCCCATCACACCCTCATTTATTAAAATGCATCAAAACAATTATGGAAGAACGGGTCTCATGGCAAAGCATAAATTAAAATTAGTTTATCTTTCTTTCTTTCAAATTAGAGTTGGGAACCCGACAGTCAGAACATTGCCAAGTCCCAACCCTACACTGTGCCAACAGCAGTGACGTGATGCAATTTTCAATGTGGCCGCCCCATACTTGGCCCAGAGGCAAGTTTGGCACCCAATTATGGGTGTTGGGCACGAACAAGAGGTGAGAGCTGAGCACAGAGGGATAATTTAAAAGGCAAACACCAGCCATGACTGGGTTTGCCATTGGCTTTGCAAATGGATGAGCAGGGAGAACAGAGGGCCAACAATGGTTTGGGCAGCCGTTCTAAGGAGGTCCCATGTTTTGCTAATTCCTCCCTTGAAGCCCTGATCAAGCCTGTGCTGGACAGGAGAGCTGTGCTCTTCCATGTAGGTAAGAGCTCCAGCAGTCATTCCAAGCAAGCAATAGCTCGAGGTGGCCATTGGTGCCAGCAGCCTCAGTTTCCTCCCTAGAGTCCCGACATTCTCTCCTCACAAAAGCAAACCTTTCAGCTCGAGTGATGGCATCTCCTTGTCATTGCACGGGCAACTGTATCGCCTATTGTACAACATTTCACACTGAACGTATGAGCATCAATGGATTTCTGTTGTGTTACTGACAGTAAAGCTCGAAGGCTCTCTGATCTCTGCTCTCAATTTCACAATGCTTGTTGACACAAGTTAAGTGGTTTTGAAGGTTTGTGCTTTTTGCAAATAGATGATTGACACTTCTATTAGCTTGTACTTCAGACCATTTTTCAATCGGAGAAATTTCTTAATGGATGACTCTTTTCAAGTTTTTTTATATATGTCAAGTCGGGAGGTAGTGGTATAGTCGCTGGATTTGTAGTTCAGAGACTCAGGTTAATGATCTGGGGATCCGGGTTCGAATCCCACCATGGCAGGTGGTGGAATTTAAACTCAACAAAATATCTGGAATTAAAAGTCTAATGATCACCATGAATCCATTGTCAATTGTTGTAAAACCCCACCTGGTTCACTAATGCCCTTTGGGGAGGAAAATCTGCTGTCTTTATCTGGTCTGGTCTACATGTGACCCCAGACCAACAGCAATCTGGGTGACTCTTAAATGCCTTCTGAAATGGCCTAGCAAGCCATTCAATCATGACAAAAACACGAAAAAAGAATGAAACCGGACGTACCACCTGACAACAACCCAAGGACCGGAAACAATGCCAAATCCAGCCTTGTTGACCCTGCAAGGTCGTTATTATTAACTTCTGGGAGCTTATGCCAAAGTTGGGAGAGCTGCCTCACAGACTAGTTAAGCAACAGCCTGACATAGTCAAACTCACAGAATCATACATTGCAGATAATGTCCCGAACACCACTGTCATCATTCCTGGGTATGTCCTGTCAAACCCGCAGGACAGACCCAGCAGAGGTGGCGGCACAGTGGTATACAGTCGGGAGGGAGTTGCCCTGAGAGTCGTCAACATCAACGTTGGACCCCATGAAGTCTCATAGTTACAGGTTAAACATGAGTAAGGAAACCTGCTGATTACCAAATACCATCTACCATCAGCTGATGAATCAGTACTCCGCCATGTTGAGCACCATTTGAAGGATGCACTGAGGGTGGCAAGGGCACAGAATATACCCTGGAGGGGGTCTTCAATGTCCATCACCAAGAGTGGCTCACTAGTGTCACCACAGACCGAGCTGGCTGGGTCCTAAAGGATATAGCTGCTAAACTGGAACGGCAGCAGTTAGTAAGGGAACCAACAAGAGGGAAAAACATACTTGACCTCATCCTCCCCAACCTGCCTTCTGCAGATGCATCTGCCCATGACAATATCGGTAGAAGTGACCACCACACAGTTCTTGTGGAGACCAACTCTCTTCTTCACATTGAGAATATCTTCCATCGTGTTGTGTGGCACTACCAGTGTGATAAATGGGATGCCATGATGTGGAGATGCCGGCGTTGGACTGGGGTGAGCACCAGGTTAAAGTCCAACAGGTTTGTTTTGATATCACTAGCTTTCGGAGCGCTGCTCCTTCCTCCGGTGAATGAAGAGGTAGGTTCCAGAAACATACATATAGACAAAGTCAAAAATGCAAGACAATGCTTTGAATGCGAGCATTTGCAGGTAATTAAGTCTTTACAGATCCAGAGAGAGGGATAATCCCAGGTTAAAGAGGTCTCAAGCCAGGACAGTCACTCAAAGCTGGAATTGAACCCGGGTCCCCAACGCTGCGAGGCAGCAGTGATAACTACTGGGCCACCATGCCGCTTTGCTTTTTGCACAATGCTGTCCTTATGCAATGTATCATTCACAGTCAAGAGATTGAGCAAGTGGACACTGGCTTTTCCCTATTCCTCTCGCCCTTCACTTCTCCCTATCCCACTGTGTGGATAAACTGACCAATCAGAGGTGTTTGTGGGAAGCTTGATGCTGAACCCTCCCCTGATTGTGTTTCCTCACTCCAGGAAAACAATTGACCTCAGCTTGGCCGTTTCTCACAACAATAAGGCTGAGATTGAGCCTTCGGGGGATGCCTATGGACACTGGCGTGAATCCACACCCCAGCTATCTAGCTTTCCATGCACTGGTTTGCTGATTTAATACCGTGCTCCACCAATCTTTTCAAAACCAGGCAACCATCAGTTAATTTCCTTTTAACAATGAGTAGATGTTTTAAGATGTTGAAGAACATAGTTGACGTCATAAAAGGTTAGATTATTTAACTTGGGTAGTTGCTTGCTCAGTAATCCTGGCTCCGATCCAGTGAAAAACAAAGAGGTGAGTGAGATCACAAGTATCTTTACATCTTTACAATGGAATGGTACAGGGGATGTGCCAGACCACACATCAGTTTTATGTTATGCTACCCATTTCCACCCTGATGCTCATGAAAATATCAACAGTGAAGATAATCGGGAATCAGGCTGTTGTGCATGTCTTTTTGTTTTAATCAGTGCAAATTCAGGCAGCTATTTATCTATTTCACTTGGCACTTCTCACTGTTCCATAAGGTTCCATGAGAACAAGAGTACTTTATAGCATGTAGTGGGGCACTGACTTATTGGCACAGGGGCTCACGCTGGGATCTGGGAGCACTAGGAACAGGCTCTGCAGTCTCGCAGTACAAAAATAAGGAGGTCTCCGACCTTTGTGGTACTGTTGAGAGAGTCTCGGGGGCTGAAGCATTACAAGGAAGGGAGGATCTGCAATCATGTGAGAGAGGTGTCTTATGATCAAAGAGAACTGGAAAAGAAGGTCTCAAGCAAAATCATTGGTTGGAAAATAACTGATTTGTGTGGTACACCATTTCTCAATATGCAAAAGGATTCAAGAGAAGAAAGATTAATTGCCTTTTGTGCACTATGAGTGCATATGTTGTTTTATACAGTAAATAGACAAATATTTTCATTCAGGTGGCAAAACTATTCCTTAAATGCTCAATGTTTCACTGTTTACACAGTTTGCAAGTGTATAAATTATATTTTAAAAATTCTTGCATCTCAAATGACCCTGGAATCGTACTCACTCTGCCTTAAATAACCGTAAGATTATGCTTCCGTTGTCCTGCCGAGGTGGTTACGCAATGGTGATGTCACTGGACGAATAATCTAGAGGCCCAGGCGAATGCTCTGAGAGCACGGGCTCAAATCGCACCATGGCAGCTGGTGAAATTTGAATTCAATTAGTAGATCTGGAATATAAAGCTAGTCTCAGTATCACAGATTGCTGTAAAATCCCATCTGCTTCGCATGTCTTTCAGGGGAGGGCATCTTACCTGGTCTGGCCTGCATGTGACTCCAGACCCACAGCAATGTGGTTGGCTCTGAAATGGCCTTGTACACAGTTCATGGATAATCGGGGGATGGGCAACAATGCAGGCCTTGTCAGCAACGCCAAATTCCCATGAAAGAATACATTTTTAAAAATGTTGTTCACTCTTTCTGTCAGATGTGCTATCCAGCAGCAGCTTAGATGGCAGGCAGTGTTTTGGGCTGCAGTTTATATGTCAATGTTTGCTGACAAAATATCAATGCAAATGGATCACTCTCTCTCCATTCTGAATCTAATTGAATTGGTCCGCATATTCTTTTTAGAAATTCTTGTGGGAAAAGGGGAAAGGATGGAAATTAAAGGAGGGAAATGGCGATGGAGTGGCTGATAATTTAGGTAAATGGAAAGGAAAAGTACCAGGTATCATTTTGGGGAATATAAGAGAGAATCGTTGGGTGCTTTTGGATGGAGATGGGAGATTGCAGAATTAATGCTGTAAACAATAATGAGAGAGAGTGCCAGCATTGGCTGACTGGGCAGGGGAAAAGCGTACCAATTTGAACTGAACGATCAGAGGTGTATCAATTTGTCTGGGGGAGGAAGAGGTCAAAACAATAGCAGTTTAAACTTGGTTGGACAGGAAGAAAGTGCCAGATTGAACTGAGGGATGAGAAGGGAAGTACAATATGGACTGGGAGAGCTGGAGAAGGAGAGAATGCAAAGCGAAAGGATGAGTTGTCTCTGAACTGAGTCGAGAGGAGGTTGGAAGGCTTTGTAATCTGGGCTAGTAAGGGGGTGATGATTTGGAGTTTGAAGTCGTGGTTCACCTATGGAAAATCCAAATGTCACTTTGGATCTTTATTTTTATATATTTTTTAATTTATTAATTGTGAAGGAGAGAAGTTTCCTGAATGCATCAGAATCATTATCTGGGACTTCTATCCGGAGCCCCTACACTTTTGAGTCTTACTGTTGCCACCAGTACAAGTGGAGGAAAACTGGGATTATTTGCAACAGATGTTACAAAGACAATGTAACCATTCACAAAGATAGGAACATAAGAAATAGCAGCAGGAGACAACCATTTGGCCTGTCAAACCTGATCCTGGGCTTCAACTCCGCTTTCCCAACTGCTCCCCATAGCCTTTGATTCCTTGAAAGGCGCAAAATCAGTCAGTCTCAGCCTGAAATACATTCAATATTTAAATATATTCAACAGTGGAGCATCCACGATCCTCAGGGATAGACAGCCCTCTGAGTGAAAAAGTGTCTCCTCATCTCAGTCCTATATGATCGTTCCCTAATCCTGAAACTGCGCCACCATGTTCTAGATTCCCAAATCAGGTGAAATACTCTGAATAACTATCCTGTCAAACCCCTTCGGAACCTTGCATGTTTCAACGAGGTCACCTCTAATTGGTCTGAACTCCAGAGAGTATAGATATAATTTACTCTGCCTTCATCGAAGGACAACTCTCTCATTCCAGGACCAAACTAGCGAACCTTCACAATGCAAGTATATTCTTCCTTAAACATCGAAACCAAAAATATGGGGCGGCACGGTGGCACAGTGGTTAGCACTGCTGCCTAACAGAGCCAGGGACCCGGGTTCAATTCCGACCTTGGGTGAATGTTTGCGTGGAGTTTGCACATTGTCTGCGTGGGTTTCCTTCGGGTGCTCCGGTTTCCTCCCACAGTCCAAAGGTGCGCAGGTTATGGGGATTGGCCATGCTAAATTGTCCCTTAGTGTCAAAAGATTAGGTGGAGTTGCGGGGATGGGGCGAGGGAGTGGGCCTAAATGGAGTGCTCTTTCAGAGGGTCGGTGCAGACTCGATCGGCCTCCTTCTGCACTGTCGGGATTCCATGAAAACTGCACAGAGCATTCCAGGTGCGGTGTCACTAAAGCTCTGTACAACTGTAAGAACAATAAGAAGTCTTACAACACCAGGTTAAAGTCCAACAGGTTTGTTTTGAATTACTAGGTTGTGGGGAGAAGGCAGGAGAATGGGGATGAGAAAATATCAGCCATGATTGTATGGCAGAGCAGACTCGATGGGCAGAGTGGCCTAATTCTGCTCCTATGTCTTATGGTCCTATGGAGCACAGCTCCTTCATCAGCCCACTCCAGTCCAACACCGGCATCTCCACATCATCAACTGTAAGAAGACCTCTTTGTTCTTGTACTTAAAACCCCTTGCAATGAAGGCCTACATGCCATTTGCCTTCCTAATTGCTTGCTGTAACTGCTTGCAACCTTTTTGTATTCGTTTGAGAATGCACCCAAGTCTCTCTGAACATCAACATTTACAAGCTTCACGCCTTTTAGAAAAATATTTGGCTTTTCTATTCTTGCCACCTCTGGTAGATGTAGTGATTGTGATGTCAGTCCCTTTAAAACAGAACAGCAGAAGAGGCTCAGCTGGCTTGGGAGACCAATGGGGACCGAGTGCAGGGCATCACCCCAGAGGGTGGAGTCCTGTCTTGGGCAGAATACATCTGGAAGCCATGTAGTAAGCATGTGTGGACTGAAGAAGCCGGGGAACGACTGCTCCAGGGGAACCAGGAGCTGCTAGTCTCTGTGCTGTTTTCCCTTCTTCATAAATATCTTTTTGGTGGCACAGTGGTTGTACTGTTGCGTCACAGCACCAAGGTCCTGGGTTCGATTCCCGCTTGGGTTACTGTCTGCGGAGTCTGCACATTCTCCCCGTGTCTGCGTGGGTTTCCTCCGGATACTCCGGTTTCCTCCCACAAGTCCCGAAAGGCGTGCTTGTTAGGTGAATTGGACATTCTGAATTCTCCCTCTGTGTACCCGAACAGGTGCCAGAGTGTGGCGACTAGGGGATTTTCACAGTAAATTCATTGCAATGTTAATGTAAGCCTACTTGTGACACTAATAAAGATTATTATTATTGTGTTCCTTACGAAGTCTGTCGTGCGCAACTATTATACTACCAAAGTGAACCGCCTCATACTCGCTATATTATACTCCATTCGCCAAACTTTTGCCCAATCAATTAACCTGTCAATGTATTTTTTAGTCCTCGTCAGAGCTTACACCTTGCTTTCATCAGCAAACTTAGATCCAATAATCTCCAGGGGCGATTGTTACGGCCACATTGCGCCCAGTGCAAATCCCACTATAGCGGTAGAATAGTGGGAGGGTCCCAAAAGAAGTTATGCGCCGGGTGCCAAACATTACACGATGCTCTTGATCCACTGAATCTGACATGCAGCTGGCGGCAGATGAGCACTGCTGCCTCTCAGAGCCAGAGACCCGAGTTTAATT
Source organism: Scyliorhinus torazame (assembly GCF_047496885.1). Taxonomy (NCBI): domain Eukaryota; kingdom Metazoa; phylum Chordata; class Chondrichthyes; order Carcharhiniformes; family Scyliorhinidae; genus Scyliorhinus; species Scyliorhinus torazame. The sequence goes on along the minus strand of NC_092720.1, from coordinate 119,958,636 downwards.
CTGGCCTTGGGTGACTGTCTATGTGGAATTTGCACGTTCTCCCTGTGTCTGCGTATGTGTCTTCCGGGTGCTCCGGTTACCTCCCACAATTCAAAGATGTGCAGGTTAGGTGGATGTGCAGGATTGGCCATGCTAAAATTGCCCCTTAATGTCCAAAGATATGCAGGTTCGATGGATGGGTCAGGAGAGTGGGCATAGTTAGGGTGATTTTTCAGAGGGTTGGTGCAGACTGAATGGGCCACATGGCATGCTTATGCACTGCAGGGAATTTATGGTTCTATGGTGATTAGATTCATGCCCTCGAAGAGCATGAACCAGTTTAGCATGTTAAAAAGCAGCTCACATATTGAAAATCAGTTTTACGTTGAATACTACTGGCTCCCGCTTTTTTTCCATTCTGTTGGCGCAACGTGAAGCTGGCAGTAATCAGTACTGCTCTCCACCACCTGACGTGATAGCCATGCTGGGGGCTCTTAGCACATTGCAGTCCCCTGGTGGTCAGGGGCATGTCAGTGGCATTCTGGAAGTGCCAACTTGGAATGGGGCAGTGGGAGGATGCGGGGGGAGAAGGGGTTGATGCCGGCATGGAAGGTGGTGGTGGGGAGGGGGGGGTGCACTGAGGTCCCGTGCCGACAATGTTGGGAGGTGGACCCTTACTGTCACTTCGAGATCGGCATGCCCGATCTCTGTGAAGCCAGGCTTGTTGGCCTGTTTAGGCCCCACCCCTTTCAATACGAGTGCCTCTCCTCCAGAAAAATGACAAAGTGCTTGGAGACCTCAATGGGAATTGCACTGGATCGGCAAAGTAATTTGCACCGATTTTTGTGCCTGAAATGACACTTCATTTCTTGGGCGATTCCACCTGCTGTATTTGTCTGTCTTTAATATTTGTTTTGATATGCAGGGTTGTTCTTGGGATCCCAACTCTTCAAAGGTGTGCTAGCTTTTCAGATCAATATTTTCTGATATTTTGGGTTGACATACATGTTGAGTAAAGAAATACTTCCGGAGATCACTCTCAAATCGTTCCTTTACTGGTTTCTACTCCTATTGACTTTCTTATTGCCATTGTTCTGAGTGAAGTATTGTTCTAGATCTACCTTTGCTTACCATTTATAATAATAATAGTCAGTTTTTGTATGTCTGGACTTTTTAAATAGTTTATTTTAAGAGGAAGTGTCTGTGGGTTTATTTGATGTGCAGTGCATGGTACATGCAACAACATGTGGGGGATTGAAGGTTGACTGATGACTGTGCAGCTGCCAACAGTGGATGGCAGTGGCAGCAATGGGATGGGATAGGAAGTTGGTGGAGAACAAAAACAGTGAAGTATGAGGGGAGCCCAAAAACCAATTTACCACGGCTGGCGAGATCATTTCCTTGAGAGTTGGGACAGGATTAATGGGCAGAATGGGGATGGCATGGGAAAGGTGGAAGGAATGAGATGGGGATGGCATGAGGGATGGCATGGAAATAAAATCACACGTGATGGGAATGATATGTGAGAGAGGGGATGGCAGGGGAGGGGGTGGATATGATAATGGAACTAATTAAGTGAAGCAAAAAGGCAGGACGGTTATTTGATATAACTTATTATTCAAAAGCCATTCTTTGTGCGAGAAATGAGGATTTACTCGATTTGAATAAATATCTTTAGAAAAGTAGTCAAGTGAATTAAAAGAATACATTAGCCTTAATCCTACACATGAAGGGGCAGCACGGTGGCACAGTGGTTATCACTGCTGCCTCACGGCGCCAAGGTCCCAGATTCGATCCCGGCCCTGGGTCACTGTCCGTGTGGAGTTTGCACATTCTCCCCGTGTCTGCATGGGTTTCACCACCACAACCCAAAGATTTGTGGAGTAGGAATTGGCCACGCTAAATTGCCCCTTAATTGGAAAAAATGAGTTGGGTACTCTAAATTTTTTTTAAAAAATTCTATACATGAAGACGATCACGATCTATAAGCTTTAGAGTTTCTACACAGTCTAACTCCTATAGGCATATCACCAGGAAAACTTGGACTCGAGGGAGAAGCATTTATAATGTTGCTACAAAATTTGAATTCTAAACAAGGAGTTCATCGTGGAACAAGATTGGTAGTTAGCAATTGTTTTCTTCAATGATAGATGTGGAAATTATAAGAGGCAGATTTCAAGGAAATAGATGAAGTGTTCATTCCTTGAATATTATTGGCCCCATCATATGAGAACCTGTCATTTCAAATCAGGAGAAAATAGTTCCCAATTAGACTTTCGTATTCTATGACTATATAAAGAAGTCACAGGGCCAGAATCTTGACGAAAACATCTCACTCTGGAAAACTCGACATAAAGCTGTCAAAGTCTTAGGTGAAAGAAGAACTCAAAATTCCTGTAATTTAAGAATTACTGTTGCAATGAGGAGCCCAATTTGACTGCAGCTCTTTTGTGGGTCTCTGCGAGGTAACAATGTTAAAAGTTGACCTCTCAGTTGTGCCATTGAGAGCTACTTGCCTCCCCGAGACCTTCATAAATCATGTGTTATTTTAGAAGATCCTGATTTCATAGGCCCAAATCAGAAACCTTGGAGAACTAAATCTTCAATAGTGCTCAGCTCCATCAGTAATGTCGTCACAACACAAGCATGCCTGTAAACGACAGCTTCTGACACACGAGCCAGAAATTCCATTTAACACAACCCACTTGTGAAAGCAGTTTAAAGCTGGGGCTGTTCCACAAGCTTCACAGCTTTTTGAGTATGTTGTTATAAGTCAAGTCACAGAAGAGAAAAACATTTCTGTAATATTTCAGGTAAGATCGAAACAGATATTGGGGCAAAGTAACATAGCCCTCTGCAGATGTGTGAAACCACAAAGCCCAACTGAACATCAGCTAACAAAATTGGAAATCCTGTTTATTTAAATTTGTCACTCAATATTTTCTAAATAACTCATCCAGTCACATGCATTAGTAATCCCCTCAAAATGCAACTTTCACAAGGAAAGTCCAATCAAGAAATGTTTTTTATACCCCTCCTTTGGTAATCGTTTTTTTATTTCTTTATTATGTCTCTGTGAAGAATAAAGAACAAAGAACAATACAGCACAGGATCAGGCCCTTCGGCCCTCCAAGCCTATACCAGTCATGATACCAACCTTGGCCGAAACTCTCAGCACTTCCTTGTGCCGTATCCCTCTATCCCCGACCTATCCATGTATTTGAACATCTTTTCTACATTAAAGATGCGACACAAATGCAAGTTGTTGGCAAATATATAACTGAGCTATCAAGTAGGGACAGTGATGAAGCAAGCTCTTTAGCAAAAGGGGTTATTTTTTCACATGAAGTTGGCAACGGTGACTGGGCCAGCATTTGTTCCCCATGACTAATTGTCTTTGAGAAAGTGGTGGTGAGCCACTCTAGTCCATTTTGTGTAGGTACAGTGCTGTTAGGAAGGTCTTGCCGGGGCAGCATGGTGGTGCAGGGGTTAGCACTGCTGCCTCATGGCATCAAGGGCCCGGGTTTCATCCTAGCCCTGGATCACTGCCTGTGTGGAGTTTGCACATTCTCCCCGTGTCTGCGTGGGTCTCACCCTCACAACCCAAAGACATGTAGGTAGATTGGTACACTAAATTGCTCCTTAATTGGAAAATTTAAAAAAAGGAAGGTCGTGCCAGGATTTTGACCCTGCAATAGTGAAGGATTGACAATATAATTTCAAGACAGAATGGTGTGTGGCTCGGAGGGGAACTGGCAGGTTTCCCCTGTATCTGCTACCTTGGATTGGATTGGATTGGATTTGTTTATTGTCACGTGTACCGAGGTACAGTGAAAAGTATTTTTCTGCGAGCAGCTCAACAGATCATTAAGTACATGAGAAGAAAAGGGAATAAAAGAAAATACATAATAGGGCAACACAACATATACAATGTAACTACATAGGCACTGGCATCGGATGAAGCATACAGGGTGTAGTGTTAATGAGGTCAGTCCATAAGAGGTTGTCATTTTAGGTTGTCAAGGTCATGGGTTTGGAAGGTGCTGTAGAAGGAGCCCTGTTTAATTCTGCAGTGTATCTTGTATGTGGTAGGAATGACCATCGTATCATGCTTGTGGAGACAAAGTTCTGTCTTTACTTTGGGGATACCCTCAATTGTGTTGTGTTACACTACCACCGTGCCAAATGGGGATAGATTTAGAACAGATCTAGCAACTTAAAACTGGGCATCCAAAAAAACATTGTGGGTTATCAGAAACAGCAGAATTGTATTCAACCACAATCTGTAACAATATGGTTCGGTTCACATACTCATGGCCATAGCATAACACAATGTTCACCATTAAATCCAATGTTTATGCATCGATTATATGAAATTCAGGAGGAAGCTCTTTACCAAGAGAATGGTTGGAATATGGAAAGCAAATAATAGTTGAGGCAAAAAGCATAGTTGTATTTAAGGAAAGGCTACATAATAATAATAATAATCTTTTTATTGTCACAAGTATGAAGTTACTGTGAAAAGCTCCTAGTCGCCACATTCCGGCGCCTGTTCGGGTGAACTGGTACAGGAATTGAACCAACGCTGCTGGCCTTGTTCTGCATTACAAACCAGCTGTCTAGCCCACTGAGCTAAACCAGCTTTATCAATAAACTCATGATAAGTTTGAAACGAAGAAGGATTGGAGGCTGCTCATGTGGCGCATAAGCACCATATGGTCCACTTTCTGTGCTCTTGATGCAAATCCATCTCAACCACCTTAAAAACTGACAGGTGATATTTTCATCCCTTGTACTCGCTGCTTTGCCAATTTGAGGCATATTGATTTCAAGGCAATGACTGATTTTTTTATGGAGACAGTTAACTAAATGGTGACACTCACTCCTACCAAAATATTTTCCTTTATATTCTCACCAGATGAAGCAACATTTCAGTTAAGCCCAGCTAGTAGTACTTACCTCCAAAACTTTAACATGTCTCGGTTGATACTTTAGCGTGGTCCTGGGAAGTTCACTCAACTCCAATGAGCTGTTAAACTGAAGCTGATCTGTTTGCTCCAATGATCCATGTGATTAAGATCCCATACCTCTTACTCTTCCACATTGAGAAGATCGTTCTCCCAAATCCTCCTTCAAGCAAAACAAACAACGCCTGTCAAGCAGAAACGGCAACTCTCTTTTTATATATTGTCCGTAATGTAGCAAAGTTCAAGCGCGCTTCACAGAGATGTCATAAGATGACGAACCAACGAAGTGAGATATGAGGGAGGGATACAGTTGGGTTTTAAGGAGGGTTTTAAAGGAGGAGAGAGAACTGAGGCAGCTGTGGACTTTAGGGAGGGAATTTCAAAGAATTCATCCCATTGGCATGTGAGAGATCTTGCGATTATGTAAAGTGGCTGTCATACTGTCCTTCATATCAACTGCACTTTAAAATAATTCATTATATTCCTTTAGATGCTATGTAAATTCAAAGCTTTCCTTTATAACTATCCAACATCTAATTATATACACATTAATTATATAGTTCACCAAATCTTTATTATCCATGAGTCTTGCAACTTACCTTTCAGGCCCAAGTTTTCTCTTCACGCCAACTGCATTCTTCTTAAAACCCAAGCTTGGTGACAGTCATTGTTTTGATTTCCCTATCCTCTTGACAAGTAAACTGTGGATGTTTCACTTTCACAAGTTGAGCAGAAACCATTAACTTGCACCTACTGCAGCCACTTGCAGTTCGGTGTGTATATAGTTGTTTCTGTCAGCACTCATAAATTGAACGCCGCAATTTATGTGAGTGATGACATAGCGAAAACTTGAGATGCAATAACTCCTAAACATTCAAGGAATTCTGACACCCTTTGACCCCTGAGCTTGATATATTCAGTAATATCTAGAAAAGGTCCACTCTGTTAGCATAATGAAATGAAATGAAAATCGCTTATTGTCACAAGTAGGCTTCAAATGAAGTTACTGTGAAAAGCCCCTAGTCGCCACATTCCGGCGCCTGTTCGGGGAGGCTGTTATGGGAATTGAACCGTCCTGCTGGCCTGCCTTGGTCTGCTTTCAAAGCCAGCGATAATAGTTGTGTGTGTGATCAAAGGGACAAGGTGTCTCCACTGTCTTAAATATGAATGCCCTTATTAGTGCTTATCTCTAGGGTCCTTCCTATCTTTCAAAGAGAGTCTACTAATGTTTTCTCCTTCTTCACAAGCCCAAGACAGATCATTGATGTGTTCCCACTGCATCAATTCTGGGTGACATTGGGCCGTGGCATCTAAGCTTCCCAGAATCGGATTTGTGGGGTACCCCAAGAACTTTACAGTTAAGGGTTTCACCAGCAAGGGCCAACTTCCCCTGGGCAATTGTACTGTGCTAGGAACCATGCAAAAATGTGATTTACATCATTAACTCATTAACTTTGGATGGTTTTGCCAAGGCTACACCAATAGTTACTCCAAATAGGTTAGAAGAATTCAAACCTTTTCTTACTTTTGAGTAACTATTGTGAATATCCAGACAGACCCTTCTATTGGGACTCCTCCAACCACCGGATTCCCCTGACCTGAGGCCTTCCTGGACCTTGCTCATGGCCTGACAGCCCCCACCCCCCAACCTCCGAACCTCCCTGCCCAGCCCGACCCTACCCATCCCTCCATGATCTCCAAAAACCCCCACCCTGGGTCAGAGGTTGGACGATGAGGAGGGCAAGAGCTTGAGATGTTGGAAGGATCAGAGGGCGAGGGTGGAAGAGGTCAGAGATCAGGGGTGAAGGGAGTCAGGGATCTTGGAGGGATGGGTAGGATTGGCTTTGGGGTGAAAGGTTCATAGGCTGGGATTAGGGGGGTTGGAGATCAGGGGGTGGAGACATCTTGTCCCTTTCATCACACACACAACTATAATAATGCTAATATTAGAGTGGACATTTTCTAGATGTTACTGAATATATCAAAGTTAATGGTTAGGTGGTCAGAATTTCTTGAATATTTGAGTTGTTATTGCCTGGGTGGTTACAATATTAAAATCTGAAACAGCAAACCATCCCAGCTCAAACCCATCCACTTTGGTTTCAACAGAGATGGAACAGTGAGTGGTAATGGGGAGTGTGCAGGTGACGAATCCACTCCTCAGGAGGTTGTTAGTCAACTTTCAAGGAGACCAATTGCCTACATTTGCATGTGCCTACATTTTATTTTTTAACAAACAATTTTATTGAGGTATTTTAGGCATATAGAAAAAATGACATTGTGCAGTACAAACAAAAAAAGAAGTCAAGACACAAATTCTACATGAAACATAATGCAAACCACGGCTCTGTTCATGCACGGACCTGCCTCAATATCCCCCTACTCTACTCTACCCTAGCCGCCCCCCCCCCCACTCTCTCCCCCCCCTCCCCCCCCCCCCCACCCCTGCTGACGCTTACTCCTCTGCGAAGAAGTCAATAAATGGCTGCCACCTTCGGTCTAACCCTAATAGCGAACCTCTCAAGGCGAACTTGACTTTCTCTAAGCCAAGAAAGCTTGCCATGTTCGATAGCCATACCTCAGCCCTCGGGGGCTTTGAGTCCATCCATACTAATCGCCGGGCTACCAGGGAAGCAAAGGCCAGAACATCGGCCCCCCTCTCTTCCTGAACTCCCGGGTCCTCCGAAACCCCAAAAATTGCCACCTCCGGGCCCATTATCACCCCAGTTTTCAACACCCGGGACATGACATCTGCGAATCCCTGCCAATACCCCCCAAGTTTAGGGCACGACCCGAACATGTGTACATGGTTAGCCGGCCCTCCGGTGCATCTAGCACACTTGTTCTCCAGCCCGAAGAATTTACTCATCCGGGCCACCGCAATATGGGCCTGGTGCACAACCTTAAACTGGATCAGGCTGAGCCTGGCACATGTTGTGGTCGTGTTTACTCTGCTCAGGGCTTCTGCCCAAATACTGTCCTCCAGCTCCCCCCCCCCCGAGCTCCTCCTCCCACTTAAGCTTCAGGTCCTCGGTCTGTGCAACCTCAGCTCTCATTAGCTCCTTGTAGACATCTGAAACTCTACCCTCTCCCATCTTTCCCCTAGAAACTACCCTGTCCTGCCTCCCCTTTGGCGGGAGACGGGGGAAGGACGACACCAGTCTGCGTACAAAATCCCTCACCTGCAAGTATCTAAAGTCGTTCCCTCTCATCAGCCCAAACTTCTCCTCCAGTGCCCTCATGCTCGGAAAGCTTCCTTCCAGGAACAGATCCCCCATCATCACAATCCCCGCCCTCCTCCACAGTCGATGCCCCCCCGTCCATGTTCCCCGGGGCAAATCGGTGGTTGCCGCAGATTGGGGTCCACACCGATGCTCTTACCTCCCCTACATGCCTTCTCCACTGGCCCCAGATTCGAAGAGCCGCCACCACCATCGGGCTGATGGAGTACCATGCCGGTGAAAGCGGCAGAGGCGCCGTGACCAGGGCTGCTAAGCTAGTGCCCCTGCACGAAGCAGACTCCATCCGCTCCCATACCGACCCCGCACCCACCATCCATTTCCTTATCATCGCTATGTTGGCCGGCCAGTAATAGTTGCTGAAGTTCGGCAATGCCAACCCCCCTTCTCCTCTGTTCCTTTCAAGCATCACCCTCTTCACCCGCGGGGACTTCCCTGCCTATACAAATCCCAGAATTATTTTATTCAGCCTCTTAAAGAAGGACCGCGGGATAAAGATGGGGAGACACTGAAAAACAAACAAGAACCACGGGAGAATCGTCATCTTAACTGTCTGCACCCTCCCCGCTAGTGACAGCGGGAGCGCATCCCACCTCCGACCTCCTCCCTCACTTGTTCCACCAGTCAGGACAGGTTGAGCTTGTGCAACCTGCCCCAGTCCCGTGCCACCTGAATCCCCAAATATCGGAAACTCTCCCCCACTAGCCTGAACGGCAGCCCCTTCAGCCTACTCTCCTGCCCCCTCGCCTGAATTACAAACAACTCGCTCTTAGCCATGTTCAGTTTGTATCCGGAGAACCGGCCAAATTCCCTCAGGGTTACCATAATACCGTCCATAGCCACCATCGGGTCCGATACATAAAACAGCAGATCATCCGCGTATAACGAGACTCTATGTTCAATTCCCCCCCGGACCAGCTCTTTCCAGCTCCTAGAAGCTCTCAGTGCAATTGCCAGCGGCTCTATGGCCAGCGCAAACAACAGTGGGGAGAGAGGGCAGCCCTGTCTTGTCCCACGGTGCAGTCTAAAGTAGTCCGATGTCGTCCTGTTCATTCTTACACACGCCTCCAGGGCCTGATACAATAGCCTAATCCAGTCAATGAAGCCCCCCCGAACCCGAACCGTCCTAGTACCTCCCACAGATAATCCCACTCGACCCGGTCAAAAGCCTTTTCAGCATCCATGGCTACCACTATCTCTACCTCCCTACTCTCCGGGGGCATCATAATCACGTTGCGCAGCCTTCCAGCTGGCCACCAGCTGCCTCCCCTTTACAAACCCGGTTTGGTCCTCCACAATTACATCCGGTACACAGTCCTCAATCCTGGTCGCCAAAATCTTGGCCAGTAACTTGGCGTCTACGTTAATCAAAGAGGTCGGCCTGTATGACCCACAGGCCTCCGGGTCCTTATCCCGTTTCAGAATGAGCGAGATGGTGGCCTACGACATCGTCGGGGGTAGAATCCCTCTGTCTCTTGCCTCGTTAAAGAACCTGACCAACACCGGCCCCACTATCCCGGCAAATTTTTTGTAAAACTCCACCGGATACCCGTCTGGCCCCGGGGCTTTACCCGACTGTATGACCTTCAGGCCCCCCAACACCTCTTCGATCCTGACCAGGGCCCCCAGTCCGTCCACCAACCCCCTCCCCACTCTTGGGAAGGTCAGTCCATCCAAGAATCGCCTCATCCCCCCCAGTCCCCCGGGTGGTTCCGAAGTGTATAGCTTCCTATAAAAGTCCCTAAAGACCTTGTTCAACCCTGCTGGATCACCCACTAGATTACCTTCCCCATCCACTACCCTCCCTATTTCCTCAGCCGCTTCCCTCTTCCTCAGTTGCTGCGCAAGCATTCTACTGGCCTTCTCCCCATGTTCATAAATCACGCCTTTTACCTTTCTAAGCTGCTCTACAGCCTTGCCTGTAGTCCACCCCAAATTTGGCCTGCAGCCTCTGTCGTTTCCTGAGTAACTCTGGCCTCGGGGATTCCGCGTAACTCCTGTCCGTCCGTAGAATTTCCTTAATCAGTCGGTCCGCCTCTGCCCTATCTGTCCTGTCCCTGTACGCCCGGATTGAAATCAGCTCCCCTCTCAACACTGCCTTCAGTGCCTCCCAGAGCACCGTTGCCGAGACTTCTCCAGTATCGTTCACCTGCAGGTAATTCTGCATGCACTTCCTCAGCCTCTCACACACCGCCTCATCCGTGAGTAGTCCAACTTCCAGCCTCCATGGTGGGCACTGAAAGCTGTCCTTACAAAACTGCAGGTCTACCCAGTGCGGAGCACGGTCCGATATGGCAATCCCTGAATATTCTGCCCCCACCATTCCGGCCAGCAGGTCCCTACTCACAACAAAGTAGTCAATTCGGGAATACACCTTGTGGATGTGGGAGTAGTACAAGAATTACCTCGCCGTCGGCTGGCTAAATCTCCACGGATCTGCTCCCCCATTTGCTCCATGAACCCTCTCAGTTCCTTTGCCATCGCTGGCAATGACCGGTCCAGGCTCGGGTCCAGGACTGTATTAAAGTCCTCGCCCATGATCAATTTACGTGAGTCCAAGTCGGGGATCTCCCCTAGCATCCTCCTAATAAAATCCACATCGTCCCAAATAGGGGCATACACACTGACCAGGACTACTCTCACCCCTTCGAGCTTACCCCTCACCATAACGAACCTGCCACCCCCATCCACGACTGTGCCCTCCGCCACAAGTTGTACCCTTTTATTAATCAGGATTGCAACCCCCTGATGCACGATCAATTACATTCAAGATGAAGTGATTTCATAACTGAAGGCTTTAATCGACTAGAACTTGTTCCCCAGCAGCTTCGGTACAGAAAGTGAAGGCTGCTGGGATGGCACCGGTTCTTATACTCCGCCTGTCAGGGCGGAGCTACATATCAACAGTCAATGGCAAACTCCTAGGTTTAACCAATGGTCATCAGCCTCTTAGGTACAGCAATACCTGATAATACCACATTCATCCCTGTTAAAAAAGAGTCCGGCGGGGTGGTGGCCAGTGGTAACAGTCGCCTTTAACATGGTATGATCAGATATGGAGGTACCGTGATACCTCCTTACAGGGCTGTCGAGAATATTTACAAAGTGTTCGTTCACGGTTAAAGTCACAGCGAAGCAATCAATCGATCGGGTGGCCTGGTCGTCCTTCTGGATTGTCTGGGCTTTGGTGGTGATTCTGGTGGGGGTCCAGGTGGTTGCAACTCCGGGAGCGTAGTTTTGGCCTCCCTGGCAGCTTTGTCACCCCTAGGCGGCGCTGTTGGGGCAAACGGTTGACACGGGGGTGGGGGGTCTGCCTGCTCCTGGTGGCGACGGGTTTGCAATCCGGGGTGAGGTTCGCAAACAGGGAAGGCGGGTCGACCTTAAGGGTCGCGAGGCCGCAGACAGTAAACGGGGGTATAGGGCCGCCGAATTTAAAGGTCAGGCTTTGCAAGTTACATTGGAAGTCCAACCCCAGGAGGGTAGCCGCGCAGAGGTACGGCAGGACATAAAGGCAGAAATTGTTGAATCTCCTCCCTTGGACAGTGAGGTTCGTTAGGCAGAACCCCTTTATCTCCATTGAGTGTGACCCAGAGGCCAGGGAGACCCTTTGGTTTACAGGTTGGGTAACAAGTGAACAGCGCCTTACCGTGTCGGGGTGAACAAAGCTTTCCGTGCTCCCAGAGTCAATCAGGCAAGACGTCTCGTGGCCGTTGATGAAGACCGTCGTTGTTGCTGTTGCGAGTGTCCGAGGTCGACTTTGGTTCAGTGTCACTGAGGCCAGATGAAGCAGTTGCGAGTTCTGATCGGGCAGCGTGTAATTGGCCGTGCTGGGGGACTGGGGCCCTATCCAAGATGGCGTCTCTCATGGGTCGCACATGGTGGCCGGGGATGTCAAGATGGCGGCGGGGATGGACAAAATGGCGGCACCCACCCATCCAGCGTGGTGTCCGGGGGGCAAGGTGCCCGCACCCGTGGGTCGCACGTGGCCCTAGGATAGGGGGTGGCTGTGAGCGCTCGTCGGTCGGGGCCTGAAGGGGGGCTTGCCGCGGCTGTCCGGAGTCGGTGGAGACCGCGGCCACGGCGCGGGCCTAGCAGACCCCCACAAAGTGGCCCTTCTTGCCGCACCCTTTGCAGGTGGCGGTGTCGGCCGGGCAGCGTGGGCGGGGATGATTCGCCTGCCCGCAGAAGAAACAGCGGGGCCCGGCGGCGTTAGCGGGACGTCTCACCGCGCAGGCCTGCGGGGTCAGGGGGAAGGTCTGTGGGGCTGCCGCTGTGGGGTGCCAAACATCCCAGGGGGCCGCCGCGCGGTCGGGCGCATAGGACTGCACGTTTTGGGAGGCTACGTACCCCCTGCCAGGGCCCGTGCCTCTCTAAATCCCAAGGTGTCCTTTTCTAGGAGACTTTGGCAGATCAATGAGGAACTCATACCTGCTACGAAGGCATCCCTGATTAAAGGTTCCGTGTGCTCGCTCCCCGAAACTTGCGGGCAGCCACAGTTTCGGCCCAGCACCAGTAGCGCCCGGTAGAAATACTCCAACGATTCCACGGGGCTTTGCCGTCTAGTTGCAAGCAGGTGACGTGCGTAGACCTGATTTACAGGGCAGATATATTGTCCTTTTAACAGTTCGATCGCGGCATCATAGTCCTCCGCCTCCTCGATAAGGGTGTAGATCCCAGAGCTGACCCTTGAGCACAGGAAATGCATTTTCTGTCCTTCTGAGGGGGTGCCTCCGGCCGTCTCGAGGTAGCCTTTAAAGCACGCCAGCCAGTGTTTAAATATTGCAGCCGAGTTTTCCGCGTGGGGGCTGAGTTGTAGGCACTCCGGTTTGATTCAGAGATCCATCATTCCAGCTTAAGTCTAGTCGATTAAATTGATGCACAATCAATTACACTCAAGACAAAGTGATTTCATAACTGAAGGCTTTAATCGACTAGAACTTGTTCCCCAGCAACTTCGGTACAGAAAGTGAAGGCTCCTGGGATGGCACCGGTTCTTATACTCCGCCTGTCAGGGCGGAGCTACGTATCAACAGCCAATGGTAAACTCCTAGATTTAACCAATGGTCATCAGCCTCTTAGGTACCGCAATACCTGATAATACCACACCCCCCTCGTCTTAGAATCAAGCCCCAAATGAAAGACCTGACTGACCCAGCTCTTCCTTAACCTAACCTGGTCTGCCACTTTCAGGTGCGTCTCCTGCAACAAGACTATGTCCGCCTTCAGAACCCGCAGATGCGCAAACACACGCGCCCTCTTCACTGGCCCGTTTAACCCTCTAACGTTCCAGGTGATCAGCCTGGTTGGGGGGCACTTTGCCCCCCCCCTTTGCTAATCTTTGGCTTTTCCTTGGCCAGCCCCCCAGCCATGTGTCGCGCTTTCTCTGGCCCGCCTCCTGGCCGGCTCCACCCATGACCTCCTCACTATTACCATGCCCAGTTCCCCTCCCCGCCAGAAGAACAACTCTCTCTCTCTCTCTCTCCCCCCCCCCCCTCCCCCCTCCCCCGAACAACGCATGTGCCTACATTTTTAAATGCTTTGTATTTTCAACCCATGGCCAATTTCCTGTGCCTTGGAAAATCTGTCAGGTAAAAGGGCTGGATTCGAAAGTGCCTTTACAACACTGTTTGTGGATCAGGAGGAGTAGGAGTGGCTCAAAATGCAACACAGTAAATGCTCCCCCACCCCCACCTCCACAATCTCTCCCTGAACCCCTCCCCATTACTGAACTGATTGTGACCGACACCCCTGCGATGATTGAACCCCCCCTCCATGTGATCACCGATTCCTTGAAATCTTCTTAGATCCCCCCAAACATGCTCCATTTACTTTCCTTCATTTTCACTCTCATTTTCCATGACACCTACCCAATATCCATCAAATTTACCTAACCCTGAGCTGCAATCTTTTCTGGGACTTCCCTTGTCCAACAGTCAGTCAATCCTGACAATCGCGCTGTCAACCAGGCTGGCATCTGGTTGGGGTATCTTTTTTACACAAGAAACAAAATGCACACACGGTTTAGTCAAAATTCCATAATGTTCAGGCAACTCACACTTGTGTGATCCTCAACTTTGAATTCTCCCTGCTGCACCAAAACTCATTCCAGTGACACTTAACAGCCAATATCTCAAAATCGACTGACTGGATGGGTTAGATAGCCCTGTATGTCTGTATGGTTTTGCTCATTAGATGTGGCAGCATCACCCTCTGGCTAGGCATTCAGGTTAGTATCCTGAACAATCATTTGAGCTACTTGGGTTTGGTCAGTGCATGGTGTTTATGGGAAGCAAGAAGAACCAAATTATTGGGTAAATGAGGACAATGCCCATCCCAATTTCTTAGTTACATGGTTAATGGGTGAGTCTTCTTGCTGATAGTGCTGGCTTGTAATATGAACCCCATTTATGTGACGATGATCCCTCACAGGGGATGAATTTTAATTTTGGTATGTACACATATGGACAACAAAATGAATTTATCAGTAAACGCCTAGTAATTTCTAAGTAGCACGGTAGCCTTATAGATAGCACAATTGCTTCACAGCGCCAGGGTCCCAGGTTCGATTCTGGCTTGGGTCACTGTCTGTGCGGAGTCTGCACATCCTCCCCGTGTGTGCGTGGGTTTCCTCCGGGTGCTCCGGTTTCCTCCCACAGTCCAAAGATGTGCAGGTTAGGTGGATTGGCCATGATAAATTGCCCTTAGTGTCCAAAATTGCCCTTAGTGGTGGGTGGGGTTACTGGGTTATGGGGATAGGGTGGCGGTGTTGACCTTGGGTAGGGTGCTCTTTCCAAGAGCCGGTGCAGACTCGATGGGCCGAATGGCCTCCTTCTGCACTGTAAATTCGATGTTCTAAGTACAGCCTTGGCTCAGTTTTAGTGATTCTGCCTTGGAAGATCTTGGGTTCAAGTCTCACTGGAGGGCCCTATCCCATAAACCAAGCTGATACTTCATTGCAATGCTGTGGGGGTGCTACATTGTTAGTGCTGCAATTTTTTGGATGAAATGTTCAACCCTATCAGCCCTTTCAGGTGGATGTTGAAGATCTGATGACACTATTTAAAGAAGAGCAGGAGAGCTCTCCAGGGATCTCAGCCAATATTTATTCTTCAACCAAAATTACTAAATCTGTTTATGCAGTTGCTATTTGATTGCTGTTTGTGGAACCTTAATAACGTGACCCCTCCCTAACTCTGTAAACTTCTCCAGCCCTGACCACTCCCTAACTCTGTGAACTTCTCCAACTATACAATCAGGACATTCAGGATTAAGAATTTAGTTGACTAGATGACTTGCCATTGGCTGAAAATAGTAGCAAGAGGTACCTCCTATCCTTATAAACTATCGCCCCATCTCCAATCTCCCTTTCCTCTCCAAAGTCCTTGAGTGTGTTGTTTGTTTATGACTACATCCTATAATGTTAACCAGCTCGTGAGTCGATGTCAAAATTCCCATATCCATAACAGTGAATTGTCATGCTTGCATTCTATTCCACATAAAAATGAGCTAAAACTCACAATTAAAGTGCCATAACTCATAATTATGGCTGAATGAGTGCCTGGCAAAAGTCCAGTTCAACAGCAAAATCTATGACTATTTTCTCATAGTTATATATCCACAATCACTATACTGGAGACCAACTGTGATTTAATAGTTTGTGCTTCTTTAGTCTCAACCTTCCTCAATCTGATAGGGATTTACTTATTCGCAGGAAGTAACTTTAACCTGAAATAAGATATTGCAATCTTCTTGTGTCATGTGAACATGTGCGTACTCATGTGCGTACTATCTTACACGCAAAGAAAATGTCAACTGTACATCAAAGACTATAAAATCCTGTCTATCAATGTACAGCTTGCTTCCTTGGACAAACTTTACAATGTGTAGATAACTGAAACAGCCTTTTTTTATACAGTTATACTGAGGGTCCCAAAAAAGGCCAGACAGTAACATTACACCAGGATGCACAGTGAATTGAGAGAAGGACCAAAGATCTTGGGAGTCAGAAGTCTTCAACTCCATTCAGTATAATAGCAGTTACATGGCTTTGACAAAGTTCTGAGCAGCTGATCGGCCTGAGATGTGTAACATTGCAGTCCCAGATGGCCAAGATTCATGTGCAGAGTGATAGATGGCAGACCATTCCAGTCAGCAATTGTAGATGCCCAATACTGAACAAGAAATAAAGCAAACTGCAATTCTAAAAGGAGGAACTCCAGAAGCTGCATGATACTCAGGCAATGGATTCCTCAAGAAATAACTAGTCTTTCCTCAATACTGTAAACTGGGTATTTTTTGGCCAAAATTGATTAATATTCCTGTCCTGAAATCTTTATTTTTTTTCTCTGTTTTTTTTACTCCTGTGAATGTATAATCATAAAGGAAAACCAATGCCTCAAACAGCTCATCACTAGTTCACTGGACATTTCATTTATATCCGATTTAGAGGAACGAAATGGAAAGAGATTCTTTTACACTTTACAATGGTTGACTCTAATACTCCATTGGCAGTAAAACCCTTTGAGACTTCCTGCGGCTATGAAGGATGCTATATAGCTGTGAGTCAGTCCTTCTTTTATTTCTTTCCTCCTTCCTTTCTTTCTGAGCCCATTATGCCCTTCTTTTACACATTACCTATAAAATGTCAGTGCTCCACTTACCGTTACCATAACCATACTATTTACTTCAATTGTCAAGCTACCAATTTTTAACTGCTGATTCTAATAGGAGGATGACCTGGGCTGATGCAAAGGAATCTCCTGCAACACTGGGACGGAAAACCACTTTTGCACTAAAGAAATCTCAGATGTGGTGCCAATCATTTGCAACACAAGCCACTTTGTTCATCAAGACCTTACTCCATAAAACACAAATTAGCTGTAAGCACAATTCAGCTCAAAAAGCTGCTCCATGCATGTAATTAGGGTGAAACGACCCTTTCTGGGCACATCTTTCATGAAAATTCCTGGCAAGTATTTCATTGTGTGAGTAATGAGGATCAAAAGAAATGTGCATGATTTTTGTCATGATTGAATCAGGCAGAGTAATCGGGTGATGGGTTTAATTAAAACTTATTTCACTTGTGTATGGGTCTGCAAATTAATTAATTCGGTCACCAAACACTCTTTGCAAGATAGTGGTACCCCTTTAAAATTGTGTGTTCAAATGAGTGAGAGGCACGTTTTATTCTCTCTCTCTTAGGCAGTCGCTTGGGATCGAAGATAACTTTCTTCCACTCTGGCTCAGTGGGTCCTGACATGGCTGATAAGTCCTGCAGACTCTGCCACCTGCGGGATTGGGCAGATGGGTCGTTTGGAGGTTTGTGCAGTCCCTCCAACGTTCCCGGCCAAGTCTTCTGATGTGTCCGGTCCAGTCCTTTCCATTTTACTCGGCGACCTAATGAATTAATTTGCAGACCCATCCACAAGTGAAATAAATTTAAATTAAACACATCACCTGATTACTCGGCCTGTTTCAATCATGACAGAAATGATGCACATTTCTTTTCATCAGGCACTGCTCATGCCACCCACCTCCATCCAATTCCTCGCAGGTTGACTCAGAGCAGAATGCTTTAATTTGGATTTGTAGAGTACCTTGTAGCAGAAAGATGATTGGAATTGGAGTGCCTCTGACTTCTCAAATTTCCAGACCTTAGGATGTCGGAACGGGGGGATTTCCCCACTGTCTGGTCGGTCAATATTTATCCCACAAATACATCACGAAAAGAAATTATCTGGTCATAATTACCTTGCTGTTTTATTTTCCACATTACAACAATGGCTATAATTCAAATGTACTTAATAATAATAATCTTTATTAGTGTCACAAGTCGGCTTACATCAACACTACAATGAAGTTACTGTGAAAATCTCCTTGTCGCCACACTAGGGTGCCTGTTCGGGTACACAGCGGGAGAATTCAGAATGTCCAATTCACCTAACAATCATGTTTCTCGAGACTTGTGGGAGCACCCGGAGGAAACCCATGCAGACACGGAGAGAACATGCAAACTCCGCGCAGACAGTGACTCAAGCCAGGAATCAAACCCGGGTCTCTGGCACTGTGAAGCAACTGTGCTAACCACTATGCTACCTTGCCACCCGGTTAGTTAGCTTTCAAGTACTTTGGGATACCTTTAGGTTGTGAAAGTGACAATATTAATGCAAGTTTTATTTTTTTCAAATGAAGCCAAATTCTCTCTCATTCACTACATTATGAAAACCATAAAAACAAGAATTTTAATTCTGCCACCTACCTCAAGCTGATTGGAAGTTTCATTCAAATGACTTGAACCTGTTACACTTAAATAGCATCAAGTGTAATTATTGTACGAAAATAAATGGAAATCATTCACTTTCGAACAGCAACACAATATCACCTCTCAGCCTGGTGGTGGCACTATTAATCTCTATTGCTGTTGACACCTTTGGCGATAGTGCTGCTAAACGTTCAACTCAGTTCATTGAATGAAAATGTTGCCAAGCTGTAAATTTGTACAAGCAATCAAGTGCGGTGTAACTTGTATAGACAACAAATCAGAGTGTAAAATTAATTCCTGCAATCCAATTTTAATTCCTAAGTCCATTTCGAAAATACAAGAATTAACTTAATAGAAGTTGATGCTAAATCTCAGTGTGAGCTCAATAAGAACCTTTCATTGAGTGCAAAAAGATTAGCAAATATAAGTTTCTTTTGTAATTATATCAAAAGGGCAAGCTTAGTGAACGTCACTTTTAAAACGCAAACCTCTTGCAATTAAAAAATATGGCTGGAAGAATGAGACTGGAGTCTTGCTTCTCTTATGTTAAATCAAAGTAACTTTATTTGCTTTTGCTCTTTTTTTTGCCATTCATCAGTCACTTAAGACAGAGAGTGGGAAACCTGCCTTTGGACCTCTGCCAATCTGAATCTGTAATCAGTTGCAGAAAGGTGCACGAAGACTGCGTTGCATGGCCTGTCTGCTGACGTCCTCTCTCCCTATAAAGAGAAATGCCTCCCTTCTGCCTTGCTTGACACCTGGCCAAGTGACCTGACCAATGTCACTAACATTAGTGTGGGACAGGATGGGTACAGACTCTCAAACTCTGAACAGCCATGCACTGGTGCACAAACATGTTCCCCCCCATGGGTTGCTCCTTATCCACCTTATATTTAACTCTGTAACCAGCAGCACAATTAACTCAGCATTAAAGAACATGATTAGCGAACATGGTTTTATGTTAATTTCTGTCGAAGTTTGTTTAGAATTTCAAAAGTGATGAGCAGATTCAGCTTTCACATTTGTACTATACCTCCCCAATGCCACATTAGTGAATGATTATTTCACCTCTCCCCAGCCCCACTCTTGCCTATAAGGAGCTAGGTTCCCATTGATTCTCGGGCTGATATTTTTCCATCACATGCTCATAAAATAATACCGCATCGAAAGAGCAAGTCCATTCAGCCCATCCTAGACCTGTTCTTTGAAAGAATACTTTTCTTGTAGTCCCCTTTTACCTTAAAGCAAGGAGGACACTTGCCGTGGAGTGCAGCCGGCAGGAAGAATCCTTTAACATGGGGAGGCTGTTGCACCATAGCTACAACATGTAGTATTCTGTCTGGCCATGAGACTCTCCCACACTTCCCACCTGCCATCGAGGTTTGCAAGTTTAAGCACACTGAGTGCACTTTCTGTGGTCATCCAGTCCTGGAGTGGGACTTGAACCAAGAGCTTTTGGCTGCAAGGTAAAGATTCTACCGATTGCAACACCAGAATCCTTGGACTTCATAAGGGCTATCCAATTAGTGACACTTGTCTCCCAAAGCAGAGCAAAGTTTTCTTCCTTAACACATACCCATGTGTTAATACCTTAAATCTATGTCTTCTAGTTTTTAGCCCTCCTGCCATGGAAGTAGTTTTTATTTGCTCAATAAAATGCCCGATCATTTTGAGTACTTCTGTCAAATCTCACAACAAAGATATTGGGTGCAATTCAGCCACTGTGCCAGGCGCAACGGGTGAATCCCACGAGAGATCCAAATTGGATTCCGTGCCAGACCAATTGCGAGTCACCCAACTCACTCCACCTGGCGTGATCTGAATCCAGATCAGTGTATTTAAATGAGCCATTAAGTTTATTTAAATACCCAGGCGCCGCTTGCACCCACGCCCGGGAGTCCATGGCCACGCCTGCAAGACCTCGACTGGGCGGCGTTTTTCACTGATTTCCACAAACGTGGACCGGACCAAGCATGATGGCACCTCGGGGGGGGTGGAGGTCACACAGGCTACTGGAGATCCCTCTGTGGATAGGGTACTGTCAGCCTGGTACCCTGGCAGTGCCATGGCAGTGCCACTCTGACACTGCAAGGATGCCCAGGTTAGCCCTACCAAGGTGCCAGGCTAGTGGTGCCAAGCTGGCAGAGCCAAGGTACCCAGCTTCCAGATTGGCACTGCCAGGGAAGCCTTGCACATTAGAGGGGGAGTCCAGAAAGCCACAGAGGAGAGGGGGGGCCTGACGGGGTAGGGGAGATAGGGGCAGCCAGTCAAAATGGAGCTCCGATTGACGAGGAGCTGGTTCTGCTGGCGAGCTCAGCTCGCAGGTGCAGGCAATCCACTAAAGTGTGGCCTCGACGCGGAGAAATTCTCCGAGGCCCAAAACAACACCTAAGTTCCCGTGAATAGTAAGGTGAATCTTGGAGCTGCAGCCTCCGAGAAACACCCCGCCAAACGAACTTGCTGAATCGCACCCATTGCCTACGAAATTGGCACCTGCCTGTAATTCTGTGGCTACAAAAGCAGTCATTGAGATGAAGCAGCCCTACCCATTATTTGAATATGGAAACTCATTTAGTGAAACGCTCAGTACTGTCCTCCAGGTGCACAATCACATTGTTGTTTTTTGAGTAACTAAATTAGAATAAAACATTCTCTGAGAAGTGGGAAGCAGCAAGAGGATGAATACAAGTTACGTTTTGTAGAACTCCTTAATTTTTTAAATGTACAAGACATTTATTGCATTTGCAATTTATTTCTGTTGGGCCTGTTACTTCCTCAGAGTGGGCACCATAAGAAGTCTTACAGCACCAGGTTAAAGTCCAACACGTTTGTTTGGAGTCACCAGCTTTCGGAGCACTGCTCCTCCCTCAGGTGAAGGAAGGTGTAAGCTGTCTTACTGTGCCCACCACAGTTCAATGACGGCATCTCCACATCATTCCTCAGAGTGGTAATCTGTCGGAGCGCCACTTTTGCCACACTGACCCACGCTGCGATCCTGAAGCCCCTGTCTTGCTGAACCTTCCACACTCTGATTGGGTGAGACAGGAGCAGTGAGGTGCACCACCGGCTGCATCGTCGTGGAGTAGTAACTGGGGCGCAGAGAGTAAAGTCACTCCCCCCTTTTTATGGAAGTAATTGGTGTAAAGGGGAGGTTTAAAGGGACAATTTAGAGGGAGCAGGTAAGTTATGGAGTTTAGAGAGTCAGGAGGGGGGGTGGAATCGGTCCAGGGAAGATGGTGACCTGACTGGAGCGGCCGGACCATGGGAAAGGGTCGGACTGTAGAAGAGTAGAGGGAGGTCTGATTAGAGAAGAGGGGTCTGGGATGTTTAAATAGTTACTATGGTGCAAGAAGTGGTTTTCTTTCCTTCTAACTCTTTCAGAGTATCTATCAGGGTAAAACTGGCAGAGCCACTTGAAGTTAATGATTTAAATCACTTCTGTTGGATGGCTCCCAGTCCAGCGCAATTGTCCAGAGGAAGTTCGCACTTCTGGGCAATTGCCAGGTAACCCCTTACGTGGGAATGTCTGAGAGGTACTCCCCCAGCACATCATTGTGGTACCCCCTAAATGTGATGCTGGGGAACTCGGACGTTGTGGGCCTTGGATCTGGCTCAGTGCTTGGTATTCTTGAGTTAGAAGGTTGTGGGTTTGAGACCCAGCCCAAATCCAGGCTGACACTCCGATGCACAACTGAAGGAGTGCTGCACTGTCAGTTGTGCTGCCTTTCAAATGAGATGTTATTTGCATGTCCTCTTAGGTGAATGTAAAAGATGCTGTTTTGAAAATGAACAGATATGATATTCCCGGTGCCCTTCATCTACATCTACCAGAACAGATTATCAGCTGGCCAGGCTGTTTGTGGGACCGTGCTGTGCAAATTGGCAGCTGCATTTCCTACATTGCAGCAGTGTCTACACTGCAAAAGCATTTCATTGGCTGTAGACTGTCGGGTTATGTACTCTGGGATAACAGAGGCTACAACTGGATGCAGCTTTAACCAAAAGATACTCCAGACCTTGAAGTTAGTTCAATCTGATTTATTGACCCAGTAGCACAGTTAGCACAGTTCTCTGTGAGTTCGACTCTCTGCTAATCTAAGTTTGGTTACTCTGTCTGATTGAACCAGACAAGCTCTTAGTCACGTGCTGGAGGTGTGATACTGTACATACACCCTCTCTCTGTAGATGTTCATCAGTGGAAAGAGGCGGAGTGTGGGCGCCTCGTGCCTTTTATAGTGAGATACCACCCCTGAGTGTCCTGCCCGCTCATTGGTCATGTCCTGTTCTCTGTGTTCATTAGCTGCCTGTCTGTGCCTGTCTGTATATCATTATCTGCATGTCTGCATATCATGACATCTCCCTTTTTAAAAAATATTTTGTTGGCACATGGGAACATACTTACATGTGGTGGCATATATTAACATATTTACAAGCGGTGGCATATGTGAACGTATTTACATGTGAAGACAGCTGTCTAATGTGAGAAAACAGAACATAGCAAACAAAACAAATGTTCATAAGTCCAATCTCTGGGGCTTGCGTCTGATCCTTGTCGACCGCCGGAGAGATGGTGGTGGGGACGATGGCGCCTAGGCAGGTGGGATGGAAGCCTGACTGGTGGCCTCGTAGTTCGAGGTATCAGCAGGTGGCAAAACAACGGACGGAAACGGAGAAGAAAGCGGTTGCGGGCAGGCAACTTTGCACAGTACCCGTCTGTTTCATCGTACAACAGAACCATCAGCCATACGTACAACATACGAGCGGTGTGCAGCCTGTCGAACAACGACAGTTGGAGCAGACCAGCCACCATCCGGTATCTTTTTTTTATTTTTAAAAAATATATATTTTATTCAAAATTTTTGGCCAACCATGACAGTACATTGTGTATCCTTTACACAGTAATATAACAATATAAATAACAATGGCCAGTTTTAAGCAAGAAATAAATAATATATAAACATCAAAATTAAAAAACAAAACGAAATGGCGACAGCCTTGTCCCAAATAAATACTCTCCAAAAATACAATTCAGCAGTCCAATATACAATTACCTATAACAACAACCTATACATATTATACATGTACACTAACATCCCTGAGAGTCCTTCTGGTTCCTCCCCCCCCCCGCCCCGGGTTGCTGCTGCTGTCTTCTTCTTTTCCATTCCCTCTATCTTTCTGTGAGGTATTCGACGAACGGTTGCCACCGCCTGGTGAACCCTTGAGCCAATCCCCTTAGGACGAACTTAATCCGTTCCAACTTTATAAACCCTGCCATGTCATTTATCCAGGTCTCCACACCCGGGGGCTTGGCTTCCTTCCACATCAACAGTATCCTGCGCCGGGCTACTAGGGACGCAAAGGCCAAAACATCAGCCTCTTTCGCCTCCTGCACTCCCGGCTCCTCTGCAACCCCGAATATAGCCAACCCCCAGCTTGGTTCGACCTGGACCCCCACCACCTTCGAAAGCACCTTTGCCACCCCCACCCAAAACCCCTGTAGTGCCGGACATGACCAGAACATGTGGGTGTGATTCGCTGGGCTTCTCGAGCATCTCGCACCCTATCCTTTACTCCAAAAAATTTACTGAGCCGTGCTCCAGTCATATGCGCCCTGTGTAACACCTTAAATTGTATCAGGCTTAGCCTGGCACACGAGGACGATGAGTTTACCCTACTTAGGGCATCAGCCCACAGCCCCTCCTCAATCTCCTCCCCCAGCTCCTCTTCCCATTTCCCTTTCAGCTCATCTACCATAATCTCCCCCTCGTCCCTCATTTCCCTATATATATCTGATACCTTACCGACCCCCACCCATGTCTTTGATATCACTCTGTCCTGCACCTCCTGCGTCGGGAGCTGCGGGAATTCCCTCACCTGTTGCCTCGCAAAAGCCCTGAGTTGCATATACCGGAATGCATTCCCTTGGGGCAACCCATATTTTTTGGTCAGCGCTCCCAGACTTGCAAACGTCCCATCTACAAACAGATCTCTCAATTGTGTTACTCCTGCTCTTTGCCATGTTCCAAATCCCCCATCCATTCTCCCCGGAGCAAACCTATGGTTATTTCTTATTGGGGACCACCCCGAGGCTCCTGTCTTACCCCTATGCCGTCTCCACTGCCCCCAGATTTTCAGAGTAGCCACCACCATCGGGCTTGCGGTGTATTTCTTCGGTGAGAACGGCAACGGCGCCGTCACCATAGCTTGTAGGCTAGTCCCCCTGCAGGACGCCCTCTCCAATCTCTTCCACGCCGCTCCCTCCTCTTCTCCCATCCACTTGCATACCATTGAGATATTGGCGGCCCAGTAGTGCTCACTTAGGCTCGGTAGTGCCAGTCCCCCCCTATCCCTACTACGCTGCAAAAATCCCCTCCTCACTCTCGGGGTTTTCCCGGCCCACACAAAACTCATGATATTCTTCTCAATCCTTTTGAAAAAAGCCTTCGTGATCACCACCGGGAGGCACTGAAACACAAAAAGGAATCTCGGGAGGACCACCATTTTAACCGCCTGCACCCTCCCTGCCAGTGACAGGGATACCATGTCCCATCTCTTGAAGTCCTCCTCCATCTGTTCCACCAACCGCGTTAAATTTAACCTATGCAATGTACCCCAATTCTTGGCTATCTGGGTCCCCAAGTAGCGAAAGTCCCTTGTTATCTTCCTCAGCGGTAAGTCCTCTATTTCTCTGCTCTGCCCCCCTGGATGCACCACAAACAACTCACTTTTCCCCATGTTCAGTTTATATCCTGAAAATTCTCCAAACTCCCCAAGTATCCGCATTATCTCTGGCATCCCCTCCGCCGGGTCCGCCACATACAACAACAAATCGTCCGCATACAGAGATACCCGGTGTTCTTCTCCTCCCCTGAGTACTCCCCTCCACTTCCTGGAACCCCTCAATGCTATTGCCAGGGGCTCAATCGCCAGTGCAAACAATAATGGGGACAGAGGACATCCCTGCCTCGTCCCTCTATGGAGCCAAAAATATGCAGACCCCCGTCCATTCGTGACCACGCTCGCCATCGGGGCCCTATACAGCAGCTGTACCCATCTAATATACTCATCTCCAAAGCCAAATCTCCTCAACACCTCCCACAAATAATCCCACTCCACTCTATCAAATGCTTTCTCGGCATCCATCGCCACCACTATCTCCGCTTCCCCCTCTGGTGGGGGCATCATCATTACCCCCAGCAGCCTCCGTATATTCGTATTCAGCTGTCTCCCCTTCACAAACCCAGTTTGGTCCTCATGGACCACCCCCGGGACACAATCCTCTATCCTCATTGCCATTACCTTGGCCAGAATCTTAGCGTCTACATTCAGGAGGGAAATAGGCCTATAGGACCCGCATTGCAGCGGGTCTTTTTCTTTCTTTAGGAGAAGCGATATCGTTGCCTCTGACATAGTCGGGGGCAGCTGTCCCCTTTCCCTCGCCTCATTAAAGGTTCTCATCAGTAGCGGGGCGAGCAAGTCCACATATTTCCTGTAAAATTCAACTGGGAATCCATCCGGTCCCGGAGCCTTCCCCGCCTGCATGCTCCTAATTCCTTTCACTACTTCCTCCATTTCGATCTGTGATCCCAGTCCCACCCTCTCCTGCTCCTCCACCTTAGGAAATTCCAGCTGGTGCAGAAAACACATCATTCTCTCCTTCCCATCCGGGGGCTGAGCTTCATATAATCTTTCATAGAATGCCTTCAACACTCCATTCACTCTCTCCACCATCCGGTATCTTGATCCTGACAGTGTCTGACAGGGGTAACACCGGCAAATCGGTGGCATGAGCATCATAGCCCTGCTTTTGCTGGTTTCGGAGCTGCTGCACCTTCTGCAGCACCGGGAGGTGATCCAGGTTGGGCAAGTGTATGGCTGGAAGTGTGTCCGCAGATCCCTGTTCATCAGGAGTTGAGCCGGCGACATGCCAATGGACAGTGGGGTCGCTCTGTACGCAAGCAGCGCGAGGTAGATGTCAGAAGCAGACTCCGCGGCCTTGCAGATGAGCTGTTTCACAATGTGCACCCCTTTTTCAACCTTCCCATCGGACTGAGGATAGTGTGGGCTGGAAGTGACATGTTTGAAATGGTATGACTTGGCAAACATAGACCACTCGTGGCTGTTGAAGCACGGGCCATTGTCACTCATGACAGTGAGTGGGATACCATGCCTGGAGAACATCTCCTTACAGGCCTTGATGACAGTCCGAGATGTGAGGTCTGAGAGCTTCACGACTTCAGGGTAATTGGAGAAATAGTCAATAATCAACACGTAGTCATGACCATTCGCACGAAAGAGGTCGATGCCAACCTTGGACCACGGGGAGGTCTCGATTTCATGCTGCTGGAGTGTCTCCTTGCTCTGCGCTGGCTGGAAACGTTGACAGGTCGCACAGTTGAGGACCATTTTCGAGATGTCCTAGCTAATACCGGGCCAGTAGACAGCCTGCCTGGCTCTGCGTCTGCACTTCTCGACGCCCAGGTGTCCCGCATGGATTTGGCTGAGGACCAAGCTCTGGAGACTGAGTGGAATGACAATCCGGTCCAGCTTGAGGAGGATACCATCAATCACCATCAGGTCGTCCTTTATGAAATGAAAAATGAATGAAAATCGCTTATTGTCACAAATAGGCTTCAATGAAGTTACTGTGAAAAGCCCCTAGTCGTCACATTCCGGCGCCTGTTCGGGGAGGCTGGTACAGGAATTGAACCGTGCTGCTGGCCTGCCATGGCCTGCTTTAGAAGCCAGCAATTTAGCCCAGTGTGCTAAACCAGCACCTCATTGTAAAATTGAGGGCACTCCCTTTCTGCCAGCCATTGGCGAGGTAGTGCATGACACGCTGCAAGAGGGGGTCTTTGGCTGTCTCCTTGCGGATACGATCCACCTTCTCATCAGACGCCGGGAGGGTACTAGCACACAGCTGCACCTGTGGTTCCATCTGCCAGATGATTTCCAGCGGTTCACTAGGCAATGTGATGGAGCGGGACAATGCATCAACGATGATGAGCTCCTTGCCAGGCGTGTACACTAAGTCAAAGTCGTACCTTCTGAATTTGAGGAGGATGCGCTGCAACCGAGGCGTCATGTCATTCAGGTCCTTGTGGATAATGTGGACCAGAGGCCTATGATCCGTCTCGACAGTGAATGTCGGCAGGCCGTAGACATAGTCGTGAAACTTGAGAATGCCAGTGAGAAGACTCAGGTATTCCTTCTCTATTTGCACATACCTTGTTTCGGTGGGCGTCATGGCCCTCGATGCATTGGCTACCGGTGCCCAGGGTGAAGTGTCATCGTGTTGAAGCAGCGCCGCACCGATGCCATCCTGGCTCGCATCTGTCGAGATCTTTGTCTCCCTGTCTGGGTCGAAAAATGCCAAGATGGGTGCAGTGGTGAGCTTGGCTTTCAGCTCCAACCACTCTGTCTGATGTGCTGCCTTCCATTCAAAGGCAGTGGACTCTTTTACCAGGTTTCGTAGGGCAGTGGTGTGTGAGGCCAGGTTTGGGATGAACTTGCCCAGAAAACTAACCATGCCCAGGAAGCGCAGCACTGCATTCTTGTCTTCAGGGACCTTCATGGCTTCGATAGCCTTGACCTTATCTGTGTCTGGGCGCATGCCCTGCTGAGAGATCTGGTCACCTAGGAACTTGAGTGTCGACATGCCAAAGCAACATTTGGACCTGTTCAGCTTCAGGCCATTGGCATGGACATGGCGGAGTACCTGCTGGAGACGGGAAACATGCTCTTCAGGGGTCGTGGACCATATGATGATGTCGTCCATGTACACACAAACCCCTTCAATGCCCTCCATCATCTGCTCCATGATGCGATGGAAGATCTCCGATGCCGAGACAATGCCAAATGGTGTGTTGAAGGTGCAGAGCCTTCTGCTGGACTCATCCAGCTGGATTTGCCAAAATCCATGCGATGCATCTAACTTGGTGAAAAAACGTGCGTGTGCCATCTCACTGGTGAGTTCCTCCCGCTTCGGGATGGGGTAGTGTTCACGCATTATATTCTTATTGGGATCCTTGGGATCAATGCAGATGCACAGGTCTCCCGAAGGCTTTCTGACACCTACCATCGAACTGACCCAGTCAGTCGGTTTGGTTATCATGGAAATGATGCCCTGTTGCTGAAGATCCTTGAGCTGTGCCCTCAGGCGCTCGCTCAGTGGAGCTGGGACCCGGCGTGGTGCGTGGACCACTGTCTTGCCATCAGGTCATAGCAGAATCTTGTATCGATATGGCAGCGTGCCCATCCCGCTGAACACATCCGGATACTGAGTGAGGATGTCGTCAGTACCGGCCTGAGGATCCACATTGGAGGATGTTGTTGTGTAAACCCGCTGCATGAGGTTCAGCTGCTTGCAGGCCTGCGCGCCAAGTAGGGATGCCCTGTCCGACTTGACAATTTCAAAACGTAACCGTGCATGGGTGCTCCGGTTGGAGACGAGTAGATGGCAGGATCCCAGTGCCATGATGGGATTTCCATTGTAGTCCAGGAGCCTGCAGGCTGCTGGAAGGACCTTGGGGGCTTCTTGATGCGTTTGGAATCTGCCTGTGAGAGGAGGTTGGCAGAAGCACCTGTGTCCATCTTAAACTGGATGGAGCAGTGGTTGACCTGCATCACCGCACGCCATTCGTCCGCAGAATCCACAGCGAGGATGGATTGAATTTGTGATGAGTTGGATGTGGCATATTCACATTTGGTAATGATGCCCACACAGTAGGCGGAGTCCAGGCATTCTTCCTCTGGATCCGTTGTGCTGCCAGGATCAGAACCTTGTCATCCTTGTTGCACACTCTGAACGCACCGCCGTCGGAATTGGGAGCGCTGGCCCCTGACTGGCGGTGCAGAACTGCACAAGGCTGCATAGTGTCCAGGCTTCTCACAGTTTAAACGTCGCCTGCCTCTTGCAGGGCAGTGTTTAGTTAAGTGGGCGTTGCCGCAGTTCGAGCACGTTATGACGTCGGCATCCTGACGCTCCACGCGTCTTCGCACATGCGCAGTGCGGGTGTCGGCTGCTTCGTTATCTCGTTCGCATCGCGCATGCTTGGGGCCCTGGGAAAAACGCGCAAAATGGCCGCTTTCTTCAATGCTGAGGCGCTGCATCCGGGAGATGGCCTGTACACTCTCTGCCTTGTGGGAGGCAAATCTCTCATTTTCAGCTGATTTGTACTGGGCATAGCGATTTTTGGCGTGCTTATGCACTGTGCATGTTTCAATCGCGACTGGCAGGGTCAAATGCTTGATTTTCAGTAGCTGCTCTCTCAGTAGGTCAGAGTGAACTCCAGAAACGATTTGGTCTCTGAAGCACAATCAATACTCTCGAGACAAAGAGGAGTCATATCTAATCGGCTTTAATCAGCTAGAACTGTACCCAGCAGCGGTGATACAGAAAGTGAAGGCTTCTGGGACGGTATTGGTTCTTATACCCCGCCTCTCAGGGCGGGGCTCTGTACATTATCCAATGGTAGACCCCTCGGTCTAGCCAATGGTCATTCACCTCTCAGGTACTGCAACACCTGGTATTACCACATTCACCCCCTGCGAAAAAGAACCCAGCGGGGTGATGGCCAGTGTTACTGTCGCCTTTTGCATGGTAGGACCAGGTATTGCAGGTACCATGATGTCGAGGGTAACAGAGAAAGTTTTTTTTTTCATGGTGCAGCAATCAGACGATCGGGTGGCCTGGTCGTCCTACTGGAGTGTCTGAGTTTCGGTGGCGATCCTGGTGAGGGCCCCGGCGGTTGTGACTCCGGGAACGTGGTGTCTTCCTCCCAGGCAGTTTCGTCACCCCTAGGCGACGCTGTTGGGGCGAAAGGTGGGCAGGGAGGAGGGGCGCCCGTAGGGGGCTTCGGTGCCTGTTCGGCGCTGGGTAGGGGTTCCGGCGGCAATACTGACCCTCCGTTCAGGTGCTGTGGGGGTGGGGGGGGGGGGTGGGGGCAATGACGCGGGCGCGCGTGGGGCTCCGGCAGGCGCCAGGTCCTGAAGGGAGACCTTGTCTTGGCGGCCATCGGGGAACGCTACGTAGGCATACTGGGGGTTGGCATGCAACAGGTGAACCCTCTCGACCAACGGGTCCGACTTGTGCGCCCTCACATGTTCCCGCAGAAGGACGGGTCTGGGTGTCGCTATCCAGGTGGGGAGCGAGGTCCCGGAGGAGGACTTCCTGGGTAAAACAAGGAGACGTTCGTGAGGTGTCTGGTTTGTGGTAGTACATAGCTGCGACCGAATGGAGTGAAGGGCCACTGGGAGGACTTCTTGCCAGCGGGAGACTGGGAGATTCCTGGACCGAAGGGCCAGCAGGACGGTCTTCCAGACCGTTCCGTTCTCCCTTTCTACCTGCCCGTTTCCCCGGGGGTTGTAACTGGTCGTCCTGCTCAAGGCGATGCCTTTGCTGAGCAGGAACTGACGCAGCTCGTCGCTCATAAAGGAGGACCCCCTATCACTGTGAATGTATGCAGGGAAACCGAACAGTGTAAAAATAGTTTGGAGGGCCTTGATGACGGTGGTTGTGGTCATGTCCAGGCAGGGAATGGTGAATGGGAAATGGGAATATTCGTCAATCACGTTCAGGAAATACGTGTTGCGGTCGGTGGAGGGAAGGGGGCCTTTGAAGTCCATGCTGAGGCGTTCAAAGGGACGGGAAGCCTTTATCGGATGCGCCCTCTCTGGTCGGTAGAAGTGTGGTTTGCACTCCACACAGATTTGGCAGTCCCTGGTGACTGTCCTGACCTCCTCGGTGGAGTAAGGCAGGTTTCGGGTCTTAACGAAATGGAAGAACCGAGTGACCCCCGGGTGGCATCGTGGAGGGCTCGGAGGCGGTCTACTTGTGCGGTGGCACAAATGCCGCGGGACAGGGCATCAGGAGGCTCGTTCAGCTTCCCAGGACGGTACAAGATCTCGTAATTGTAGGTGGAGAGTTCTATCCTCCAGCGTAAGATCTTGTCGTTTTTAATCTTGCCTCGCTGTGCATTATCGAATATGAAGGCCACCGACCGTTGCTCCGTGAGGAGAGTGAATCTCCTGCCGGCCAGGTAATGCCTCCAGTGTCGCACAGCTTCTACTATGGCCTGGGCCTCCTTTTCGACCGAGGAGTGGCGAATTTCGGAAGCATGGAGAGTGCGGGAGAAGAAAGCCACGGGCCTGCCCGCTTGGTTGAGCGTGGCAGCCCAGAGCTACGTCGGACGCATCGCTCTCGACCTGGAAGGGGAGGGACTCGTCGATGGCGCGCATCGTGGCTTTTGCGATGTCCGCTTTGATGCGGCAGAAGGCCTGGCGGGCCTCCGTCGACAGGGTGAAGGTTGTGGATTGGATCAGGGGTCGAGCCTTGTCGGCGTAATTAGGGACCCATTGTGCATAGTAGTTAAAGAAGCCGAGGCAGCGATTTAGGGCCTTGGGGCAGTGAGGGAGGGGGAACTCCATGAGGGGGCGCATGCGTTCGGGGTCGGGGCCTAAGACTCCATTTCGCACTACGTAGCCTAGGATGGCTAGACGGTCGGTACTTAACACACACTTCTCCTTATTGTAGGTCAGATTAAGGAGGTGCGCGGTCTGGAGAAATTTATGGAGGTTGGTGTCGTGGTCTTGCTGGCCATGGCCGCAGATGGTGACATTATCGAGATACGGGAAAGTTGCGCGTAAGCCGTACCGGTCAACCATTTGGTCCATCTCACGCTGGAAGACCGAGACCCCATTCGTGACACCAAAGGGAACCCTTAAAAAGTGGTAGAGCCGCCCATCTGCTTCGAAGGCAGTGTACTGGCGGTCACTATTACGGAGGGGTAGCTGGTGGTAGGCGGACTTGAGATCCACCGTGGAGAAGACTTTGTATTGCGCAATCCTGTTTCCCAGGTCGGCAATACTGGGAAGAGGGTACGCGTCCAGTTGCGAAACCGATTGATGGTCTGGCTATAGTCGATGACCATCCTATGTTTCTCCCCGGTCTTTCCCACCATGACTTGAGCCCTCCAGGGGCTGTTGCTTACTTCGATGACCCCTTCCTTCAGCAACCTTTGGACCTCGGACTTGATGAAGGTCCGGTCCTGGGCACTGTACCGTCTGCTCCTGGTGGCGACGGGTTTGCAATCCGGGTTGACGTTCGCAAACAGAGAAGGCGGGTCGACCGTAAGGGTCGCGAGGCCGCAGACAGTAAGGGGGGGTATAGGGCCTCCAAATTTAAAAGTCAGGCTTTGTAGGTGGCACTGGAAATCCAGCCCGAGAAGGGTGGCTGCGCAGAGGTGCGGCAGCACGTACAGGCGGAAATTGCGGAATTCCCTGCCTTGGACGGTGAGGTTCGCGAGGCAGAACCCTTTTGTCTGCACCGCCTGTGACCCGGAGGCCAGGGAGATCCTTTGTTTGATGGGATAGGTGACCAGAGAACAGCGCCTTACCGTGTCGGGGTGGACGAAGCTTACCGTGCTCCCGGAGTCGATCAGAAACGACGTCACGTGGCCGTTGATGGCGATCGTTGTGGTGGCCTTCGCTAGCGTCCGGGGCCGACTCTGATCCAGGGTAACGGAGGCCAGCTGCAGCAAGGAGTTCTGGTCGGGCAGCGCGTAGTCAGCCGTGCTGGGGGCCTGAGGCCCCATCCAAAATGGCGCCGGCCATGGGTTGCACATGGAGTCTGGGGCGGGGGCTCCGAAGATGGCGGCAGCGAGGGACAAAATGGCGGCGCCCACCCATCCAGCATGGTTGCCGGGGTGCAAAATGGCCGCGGCCGCGGGTCGCACGCTGCCTGGAGGGACAAAGGCTGCGGTGTGCGTTGGGTTGGCGGGGCTTGGAAAATGGACTGCGGTGGGCCTTGGGCTGCCGGGACCTGAAAGAACGGCCACGGTGGGCCTTGGACAGCCGGGTCCTGGAAGAACGGCTGTTGGTGGTCGCTGGATACCGCGGCCACAGCACGGCTCGGCAGACTGCGGCATAGTGGCCTTTCTTGCCGCAGCCTTTGCAGGTGATGGTGCAGGCCGGGCAGCGCGCGCGGGTGATTCATCTGGCCGCAGAAGAAGCAGCGTTGGCCGGCGGCGGTAGCGGGGCGTCTTGCCACGCAGGCCTGCGGAGTTAGCGGGTAAGTCTGCGGGGTTAGCGGGTAAGTCTGGGGGGTTGCCGCGGCCGGGTGCCACGCAGCCCAGGGGGGGCGCCATGCGCACGGGGGCGTACACGAGTGCGTTCTTGTACGCAACATCCATGGACCCTGCCAGGGCCCAGGCCTCGGTGAGGCCCAGTGTGTCCATTTCGAGGAGCCTTCGGCGGATGTTGGGGGAAGCCATACCTGCCACGAAAGCGTCCCGAATTAAAAGTTCTGTGTGCTCGTTCCCCATCACCACTGGACAGCCGCAGTTTTGGCCCAGCACTATCAGTGCCCGGTAGAAGTCTTCGAGTGTCTCATCTGGGCTCTGCCGTCTTGTTGCCAGCAGGTGACGGGCGTAGACCTGGTTCAGTGGATGAATGTAATGTCCTTCTAGCAGCTCCATGGCTGCAGCATAGTTCGCCGCCCCTTCAATCAGGGGGTAGATCGCCGGGCTGACCCGTGAGCGTAGGAGATGTATCTTCTGCCTTTCCGTGGGGGTGTCGGCAGCCATTTCGAGGTAGCTCTCAAAACACGCCAGCCAATGCTTAAAAATAGCAGCAGAGTTTTCTGCGTGAGGGCTGAGCTGAAGGCACGCCGGCTTGATGCGGAGATCCATCCTTCAAAAGTACTAGCTGATTAAATTGATGCACAATCAATACTCTCGAGACAAAGTGGAGTCATATCTAATCGCCTTTAATCAGCTAGAACTGTACCCAGAGCGGTGATGCAGAAAGTGAAGGCTGCTGGGGCGGCATTGGTTCTTATACCCCGCCTCTCAGGGCGGGGCTTTGTACATTATCCAATGGTAGACCCCTCGGTCTAGCCAATGGTCATTCACCTCTCAGGTACTGCAATACCTGGTATTACCACAGTCTCTGATCATGGAGTCAGCAATATCACCAAAGTTGCAGGACAGCGCTAGCAGGTGGATGTTAGTTAAGAAGGAGTTGAAAGATTCATCTTTACTTTGTAGACGCTGTTTGAATATGTGGCACGCAAAGATTTCTTTGGTGTCCATTTCACAGTGACTGTCAAACTTGTCCAGGATGGTTTGAAACTTTGTCTTGTCCTGGCCTTCGGTGAAGTGAAAAGAGTTGAAGAGTTCGATGGCTTGATTGCTCGCTGTTGAGAGGAGAAGCCCCATCTTCCTTGCATCAGGCGCACCCACGAGGTCTGAAGCTTCGATGTACAGCAGAAACGTTTGCTTGAATGTTCACCAGTTGGCACTGAGATTGCCGGAGGTCCTGAGCTGGTGAGGAGCCTGAATCTTCTCCATGTGGCCGGGATACATTCATTGGTCGTCACGGAATGGACTGAGGTAAACCATCTAGATTACACAGTCTCCTGGTAGCATGTCATGTTATGGACTCTGGGATAACACAGGCTGCAACTGGATGCAGCTTTAACCAAACGATATTCCAGACCTTAAAGTTAGTTCAATCTGATTTATTGAACCAGTAGCACAGTTAGCACAGTTCTCTATGAGTTTGACTCTCTGCTAACCAAAGTGTGGTTACTCTGTCTGACTGAACCAGACTAGCTCTTAGCTATGTGCTGGAGGTGTGATACTGTACATACACCCTGACTCACTCTGTAGATGTTCATCAGTGGAAAGAGGCGGAGTGTGAATGCCTTGTTCCTTTTATAGTGAGATACCACCCCTGAGTGTCCTGCCTGCTCATTGGTCATGTCCTGTTCTCTGTGTTCATTAGCTGACTGTCTGTATATCGTTATCTGCATGTCTGTATATCATGACATAGAGCACTTAGTGTCGTGCTAAGGTTGTGAAAGGTCTTATATCAATCCAAGTATTTCTTATAATAGCCATAAAATTAGGATTCGTTTGGATGCTCTGAATTTAGCGCTTATAATCACTGTGCACCGAATGCAAAAGCTTTAAATATTTTAAAAAAGACTGTCTGTAGCATCAACTGCAGATACTGACAACATTTCCTTTGCAACTGCCTGTATGCATCAAATGACTGGAAAGAAATTCGCATTTATATGAAACTTACTCCCTCTGACGGTGCTGGTTAACATTCCTTCGCACTCGATTTTCTTCAGTTGAATTATATGCTCAATCAAAACCACAATCTTAAATTTGTATAAGATTACACTGAGCGCATTTTTCCAGCCCTGCTTCGCTTGCACATAGCAACTGCTTTGCAAAGGGGAAACAGATAAGTTCTAATCATTATGCAACTCCTTAATGTAAACTCCTGGCAGAGCTCATGTACAGCAGCAGGACTAAGTCCCTCCAAAATAGTAACAATAAACATCATCTAGCTAAGGCACGGCAGGAGATCGGATACTGAAACAAGCCGTGTACGTTTCCCTGGACAGACTTCGCTGGAAGAGAATGCTCAGTATAATCTATTTCGTGCGAACACTCCTCAAGGTAAGTTTGTGTTTAATGTATGCTGGCAGTGTACGAGTCGAGCTGTGCAGCAGGGCAGGGACTGCCGCCAAGATTGTATTGAGAAATAGTCGGGACGGGGAAATTGCTCTCTTTGAACCCAGAACTCTGACTCTCAGCCATGACATTGCCCATCAGACACGGAGAGTTAAGTTGCGAGGCTTTGCGGTTCTCTCGTTGCTCCCGTTGTGACATGCTGCTTGATTTCCACCAGCAAAATATAAATGTAGATCCTCATTGTCGAACTGCAGGGGAACAGCGCTCCCATTTCTCAAATTGGATTAGTTTGCCTGTTGTGAATTTGGGGTAGCGGGCTCAGGGTTGTCTTGTTAACAACACCGGCCACAGTTCATATTTGGAGAGCTGCTCCTTCGAGGACTAATGCCAGTGTACACCGCATAAACTTGGTGGGTCCTGTCCGCCCCCCCCCCCCCCCCCGCGCATCATTATCAGCAGACATTGGAAGGTATGCTGGTTTTGGTTTAGCTCATTGCGGAAATATGAACGCCTGTGTGTAAATGCCATATTTTGACTTGCTGTGTTGCATGTCGGTTGGTAGTGTTCGCCCGTTTAAAGAAAGACTCGCATTGCTCAAAACCGGTTTGTTCATGCCAGAACTGGTCAGACTCCTCCAACAAGCCTCCCACTGGATTGGCACCCATCCACCACCTCAAACATTCACCCTCTCCATCTCTGGTGCACAGTGGCTGCACTGAGTACCATCTATGATGCAAGCCTTTCGGGATAGTACTTTCCAAACTCACGACCTTTCCCACCTGGGAGGGCAAGGGCAACAGATGCATGGGAACACCACCACCTGGAGGTTCCCCTCCAAGCCACTCACTATCCTCACTTCGAAAGATAGCGCCGCTCCTTCACTGTGGCTGGGTCAAAATCCTGGATCTCCATCCCTAACAGCACTCTGGGTGTACCTACATCACATGGGACTGTAGCGATTTATAAGGCAGCTCATCACCACCTCCTCGAGCGCAATTAGGGATAACCAACACATGCTGGCCAGCCAGCAATGCTTACACCCTGCAAGTTAATTTAAAATCAAGTTGGGCAGATGTCAGATTTGACATGTACAGTACAAGTCCGGTCAGGCACACATTTAACTGGTTAGACCAGACCTGTACAAGATGTAAAAACATGCAGCACACTTCAGATCAGGTACACATAACACATGCCAGGTCAAGCAATCTCAAAATACATCAGCTCAGGCATGCACGGCATGGGTCTCTGCCATAATCCGAATGAATGACCCGTTGATAGACAAAGTGAAATGTGTAATGAGAGTTTATTTCAGAGTAAACTGTGAGACAAATGAGCTCTACAGTATTTTGTAATTGAGATTTATTAGATTTTGTTTTTAAGGCAGTGATTGTGAAATCAAAACTAATTTGGTATCTGACACATTCCATCTCTTAAATAAACAATGAGTTTAGCCTCCCAATGCCTCTACCATCGCTATCCATAGGTACAGTCTGCAACATACATGTAAAAGTGCATGTTATCACAGCAAGTTGGACTCCCTGAATGACCTGCAACATACCATGGCCTCCCACTCATCTGACAATTTATTCACATTGCAGACTCTATAACTCGATGATATCTCGGTGGGCAAGTCAGCTCTTGTACAAAAAAACTGTGACTATTATTATGCTGTTGGTATATGCTCAGATTTTTTTCTGTTTTATTCTGTTTTTGTTCCTGAACAAGGGTTAAACATGTGACAGTTCTTTTATGTACTTGGAAGGGGTTACCTTTGTTCTTGTAAATCAGATTAGTTTGTTAGGTTAAAGTGCTTTGTGTTAATATCAGGACTGGAGTTGTGTTTGTACTAATAAAGGCTGCTATGTTAATTGCCCCAAGTATTAGACGTTGCATTTCTGGATTTCAAATGTGTTTGGAACCCAAATCAGAGGTAAATGTATTTAAGTTGTTTGGTGACTTGAAAGCTGTCAGGTGGTTATGTTCCAATCAGCTCATTCAATGGTGTTTGTTTAAATGTTAATTTCTATTTAGTCAGTGAATGCATTTTAAGCAAATTTACTGCAAGTTCCACCATTTTTGGTTAAACAATCAAGCAAAGGGGTGTTGAAAGCAGACCCTGCCTTGTGGACATTTTCATTGGTGTGTTGTAATTTTGGTGCTTTTCGGATGGGGAGTGCTAAAGCTGGACTGTTCTCGTGAATGTAAAAAAAGGGAGTGGTGCACAAATCCATTTTCTGGCAGCCAATTTTATTTTTTCACTCTACTCTCCGTTTGACACAAGTTTTAGTTCAAGAGCATTTGCCTGAAGTATTCCTGGTGAAACATGTGACGGTTACATCTCAAGACATTGTGGTGAATTTTTGTGCCTTCCATTTGTGAAATGGTTCAGTTGCCAGGCTTTCCAAAGAGGACTCGAAAGGAGAGATCCTCTTAATGGACTTCCCAGCCCCACAAACCACAAACAAACCAGGTTTGTGA
Organism: Scyliorhinus torazame; assembly: GCF_047496885.1. Lineage (NCBI taxonomy): Eukaryota > Metazoa > Chordata > Chondrichthyes > Carcharhiniformes > Scyliorhinidae > Scyliorhinus > Scyliorhinus torazame. The sequence goes on along the minus strand of NC_092720.1, from coordinate 119,920,226 downwards.
CATTCACCGTTGAAAAGAAAAAGGCCTGTGTTCATATTGGACCTTGCAGTAGATCGAAAGCCCTTTGCAATCCAGATGCAGTTGCAGCTATGTTGGATAAATGTGACCGCGAACTATGCACAGCAAAATCCCGCAAACACATCTGTTTCAGTGATGTTGGACAACCAGGAGAACACCTTTGTTCTTCAAATAGTGCCATGGAATTTTATGGGACCCTGCCTGAGAGGCAGACAAAGCCTTGGTCTAGGGTCTCATTTGAAAGCCAGCACATCCGTTCGTTCAGTATTATATTGAGGTATCAGGCCCGATTTTGTGCTCAAATGCAGGAGAGGGACTTGACTTCACATCCTACTACTTTAGAAGTAAGAGTGCTCCCACTGAGCCACTGCTGACATCCAAGGAAGAAAAATAAATCGATATTTCCGAGTAAGATAAACCAAGTAGGAAATTAAGTACCCAGTAGTTACTTATCATTGTAAACAGTTGGAGCAATAGCTTAAATCAAGTGCATTTTTACTGGTGCTGAGAAAGGTTAAAGAGTGACCTGAAAGAGGGCTCTGCGGTCATGAAAGCTTAGGAGAGGTTAAATAATAATAGATTGCTTCCCCTGGTTGGTGAGAGATACGTTTAAGATGATAATTTAAAAAATCAAAGGGGACGTTAGAAAAATGCCTTTCTTTATGCAAAGAATTCATTGTCACAATGTGTGTTGAAACAATGTCCATAAATGCTTCTGAAAAATGGATTAGATAATTACTTAAGAGGAATACTGCAGGTAATGGGGAATGAGCAAGAAAGTAGAATTAGACTGTAGCTCATGCGATGAGAAACACCAGCACAGAGTTGGTGGGCCAAATGGCCTCTTTCTATTTTGTAATATTCCCTGCCCAGGCTTCCTCAAAAATGACATACGTCTCCCAAATAAGATGATGTGAATTTTAAAAAGCCATTTATGTATTGAGAAGTATTCTTAAGTGTTATCTGAACTGCTATAATGCCTCATACTTAAGTAAAACTGTTCTTGGTCGTAGCGAACTTGAATATTGCTGAAAAGAGACTAATGTTGCTGAGGTTTTTCATCTTGCACTCACCAGGACAAGTGCAAGTGGTCACGCGTAAGAATTTTCTTATACACCCTAATGCACTCCATTCCATGCGCTCCAACCCATGGTCAAATTCACTTTTTTGAGATGAAGCAGTCAAATATGCTCCCTTTTGTCAACGGATTGAGAAATCTGTTAATAGTTTCTTTACTACCCCAAGCTTAACTTCCCCAATCAATATATACTTTGGATTCGTATAGTTCCACCTGCTAAAAGAATGGCCATATCAGCAAACTTATAAAAAAGGTCCCTAATTATTTACTCACCTTGCAAGCTTGATGCTGAAATAGAGTGCTTCAAAGCTATCCTGCAGGACAATGGTTGTCCTGATCAAATTATTGTTTGTACAATGCGCAAGCTCACAAATGGGTTCGAGGCCACCACTTTCAGGCCTGAGAATTGCTGGGTCGACCTCAAATTACCCTGGAGAGGCAAAGTATGTCAAAGATTTGAACAACAGGTTCGAGCAAACGATCTCACACTGTTACCGTGCAGTGACAACTTTAGTTGTGTTTTCCATTAACATGATGCTACCATCAGTCCAGAAAGACACTCTGCCCATCACACAATTGAGCAATGTTGTGTATGAATTTGCATGCAGGTGCAGTTCCAGATACATAAGCTGGATGTCCCAATGCTTCACCGATGGGATCAAGAAACAAGTTGCCCCATCTTCTTGCAATAAGCAGAGACTTGCACTTGCAAAACAAAAACAAAATGGTTCTGTTGGATGTGTTCTGCGATTGGGCAGCACTTGGAGAACAATTATAAGTGCTATATTAGCAACCAATTTAAGATAATCAATCAAACCAGCGGCTCATTTACTCTTGCGAGAAATTACGTATTCATATGCAGAGACTTTACTCTGCAAACAAAATAAATTTGCTCAAGCCTGGCACCTTAAGTTGAATTTCCCAGAAGCATGGGGAGCTTTTGCCAGGGAAACTCCACGGCCAATCAGAGTTGACATGTCCACCAATCAGCACCTTTTATCTCTTGCAGTACAAATTGTTATGATCATTTGAAGCTTGACATTCTTGTGTTTGTTCTGATGAGTGCAAGGCTAAAAACTTCAGCAATGTCTCTCTTTTTGACAATTCATAAAAACTGCAGCCCCATTTTCAATATTAAAATGGCACGGTGGCAGAGTGGCTAGCACTGCTGCCTCACAGCACCAGGGACCACAGCCTTGGGTGCTGTGTGGAGTTTTCACAGTCTCCCCTTGTCTGCATAGGTTTCCTCCAGGTACTTTGTTTTTTCTTCCATAGTTCAAAGACCTGCAGGTTAGGTGGGGTAACAGGGATAGGGCAGGGAAATGGGTTTACATCGGGTGCTCTTTTGAAGGTTTGGTGCAGACTCGATGGGCCAAATGGCCTCTGTCTGCACTGCAGGGATTCTATGGATGAAAGCCAATTTTCCTGTGAGTTATAAATTTAATACAGTTATTCTGGCGAATAAATATAATAATGTAATAGGCATGATTTATTGTGCATTCCTATGGTGGGTAGATAATTGGGAGTTATGATTTTTCCAGTATACGAAGCTAGTCGAATCCTTTCCAGTAATGCATTCCGAAAATCAACTGTGAATTTCCAAGACTTTGACTTTCTGGGCAGATTGTTCAATTCCCATATTGTCCATAGCTCTTTTCCTGGACACTTGGAGATGTGTGAGAATTGGGCACACTGGTAAGATAAAATCGCCATTGCCCCAGATGACCAAAGGCTGCATTCCCCTTTGAGGGGGAGAGCTGACTGGTGGCAATTGAACATGGGGATCATCACATCTCAGACGAGAGGCAAAGTTGAGAAGGTGGGACCTTCATGGATAACACAGCACCTTTCTTTGATGCAAAGGCTAAAATTGCTAAATTGTCATCTGGATTGCAACTATATTGGCCTGGATCTTCCGATCAGGATCGGAAGGCTCATTTACCAACAATGCACATTCACCTTCCTCTGATCTTTCTGAGTGACCTTTCGCTGGAGGATCCTTCACATGTGACTCAATACAGCAAATTCCTGCATGGAGCAGTACAGATAATCTGCACAGGGACTACGCTTCCTTTTTATGGCACACATTGCCATATTACAGTAAGTAAAGAGTTTAAATGTCCCAAAGCTGCTTTGAAAAGCAATGTGGAGAAGTGAGGTGTGGGTATAGGGTGGGTAAAGTGGGAAGGTGGGTGCAGTAGGTGGGTAACATGGCATGGTGGTAGGTGGCAGAGGTGGGTAAGGTGGAAGGCGGGTGAATGAGTAGATGGGTCGGGGTTAGTCATGTTGGGAGGGACTGTCAGGTCAGATCAGCAAGCAATCGGGTGAGGAGGAGTCAGCTGGTGGGATTGGACCAGTGTGGGGGGGGGGGGGGGGGGTGGTCACCTTGGGTCGGGAATGTCATGTTCTGTAGACTGGCCGAAGTAAATGACAAACTACAGAACATCCAATACAAATAATTTATTATTTAACAATGATGTGATTAAGATAACTAAGATAAATAAAATAATGAACTACCAACACTAGTTAACTATTATAGAGCTACTGCAAAATGCCTCAAGCCATTATAATCAATCACCATAAGAAGCATTCAACTGTCCTAAAACATCTGAAGAACACATAGAAAAAATATAACAAGAGGATGACACATCAATGCACGAGGAACATCAAACTCAACCTACAACCACGACCTAACACGACCTACTCTCAACTCCCAGACTCAGAGTCATGCGGCAGGTTAACACTGCCTCCTAGTGGTCAGAGGTCGTGCATAACATTATATACATAACTGCTTTATGTATATCATCACAAATCATCACATCCCCTTTCCTTCAGAGAATGAAATTATTTACATACATTGTTCTTTACATTGCATCATGATATAACTATTTACATGTTCAGGATTCTTTTTACAATCTTTCATAAGTTAAGTCTTTCTGGCTGGTGCCTTCTTGTAAACCATCTCAGAGTCTGTTGAATTTGCAATGGCTTTTAATTTTCTGTTTTGGTTGTAGGTTGAGTTTGATGTTCCTCGTGCATTGATGTGTCATCCTCTTGTTGTATTTTTTCTATGTGTTCTTCAGATGCTTGAGGACAGTTGAATGCTTCTTATGGTGGTTGATTATAATGGCTTGAGGCATTTTGAGACTCATCAGCAAACCTCTTTGCGGATTTGGCTTTAAATCTCTCCCTTGCCTCCTTTTTATTGACAAAGTGGTTGCCTTTCTGCTTCTGGATGAGCAGATGTATCCAACACTTGGAATTGAAGCAGTTTACACCATGTGCCTTTTGTTTGCTTCCTACACTGTGTACAGATGTTCACTCTCCTGCACCGTGTACACTTTCGAACCACTGTGATGATATCCCGGATGATGCCCAGCTGATAGACCGTGTCTTCTGCTCTCTTTTTAAACTTTTTATTTCCATTGTGCTCTGCATGAAGCTTGCTTCTCTTTTTCCGGAGCAAGACTCCATCTTCAACACCCAACTCTGCTCTCGCAACAGAGCAGGATTCTCCGAGCCATCCTTCACGAAGATATCTTCTCATTTTCCACAACATCGAGTCCTTCTTAGTTTCTTCTCTTAGTGAGATACCATCAATACAGGCCATCCATTGTGGAGGTTCCTTATTGCACTTCTTTATTCATACCACTGAATTAAACCATCTGTGGGGACCTCAATACGCTTGTCATTCTCACGAGCTCTGCCTTTTGTTTGTCCCTTAATAGCACTGGCACACGTCTGGGTGCAGGAATCACAGGCTGTATAACTTCCTTTAATTGAATCTTGTAGGTGTATGGCAACGTTCTAAAACCTTGGAAAATTTCTGGGAAATCATTCAGCATGGAGTCTCTTGAAGGATGAGGGCCTGTAGCAACACTGTTTGCACTGTAGAATCATTGGACTAACTGCAGCTCCTCACACGCCTCAACTCCAATTAAAGACTTGCGGTTCGCTGCCAACTCAAAGAATTTCAACTTGTGCGTTTTATTCTTTACTTGAGCCTCAAGCTCACAAGATCCTAACAATGAGATTTCATTACCATTATAATCTCTTAGCATAACCGGGTAACTATTTTTGATGAAACCCGCAGCTTTTTTACATCGGAGTGGTTGATGAGGTTGGCTCGCCCACCAGTGTCAAGCTTGACTGTTATCACTGTACCATTTATCTTTAATGGTACTGTCCATTTTTCTTCATGATTCTCTGCCTTTAATCCACTGTTGCTTGTGATTTGGTGTGACTTGAGTCTCCATGTTTTCTCTGGAGATCATGTCCACAAAGAATGTGTCCCGTAGGCACACTTCATCAATGGCGTTGATACTCTTTGTCTGTTCAGGCCTTCTCCTTGAATAACACTGGGTTGCAAAATAATTTCTGCCATTGCAAATAGCACATGTTTTTCCGTACACTGGGCATTGCCATAGCAAATGCCATTCGCCACATCGTGAACATAAAATGGAGGATCGGGTCGGCCGCTCAAAATGGCCGCCCGCACTTGGAGCACATTTCTTATTCGGCTGTGGCACCACACTAATGGCAACTGCCGCCTCTTATGCCTTCATGCCAAAATGCCGTAGATTCAACTTGTTGAGTTGCTTCGTAGCCAGCTCACTAGCGTGACATATTAGAATTGCACTTTCAAGGTGCCTGTCTGTTTCCTGCAGAAGCCGCTCGCGCACTTTTAGAGATTCCGAAAACTATTTGATCTCGTAACATTGAAGCCTGGAGTTTGCTGAAATTGCACGACTGCACCTTCAATCGCATGTCTGGAAGGAAGCTATCGAATGACTCTCCCACGTTCTGGGCACGCGTGCAGAATATATAGCGCTCAAAGGTATCATTTTTTTCAGGGGAGCAATGCCGATTGAATTGTTTAAGCACTTCATCGAAGCTTTTGCTGTCAGCCTCTTTTTCAAAAACAGAAGTATTGAAAATCTCAATTGCTTGTGGACTTGCTACAGTAAGCAGCAATGCGATGCGCCCCTCATCAGGCTGTGCCTGCAGACCAAGGGCTGCAAAATAGAGTTTAAACTGTTGCTTAAACACCCTCCACTTTTCATCTATATTACCGATAATCCGAAGCTGTTGAGGTGCCTTGATGCCTTCCATCCCAGACCTCGAAGTTTTACCGCACGTTGAGCATGAGATGCCAGTAGCTCGCAAGGTTAGTAGCAAAGATGCCGTCTTAGATGGGCTGGTGTAGCACAGGGCTAAATCGCTGGCTTTGAAAGCAGACCAAGGCAGGCCAGCAGCACGGTTCAATTCCCATACCAGCCTCCCAGTACAGGCGCCGGAATGTGGCGACTAGGGGCTTTTCACAGTAACTTCATTTGAAGCCTACTTGTGACAATAAGCGGTTTTCATTTTCATTTCTTTTTTCCTTCAAAGTTATCTTCCGTGGTTTGGATTTGTTCTTATTTCTTTCAGTAAATCATCATCCTTGGTATCATGTCATGTTCTGTAGACTGGTCGAAGTAAATGATAAACTACAGAACATCTAATTCAAATAATTTATTATTTAATAACTATGTGATTAATATAACTAAGATAAATAAAATAATGAACTACCGACACTAATTAACCATTGTAGAGCTACTGCAAAATACACCTGTCTCCGAACACGACTTACTCCCAACTCCCAGACTCAGAGTCACATGGTGGGTTAACACTGCCACCTAGTGGTCAGAGGTTGTGAATAACATTCTGTACATAACTGCTTTATGCATATCATCACAGCGGACAGTCAGGTTGCGTCGGGAGGGAGTTGGCTAAGAAGGAAGTCTGGTGGGGTTGGGGGACAGTCAGGTTGGGTCGGGGAGGGCATGGGCTGGGTCGGTGGCTAGTCAGCTAATGGGTAGTGGGGTCAGGTCGGGGAACAGGTGGGTTGAGTCGGGGTAATCAAGTGGGTGAGGAGGTAATCATGTGGTATGGGCCAGTTGGGTCAGGTCGGAGGATAGTTGGGAGGGTTGGGGGAATAGTAGTTGTGGGAGGGAGGGGTCAGTTGTATAATTACTCAGCAATTAGACTACGATTTTTCTGTCTAACATTTCCTGGGTAACTATCCAGCTAGTTAAGTCAGAATTGTCTGAAGTCTCTGACTCTAACTTACCTTTTTCAAAGGGTCCTGGGGAACAGAGTTATTGCCCAGGAGAAGTTCAAACTTCCTCTGAATAAGTCCCAGGAAATCTTGCATTGGGACTTCTGAGGAGTCCCACCGTAGAGTGTCTGGGGTCGTCCTTGCCACTTGACTCTGCACCACCGCCCCCATACAGAGACTGGAAGATCTAGATTACTGTCAGTACAAAGTATGTTGTCCAGTCCATGGTTGCCCTGAGATATGATTGTGGCCTGCCTCTTGAGTGTGATCTATTTTCTGGTGCCACCTAAAAATGACCAGATTTATTCAATTTAATTTTCTGACTCGCCGTGGGGGACTTTGAACTTGTAACATCAAGGTTATTCGTGTTTTAGCAAAACCACTGCGGTAACTGTACCTGAACCTGATGGGTACCAACCCTGATCCTATCATTGTGTACTGTCCACACAGCTTGTCAAAGCATCTATATAAGGTGATATCTCCTCCATGAATGTCCTTCCAGTACAGGGCTGCAAGTAAGGGAATGCTATTATCTGTAGCAGCTGTAAGCAAAGCTTTATGTTCTGCAATTGTCTTTACAGGACTGCATTAATTTAACCTTGACTCATTTCACCTAGAATTCAGTGGAAGGCTTTCACCCTTCTGATTCATTTTGGGGTGCTTTCCAAACCACTGCAACACCCAGGCCTGATGTAACTATTAGAAACATAGTAATATACCCATCAATCCTGAAGTTCTGCGTGAAATGTAGGCAGCACCTCTACCATGTGATGCGTTTTCTGAAGGTTAAAGTTAACTTGATAATTTGTGGAATTGAAGTTTGGAAAACTCACCAAGTTTTCGGGGCATCTCCAATTTGAAATATTTGTGAACACTGTGTTTTTGTTACGCCCTACCAGTGAGATGGTGACAGGCATACTAATGATGGCACTTCAGAAACAGCTTTTGTTCCTTTTTTGCTCAAAATTGCAAAGCAATGCCCATCTCCTACTGGTTTTCAGATTCATTCTTATTTCTGTTACTTAACATGCAGTCATTCAGAGCCTGCGTATGAAAATAGAGGGCTCTCTAGTGACCTCTCTTATCCATTTGCAAAAGGCAATTGACCAACTTTAAAGACTGGATTCATCCGAGGGAGCACAGCATGGATTTTGCCTGGTGCCAGAAGCATGCACTTTGTTGGTTAGCACAATCTGAGGTTGAAAACTGTCCTGCAACTTGTTCGTCACTCTCCTGTTCCTGCGCTAATTTCAATTTGATAATGTAAAAAAAAAAATCAGTCACTCGCAAGCCTCAAAGTGAATGAATGCCAACCACTGGTAAGTAAATGTCTTATGAGCATCTGTCACGTGTCTAGTAGGAAGGTGTTGCAAAGTTGCTTTCCACAAAGGCCAGCTGATACATCAGAGTTGGATTATCTGTGTCTAGCCTCAACTGTTTAGTTTGGTGGAAATGCCATGACCAGGGCTTTTGGCTCCCATGAGGGTGGACACGGAAGCGGGCATGTGTAAAAATTAATGCCAGCTTGCCAGCCTATCCTGAGGTCATTTTCCTGGAGGCAATATGGGGCCTCAGCAGGGCTACCTATGACATAGTCAATTCAGGAAATTAAATCGCCCATTGAGTCCTGCTGTCAGAGGCTGCCTGAATTCTCGAATTAGCCTCTGGATTTTTGGAGGTACTGGGGACAAGGTCAGCTGCATGGAAATGGTTTCCCGGTGGCTGACCGGAGTGCTGGTCAGGGCTGCAGGTAGGCTTTGAGGCCTCCCCTGCCTGTCTGGCTTCAGCTGCAGCTTGCCATGCTGTGGATAGGTTTCCCGCCACAACAGTGACCCGATGGCTGAGGGCATTTTTTATTTGAAATTTTAAAAAGTTGGAGAGAGAGCACCTCCACCATGAGGTGTCCTCTCTTACCTGAAAAGGGCCTCCTACTGGCCCTCAGGCCTTATTGGGTGATGCCGCGATGATGGTTGTGATTCACCTCCTAGGAACCCAAATGGCCTCAGTATACCATGGGGTGATGATTTTATACTAGTGAAATATAAAGTGATATTTTTAGCAGCTGAGGGTCACTATGATATTTAACAGTTCTATTTTCAGGCAGATATTGATTGTATTAAAGTAGTAGGTTTTTGTCTCGGGCGGAGGGATGATGGTGCCATGAAAATTACAGAAAATATGTTGGCTCGATATCCCAAAGTGTTTCCACCATCTTTCCCGAGGGAGCGTTGATAGGTCAGAAATTCCAAGGCTGAGGCGGGAAGCAAAATTACTTAAAACCTAATTAAGAGCTCAATTCCCTCTTTCCCATAGTGGAAGCAGGTTGTACGAAGGTGAGTGCACAGTGGGAAGAACTTTCTGGTAAAACTGACAAGGACAGGATAAAGGCTGCCACTCACTCTTTCTGGCAACCAGTGCCAGCATTGTGTGACAGTCGATTGCCTAATATTTGGAAGGCAGTTCATCTGTCCAGCATTTCATTCACCTTCAGCTGCACATCCTGGCTGTCAGTTTTTACTATGGCCTGGAAGCAGCTTATGCAGTTCCACCTTCCCACTTCTAATGTGAGACAAAAGAGGAGGCACACCAACATCCAACAACACCAGCAGCAGGAGCTACATCAGTAGCAGCAACATCGACTGTCTCCTTTGCTTCATAGAACAGGTGGCCATTAAGATCCAGCTGGAATGACTAAGACCCAACACAGGATCTACAGGCATAGGATTTAGCTCTCTCGACTCTGAGCATCAGTATCTCTGGAGGCTCAGTCTCTCATGGCAGGTCATTACTGACAGCTACAGTCTCCTGGAGCATTCTCCTTCTCAGTGGACCAGGTGGGCACACACTGCCAATGGCCGCAGGCGTCTGTCACTCAAGGCACTCCCACCACCCACCCTGCAGATGCTTCACTGTAGCAAGCAGAGAAAGCAGAGATGTGCGAGTGTTTGTAGTAGCTTGTGTGAAGAGGAGGGAAGAACAACATCAGTGGAGGGTGCCTGTGACATGGATGTGAAAGAGCAGTAGGTTGAGGACAAGTGTGAGCATTGGCTGCTCAAATAGGGATGAGTTGATCTGCAAGGCGTGTGGTCCTGAGGAATGCTGTGCAGGATAATGTTGGTCAGTCAGAGTCTGTGCATTGGTACCCAAAAGTGTTATGCCACTCACCTGATCGGCCCTCCTGAGGTCCTGGATTCCCTTCCTACATAATCCACAGCTCAGAGGATAGGAATTCTGCGGTGTGTAACTCACCTGCCTCCTCAGCCTGTGCACCATCGATAAGGCTCAAGTTTTTTAATAATAATAATAATCTTTATTAATGACACAAGTAGGCTTCCATTAACACTGTAATGAAGTTACTGTGAAAAGCCCCTAGTCGCCATACTCCAGTGCCTGGTCAGGTACACGGAGGGAGAATTCAGAATGTCCAATTCACCTAACAGCACGTCTTTCAGGACTTGTGGGAGGAAACCGGAGCACCCGGAGGAAACCCACGCAGACACGGGGAGAATGTGCAGACTCCGCACAGACAGTGAGCCAGGCCGGGAATCAAACCTGGGACCCTGGGGCTGTGAAGCAACAGTGCTACCCACTGTGCTATTGTGCCGCCCAAGTAACTAGTGTAATGGAATAGTCTCCACTTGCCTGCATGAGTGCATCTCCAACATCAGTCAAGAAGCTTGACACCATCCAGGACAAAGCACCTCACACTATCATTATCGTTATTGTAGCAGCTAGCCCCTTTAAGGAGGCGTGTAACGGAGGAGTCATGTGACCAAATGGGGTGCATGCACAGGGATCTAGGTGCAGAAAGCGGACCTCTGCAGCCAGTTGTGATCCTCATGCTAAGAATGAAGACATAAATTATAGTGCTCTGTATTTAGTTTGTTTTATAATAAACGCTTTGTTGTTCATTAGCTTGCTGGTGTGGGGGACGTCACTGCCCAGAAACGTGTAGATTTAGAGAAGCAGAGTGCTTCATGTATGGAATAAAAGGACATTTGAGAAAAAAGTGTAAAAATAAACAGGACCTGTCCAGTACCAGCAGGATAAATAATCCAACCCTGATGATTAGTATGGAGGATCGCCCAGCGGGTGAACGGAATGTTCTGTCACTGAATAATGTAAGCGTGGCCAAGGTAACCCCATCACAGTAGCGTTAGTGAACGGCCAGCCACTGAAGATGAATGTAGACATGGGGGCATCAGCTACTGTCATGAACAACGAGACCTAATGGTATCTCCAAGAAGGGGTTCAACTCCTGGATTGAAGAATGCTGCAGCTAGACTGGCTACATATACCGGAGAGGCCATGAAAATAATCGGGTGACCATGACTCCCGTGAGTTGTAGGCCGCAGTCTGCACAGCTACCATTGATATTGGCCGAGCCAAGGACTGAGTTTAAAGGGGCGTGACTGGTTCTAAGAGATCAAGTTGAACTAGCTGGAAATGTTTTAATTAAAAGAGGTGGGCCTGCATAAAGTCAGAAAAGAATACTAAAATGTGTACCAGGAGGAACTGGGAAAGATCAAAGAAATGCAAGCAAAAATCCATGTGGAACTGGAAGCCACCCCAAGATTTTTTAGTGTAGGGTCTGTGCCCTATGCATTAGTAGAGAAGGTAGAGACAGAACTAAAACAACTGGAAGACTTGGGCATCACTGAGCCAGTAAAATGCGCAGAGTGGGCAGCACTGATATGCCAGTAGTCAAGCCAGACAAGACGATCCGCATTTGCGAAGATTACAAGCTGGCAGTAAATCAGTCCATGAAACTAGACAGAGGCCCCATCCCAAAAATAGAGGATCCTTATTCCAAGTTGGCTTGGGTTTTGACATATGCCAAATTGGATATGAATCACGCTTACCAACAGTTAGAGCTGGACGATGCATCAAGAGGATATGTCACCATAAACATTGATAAGGGGTTATACCAATATAAACGTTTGCCATGTGCTGTTTCATCAGCTTGTGCCATCTTCTAGTGAACTATGGCGAGTGGGCTGCCTGGTTTTCCCAAGATTGTTGTCTATTTGGACATGTTTTGATTGAGGGATCCACTGAAGAGGAACATCTGGCCAATTTGGATGAAGTTTTGAAGAGATTTCAGGAGGAGGGAGTGCTCTTAAAAAGAGAAAAGTGCATTGTAAAGCCCCAGGCTAGCGACCACTCAGAGGAGATGACAGTTGAGAAAAACACACTATTCATTTACCTATTTGAATACATACTTACTCCCCGAAGCGTCTCCCATGCCTGGCTCACACTCAGGACAGGGTATTTATGTCCAATGGTCCCCTAGGTTAAGGGTGTAGCTCTGCCCTCTCATCTGGGGAGTTCATACTCAGGCGAGGCTACTGGGCACCTACTGGTGCAGACTGTGACTTTGGGTTGGGTTATAACACCCCCCCCCCCCCCCGGCACTCTCCCATGTCCGGCATGTCATCCATCTCGATGGCTGGAGGGGGAAAATATTTTGCCCTCTTCGCTCGGGGCTGTTTCTCAGGCATCCGCTGTGCCGGACAGGAAGGGGTATATCAGACTGGAGAGTGACATTTTCGTGCCAAACCCCTGAGTGGTTCCACCGTGCTGTCTTTGGCGTGCACCACTGGGCCTGCTGCGACTCCTGCTGTTCACCATGTCAGACTCAGGGTCTGATGAGTTGGCATCTCGCATTTCCAGATCGAGGGGTAGGTCCTCCTCACGAGAGGCCAACAGCGGCTGTGCCGGAGGAAGAAGTACCATCTGCCCTGGGAGCTCCAGGTGCCATTCGAAGACCTGCTGGGCCGGGCTGTGGAGATGGTCCACGTGCCAATTCAATTCCTTCCCCTGTACACGTCTCGGAGTCAAACGCTTCCAGTTTTACAATTAGTGACATACCTGCAGCCTGGTGTGGGGCCTCCTGAGGCCTGGTTGAGGTGGGCCGGGTGCAGAGGAAATGGCATCTCCTGCAGCTCCACTTTACTCTCGTTGACAGTGTAAAGTCCCAGGTGAGCGACCACTTGGAAGCGATGATGGTTTAGAACAACACTATTTATTTACCTATTCGAATACGCTCCTATTCCCTGAAATGTGTCCCGTGCCTGGCCCACACTTGGCCGGGGTATTTATGTCCCAAGGTCCGCTAGGTTAAGGGTTTGGCTCTGCGCCCTCATCTGGGGAGATCATACTCAGGTGAGGCTACTGGGCACCTGATGGTCCAGACCCCGTGACCTTGGATTGCGTTATAACCGCTACTGGCATAACTCCAGCTGAGCTGCTGAAGGGTCAACACTTGAGAACCAGGCTCAGCACCAAATTTGGTGCGGAGGGTGGAGGCAAGATAGAGCTGCCAGTAAAGGAACCGTGATTTAACAAATGTAGAAAGAGCATTTGAGATAGACGATCCAGTTTTTGGAAATAAGTTTAGAAGTGGACCAAGTTGGTCTCGGGAGTTGTGGTGGTCAAGACCTGTAAGGGGCCACTCTCTTATGAAGTGAAAGTATTGGACAGGTTTTTGAAGATGCACATAATTTGCTGGGATGGGAGCCATCCCAAGGGCCAGTGCTACTGTTTGATATAATTGTGCCAGCAGGTGGTGTTATTGTGTGTCCGAGGAGTGAAGCAGCTGGTCAGCCAGTGGCCAAAATGCTGTCCCTGTGAGACCGAGAAAATAGTGCTCTACCAAGAGAGAGTCCCAGTGATGTAGGTCCAATCAAAGCTACCTCTACAATGGAGCCTCTACCATTTGAGCTATGTCGATCCCAGAAAAAGTCCCCTGACAGACTGAGGGTTGGATTCTCCAATTTGTAGACTAAGTGCTGATGGCGGTGTGGGAACAGTGGCATATTACGCCAGAAAGAATGGCGCCGCCCACCCCACCAATCCTCCGTCCGGTGGGGGGGCTAGCAGCTGTGCAGTGTAAAGCCCCTGACTTTACCTGCGGATACAGCCGGAGAATTGCCGGGTCTGTGGCAGCGCATGCGCACAGCGGCAGCCTATCGCGGCCGTGCCGTGCAACATGGCGCCGGTTGCGTGTGGACCCGGCCTGCCAAAAACTGCCCCCCTGTAACACCCGGACCATCCCCCACCAGTGCCCACAGCCCCCGCCAAAGTCCCCCCTGCCTGCGGAACGATTCCCCCCCGACTGTGGCGGCAGCCGCAGCCGCCACATGAGGTTCCTGAACACATGCCATCGGGAAGGTAGCCCCTAGGGGGTGGAGCATCGGGGGAGGGCCTCAGGTGACGTCCTGAGGCCATCCACACAGCGTGCGATTTTTATGGGGGCAGAGCATCTCAAAAGCGCCGCCGTCTCCGATTTCGGCGCAAACGGGGATTCTCCGGCCGATCGCCGAACATGATTTTGGCATCGGCGATTGGAGAATCCCGCCCTGAGTTTCTGGTAGACTGTTAAAATTTGTTCTTTATTGCTAATGTTTTAATAGTTGTATAAGTTATTAATGTTCTATGTAATAAGGAACCTAAAGGGGATGGGATGTAGTATGGGATGTAGTACGTAGCTCCTTTAAGGGGGCGAGCTTCAGATGTCTCATTTGACCCGATTGGCCAATGGGGAACGAATGTACGATCTCGGTCCAGAGTGTGGGCCTTTGCAGCCAGTTGTGATCCTGGTTCATTTTATAAAAAACTCTTTGTTGTTCGTGAGCTAACTGGTGATTGTCAATTATTGCATTTACGACTAGGATGTCTTTTTGCAGATCTGGTGAAGCTAACTGTCACCTTTTGATCTGAATCAGTCACTTTTTCTAAGATTCTCTTCAGTTACGTCAGTAAGAGAAGTGAAAATGCTGTGGAAGGTTCCTCTCCACCAAATGTGGACAGGTATATTAAAATGACCTGGTGAATGACTTAAACTATGTTCTATCACATATTCTCTGCAACCTGTGCCATGATAATGCAGGAGGCAAGCAGCACATCACCATGGTGTGGAAGGAAGGGGTTTGCATTTTCTAGCCCCCCCCCGCCCCCCCCCCCCCCAAACTCCACCACCAAAGGAGTGCGGCTGACCAGAACAAAATTGCACACTACTTTTATAATTTAAAGAAAATAAATAAAACTAGACGTTCCTCTTCAGCTGCAGGCAACCTGCCTGATAGTATTGTAGCAGTGACCCTCTCCCTGCCACACTGATCCCCCCAAAGTCTTTCCCCCAAGGCCAGCTCTCTGACAGAGGGTGGGAATCACACGGGAAACCCACTGTACATGCCTGACTGAAATTACTCGAGGTTGGGATGGGAAGCAGAGGCACATGTAAGGAAGGAGGAGACTGGAAGTATTGGGACTGAATTTACACTGATGTCATGATCAGGAGGGAAATTCCTGATGTGTGACTTCAAACTTTCAAATGATACTGTATCCTGTGTGACTGGGTTGCTTGTTGAGTGCAGACCAAGACTTGCGTCCAATTGACTTCTTCAGTTAGCTCCACTTCTCTTCATAAGGTGCTGCCCGTTGCTGTAAGGGTGGAGTGTCCACTCTGTTTCCCCCAGGATCTTCAGCTGACCTTTTTAGCCATGATCATGTTGACACTCAAAGAAACAATTTTCTGTATGGTTAGAAAGGGAAGTTTCATGTCGTGAGGGAGCTTTAAAAGCATTTTATTTTGGCCAATTTTATTGGCTTCATAATGCTGGCTTTTTCCCGCTTGGTTTTGTTTCTTGGCCTCAGAATATGTAGGGAATGCTTTTGCAGAATCAAAAACAGCAGAATACTGTCCACAAAGTCCCCCGGCAGCCAGCTGTAATTGAAAGTTACAGAGTTCAGCAGAATAGCAAGACCATAAATGAAGAATGGTACGAAAATGTAATTTCAGTAAACACTGTAGTGACAAGACATCCAGCCGACAGCTACAGAATCCAATGTAAGAAAGCCCATAATGTAATTTGCTTTCAATGCAACCAACTTGCAATATTTGAAAGTTGGACTTGTACAACATGAAATAAGGTAGATCAGGGTGGCTAGCTAACACCAGCCTGGAGTAATCACAATTACGTCACCTGCAGGGACTGGCACCTCTCATTGGCAATGACCAAGAACAATTGTTCCATAGCTTGGGATAAGCGAGAAACCAGGAGACCTATAACGACCCTGAACATAGCACGATGGAATAGTGGTTAGCACTATGGCTTCACAGCACCAGGGTCCCAGGTTCGATTCCCGGCTTGGGTCACTGTCTGTGCGGAGACTGCACGTTCTCCCCGTGTCTGCGTGGGTTTCCTCCGGGTACTCCGGTTTCCTCCCATAATTCCCGAAAGACGTGCTGTTAGGTAATTTGGACATTCCGAATTCTCCCTCTGTGTACCTGAACAGGCGCCGGAATGTGGCGACTAGGAGCTTTTCACAGTAACTTCATTGCAGTGTTAATGAAAGCCTACTTGTGACAATAAAGATTATTCGATTCTAAAATTTGGGGGCAGTAACGACCGTGACCATTATGGTGGCCGTGAAGAGGAGACTCCATCCTGGCACGGACACTGAGGTGCCATGTGGCACTTTTTCCCACCCTGCTGTTGGCGAGTGGCCAACAAATAGCCTGAACAGGAATCCGGAGTGGATGAACAATAAGGACTTACTGCATTTGAAGAGTTACAATGAGGGTGGAGCTAGGAAGTAGCCTCTGTGGGGGTAAAGATTACGCACTCCTCATTAGCTTGATGCTTCCCATCTGCAGTTGCACAGTCTGAGGGCGATATGATGATTGCTTGCAGGTTGCGCCATGGACTAATTTTTTAGCAGTGCTTCCATCTTGAGCGGTGAGCCTTCTGATTCCTCTGCAAACTAAAAAAACAAGAAGGTAAGAAATGTGTTCATAAATATGGCAGCACTTTCCTTGAGCCTGGGTTCAGGAGTCTTTCAGTCACATCTGAAGAAAGGCCGAATTGCCTCATTTGCCTACAGGTGCTGTCCTGGGAACGCATGTAGCCAAATAAAGCTTGAGTGACACTTGGAGAATGTCACAAGGAATACTTTGGGAAACCAAAATCACTTCTCTGACATCAAAGGGGAGAGCTTCTAAAGCAACAATCTCATTTGAAGAGGCCCATTACCACCTCTGAATTGTGCTGCTATAGCTGCGAATGGTGCAGGAGGAGCCTGTTTTGTTATGCTCTTGTCGTAGCATAAGCTGCTTCCATGATGTGCACTCTGACAAAGGAAGGTTCAGACTTGGAGATAGCTTTAACACATTTATTAAACTATTAACAATTCTCCTACTTGGATTCGACGCTACTGTTAATCCTGCTATAGCTACTCAGACTGACGAACCAGTCTGCTACAATCCACGTGGTGGGAGTGATGTTCAATCAACCCTGTGTCTGTACTCACTGAGTGTCTCCACTGGAAAGAGAGTGAGCATGTGTGATGTGTCCTTTTATATGGGTTGGTGTAATGCCCTCCTGTGGTAGTGTCACCTCTGTGTGTATCGTGAATGCCCATTTGTCGTGTCCTATCTTACTGACCTATTGGTTGACTGTCTGTGTGTCATGTCTCTGGTGTTCCCTTTAGTGTCTAGCTAGGTGTAATGTATGTACATTAACCCTTTGTGTACTTACAGTAATGTATATCACCACATCCCCCCTTTATTCGTGTTACATATTTTCTGTACAGTGTTAAAGAAAATTGAACAAACTAGATAGATGAGTGATACTCTGTACAAGTTATGATAACAGTGACCATTAAACAATAAGTCCAAATCATATGCATGAGTCCAAAGTTCATTAATTATTATGGTCGAGTGGCTTTCTTGTTTGGTTGGTGAGTTGGTGATGTTGATGGTGGCATTGCATTGTAAACGCCATCAGTGTCCCTGTGCCGAAGGAACCAAGAAATGGTCAAATCACTTTGTTGTCGGATTTGGACTCTTTTTTTTCTTCTTTCGGTGCTTGTGGTGGTAAATCTTGATGGCATCTGTCCTGAAAGCCAGGTTGCCTGTTGGTAGTGCAGCAAACGTGAATTGGTAAGATGCATCGTCCTGCCATGGTATGTCATTGTACAGAGCTGAGCAGTAACAGTGTCCTTCATGGGCAGAGTTGTACCATGTCGTACCAGTCATAGTTCCATTGGTGTTGTTTTTGTTGTGCTTGTTGTCGACGTTGTTGCCTTTGTCTTTGATCTTGTTGTTGTGTTGGTTGGTTTTGTTGTCATGTTTGCTGCGCTCAAGGACCACACTCTGTGGATAATACGAGTCCTTCACACAGTTACTTGTGTCAGCGTCCTGTGCGGCATCTGCTGTTTCCTTGAGCGTGCTGTCACTGAGTTTGCGGCGCTCCCCGTCTGGAGTCATGTCCGGCTTACTTGAATCAACTTTGGCTTGTGGATGCTCCCCGTCTGGAGTCTGGTCTGTTTCACCTGAGTCAGTTTTGGCTTCTTGATTCTCCCCGCCCGGAGTCATTTCAGGTTCACTTGCATCTTCTGAGGTCTCTTGATGCTCCACGTCCGGAGTCATTTTAGGTTCACATGAATATTCTGAAGTTTCGTGATGCTCCCCGTCTGGGGTCAAAACCGTCAAGAATGCATTTGCTTGCGGAGAGGCTCGAGCGAGTGAGGTTTGAAGTAACGTGGTGTCACCGGAGTCACCAGTAGTCTCACTGTGATTGTCGAGTGCCTCTGTACATTCTAGCGGCGGTCTGTCACGTTGCGCATCTGGTATGGGAAGTGGGATGCCGTCGTCACTTGTCTCACATACAGTGGGTAGAGCCTCAGTGTCTTCTTGTCTTTCACTTGAGCGTGGTAGACTGTCAGAGTCTTCTTCTTGTTCACTGGAGCGTGGAAGACCGTCATAGTCTGCTTGCTGTACACTTGTGTACTTACAGTGATGTATATCACCACAGAGCCCAGCTATTCCGGTTCCTATGTTCTGGTAAAGCCCAAGTTGGAGAAAGTTTGTGGATAATCTTTCAGCACCATGTCAGAGGTCCCACACATAGATTTGGAGCAGCTGGGTTCTGTTGAGGTGGAGGTCAACTTTTCCCCCCTGTGCCTCGGCGTGGCTGGGGGACCTAATGGAGTTCCTAGACTTAGAGAAGGTGAAATTTGCTCTGAGAGAGGCAGATGAGGGGTTCCACAAGAGATGGGGTTTGTTTATCTTTGGGGATCTGGGTGGAAGGGTGAGGGCTTGTGTTGGGTTTGTGTCTATTTTCTGTAAAAATGTTAAAATATTGAAAATTTGAATAAAAATATACATTTTTTAATGAATTGTGTTGCTGTTTTGCTTTGCTTCATTTTGACACTTCGATACAGTGTTGAAGGTTATTATCCTACTGTTTTTCTTTGTTAGTCACTTTAACAACAAAATATTGATGGTTACCATCCTACTGTTTTGTCTTACTTTAAAGCTGCATCCCTCTCACCCGACCCCAACCTCCGCCTGGCTCAAAATCCAAAGGTCATACCACCCTACCAACTCACTCTGAGGTCACACCATCTGCGGTGCTAAAATGGGGTCGCGCAAGGAGGAAGTTTGGGAAGCACTGCTTCACGATGTTTGAGTCTCCTTTCAAACTGGACATGATGGTGCTGAAAGCTGTGTATCCTAACAGTGGTTCCTTTTTATTTTTCCAACACCACTGTTTGAGCCTTCTAATTCAGGACTCCATACTACTTCCTCACGCTGCATTCTCTGGATTTTGCGTATGTTTGCAAACATTGCTGTGGGTGCTCTGAGGTGCCTTCCTGTGAATCCACTGACAGATCTTCAGCTCTATAACAACATCAAAGGAAGAAACATTGGAATGCTGGCTCTGAGACATACAAACGGTGGTGTGCAGATAAGAAGGAGGACAAGACATAACAAGTGCAAAATGGTATTTGCCATTTGCTTTAGGCTGAAGAAAATTGTTCTCGGTGGCTTAAGGAGGCCTCTTAGAGGTTTTTAGTAGTTGTAGTTTCTAGACTGCCCTAGCTCAGGCCAATGTATTCGGTGTCAAATGTTGCAGAAGAAAATATAATATTTGCAACTCCTACTTTTGCATTGTTGGTAGCTTAAGAAGTCCAGATATAATGGCAGTCACAGATCCACCCACCTTGTGAGTTAATAGCTGACCATGCAGCTAGGTTGTTTTCGAATGATCTACTGTTATAACTCGACCTGAGGCCAAGCGATCTGCAACCTCTGAATCCCTGTGGCCTCACCTCAATACAATCTCCCCAGCTGAGGGGGCGGAACCACCTCCTTAAGCTAGGGACCTCCGGGACATAAATACCCCAAGTGTTGAGGGAGACCTTTCGGGAAGTAGGAGCTGCAAATATAATAGGTATGATAAATTGGAATTTTCTTACAGTCATCGCCTCCGAGTGGTTGCTTGCCTGGGACTTTACAGAAACCTTTATAGAAATGTGACTATGTAAAGGGTTTTATGGGTGGCCTGGTGGCACAACGGATAGCATGGTGGCACAGTGATTGGCATTGCTGCCTCATAGCTCAATCCCAGGCGCAATTCCGGCCTCAGGTGATTGTCTGTGCAGAGTCTGCACGTTCTCCTGTCTACGTGGGTTTCCTCCGGGTGCTCCGGTTTCCTCCCACAGTCCAAAGATGTGCAGGTTAGATGGATTGGCCATGCTAAATTGCCCCTTAGGTTAGGTCGGGTTATGGGGATAAGATGGAGGTGTGGGGTTAAGTAGGGTGCTCTTTTCAAGGTTCAGACTCCAAGAGCCGAATGGCCTCCTTCTGCTCCGCAAATTCTATGATCTATGATTCTATGATTTATTCCAGTGTGCGTCCTATTGTACAATGAGCATGATTGAAAGAGTTAGTGCAGGATCAATATTTTGTGGCATGCATACTTGGTTCTTCCACCTGGTAACTGTATCATGGTCCCTTTCAAAAGTTCCCCCATTATCATCTGCCAATTCTTCCCAAGTGCTTTACTGGTCACTATTTCCTATGGGTGGGCAGTACTGGGGGCTGTCCTGGAGTACCAATAAGGCCAACTGTCCTCACATCCACATCATTTAATACCTTCTCAGCTTTGCTATTGTTTAGCAGAAGGCTGAGGCTTTGCCAGGCCAGCACTTGCTAACATATTCAGGTTCCTACCTCTGTGTATGTTCAACAATGGATTCCTGCCTGCCATTCCTTACACTTCAAACAGCCCTTGGAGAGCATGCGAGTAATTTTTGACTTAATGTGCGACCATTTATCTTTAAGCATGCTTCCAGCAGGAGAGTCAGCCTGCACCAGGAGCTTGTATGTATATAAAATAAGGATATTAGAAAACTGTTGGGGTTTGCTGTTACTAGTTTGGACAAATGCAAAAGTTACATTGCAGTGCAGTCCCGTCAATCTTCAGATAAAAATGTGAGCGTGCCAGTGCAAAATTGCAGAGCACCTCTGAGACATCCCTGTCATCACTCCAGAGCCTCTCCTCTTCTCCTGAGCAAATGAACTCCGAGAATCCATCCCACATTATTGCTCCATGTCTGTATAATTTGTCACAAGGAACTAAACATTTCCTTTCACCTCTGGAAGCTGCCCTTGAATTCAGCCTGCAGAAATTAGATTCCTGTTTTGCTCCCTGATAGTTGAGCAATCATTTGCAAAGTTGTTTCGGGAAGTCCTGTATTCTGCAGCCCAGCAGTATAGAACGAGCTGTCAGACTCATGGAGAAGGTTTGTAAACATGGTTAGTGTGGGAAAATGAAATGTGATATCAAAGGGCTTCTTCTAATATTGGGTTCAGGCACACTGTCAAGACAATATAGGCAGAGTATTATTCAGTATCCAGCTGTGCTCTAAATGATCTGGGAGTGCTTGACAGTGACATTGATTTCCCAAAGTGAAAAAGAAATCCATTCATAGGCAACAAAATCTCTGACGAAAGGAAAACAAATCACTAAGAGATACATATTTGAAAATTTGACTGAATCTGTATCCCTGCCACATTATTATTAAGAATTGCTTTCATTTTAATCTGTATTAATTGCCATGGAAGCCATTATACAATGGATGATATTTCCCTTCAATGTTGTTAATGGTAATGATGCCTTACTTAATTATACGGAACGTTGCAAACTGCTCAGAATTCTTCAATATAATCAAGACAGAAAGTATAATGAGGTGAATACTTTATAACTGTTTCGACGTGAAATGGTGAGCAAGTTGTATTTGACTTGGGTAAAACTTAAATGGAAAATGTCATCTTTGTTTTGATTTTAATCTCTTCCTCGCTGATGATCAAGTTTCTGATTTTTTTTTACAAGTCCTCTCCAGTTGCCAGGTTTCTGCAAGCCATACACAGATTGTGTTTCTGCCTGCGTCACAATGTGTGTCTCCCTCCACTTTGCCACTCCACAGCACTGTGGTTCAGAAAAGAGAGAGCAGAGCAAGGGGGTGAAACCTTGATCCCACTACTACATTGTGCAGTTGGTGCTCCGACACGCTACAGCATCAGTGTTTCATGTTCTTCTTGGGAAATGTAGCCAACAAACAGTGAAAGACTACTTGGACACTGAGAAAGGCAAAGTAGGAGCACAGGCTCCTCTTGTATACCTTAAAGCAGCCACTTATGCCAAACATTATGGACGCTTGGCGATCGATCACATAATGGTCCTCGCAACTGAAAAGTAATGCATGACCTGAAGGAACCTGAAATATGGATGAGAAAATAATCGATCGCAATATTAAAAAAATCATGTCAAGGCCTCAGGTCGAGTGATTGACCTGATTTTGCAGTCAGTGGCAAAGTGCCCATGCTTGTCGCTGTCCTTGAAGAAAGCGTTCCACAAAGATCTGGGGCGCGATTCAGCGATCGCATTGCGCTCGGCCTGTGAATCCTGGGAGAGCCCTAAATCTGGCTCCGTGCTGGGCAGAGGGCCGATTGCGAGTCACCCAAATCACTCTGCCCGGAACGGTCTTGATACTTCTAGCTGGGCGAGATCCAGATCGGCATATTTTAAAATAGCCAGACGCCGGATTCACCTGGTGCCTGGGAGTCAATGGCTGCACCTGTGAGACCTCGCTTCATAAACGTGGACCAGACATAACAACACCTCGGAGGGCATTAGAGACCCCCGCGTAGTAGGGGATAGGCAGGATGGTACCCTTGCACTCCCTGAGGCACCCAGCACCTTGACACCCAGCACCCAGCCTTATACCCTGGCAGAGTGCCAGGCTGGAAGTGCCAGGGTACCTGGGTGCCAGGTTGGCACTGCCAGGGGTCAGGCCCGAGGGGGGGTGCCTTGCCAATTTGAGGGCAGGTGAGGGGGGGTTTGCAGGGCCTTGACAAGGCTGGGTGATGATTGTGGAGTCCAGAAAGCAGGGGGGACCGTTCTGACGGGGAGGGCAAGATGGGCGCTGCCGTTCAAAATGGTGCCTTGATTTGTGAACAGCCATTATTGCTGGCAAGATCAACTTGTCAGCTGGAAATCTCTCTAAATGTGGCCTTGAGGGAGAAACTCCCAAAGGCCAAAAAGAATGGAAAGTGCCGTTGAGTAGCGGGGTGATTGTTGGCGCTGCAGCCGATGAGAAACACTCCGCCAAAAGTGCCCAAAAGCAGACTTAAACTTTTGTCCACTGAATCGTGCCCCTGGTCAATATTTCTAACATGAATTCACCTTTGCTGATATTAACTTCATTTGGGCACCAACCATAGGGGATCCCCAGCATCCAGCAACAGTGATGTCATCAAGCAGTCTAAGCAGCCAATTGCATTTTAAAATTCTCACAGAAAGCAAACCAGAAAGTTAAAAGCGCTGATTATCCTTCATTTAATAATTTTATTAAAGCAAAATAAGGATTGGGATATACACATGGAATTAAAGCATAATCTGAAATATCATCAATTAATTTTAACTTTTTATAATTTTAAAAATCTACAGATTTTTAAAATAACATTATTTTGACATTCTACAAATATAGAAATAGTTTTTAGGACCAGAGAGGTTTCTCCATAGTAATTATGACTTAGTAAACCATTAAAAACACAGTTACTCCGCATTCAATGAGGTGTAACGTGTTCAAGGCAAGGTAAATGGTGCAGATAGTGGGTGTTCTCGTCACGTGATTTCTGTATTTCCACATTGAACATGATCTATGAGATGTTTGACAGTAAACACTGACAGTTTCTGGACTGTTATCTTCATTCCTAAGGGTCCATCTGATTCATTTTGATGTTATCAGCCATTAATCCCTCAACTAGGGGCAACACGGTGGCGCAGTGGTTAGCATTGCTGCCTCACAGCGCCGAAGTCCCAGGTTCGGTCCAGGCTCTGGGTCACTGTTCATGTGGAGTTTGCAAATTCTTCCCGTGTTTGAGTGGATTTTGCCCCCACAATCCAAAGATGTGCAGGGTAGGTGGATTGGCCATGTTAAATTGCCCCCTAATTGGAATAAAAATGAATTGGGTACACTAATTTTAAAAAAAAATTAATCTCTCAACTCCCTCATGAAGACATTTCTCTTTTGTTTAATTTTATAATTTTTCTCCCACTTTGTCCACTGTCCTCCTCAAAACAATTGGATCACTGCAGGGATATCGTACTTCAGTTCACTTAACCTGATTGCCATTCTTGTTGATTGAAATCTCAGAGTGGGGTAGACCTTGAACTACGTACTGGTGTAAAGTAGTTCATAGCGAGCCAGCATCCCATTGTGCATCTTCCCCATCACCCTGGGTTCATCATCAAACAAAGGCAGAATTTACCTGAGTGAATGTCACCATTTGACATCCATTTGACATCCTATTCACCCAAGGGAAGCATCAACCCTTGGTTGAATCTGACACTTGTGAAGGTATTTGTCAGCTTTCACTTCTGCAATGTGATGTATCCCGTGTTCCAATGCCTGGGATGATTTTGATTGAAAATAACAACAATGACTTAACTTTTCCGAGTTTTTGAAAGTGTGCAGCTGTACTTTGGTTGCATGTTTGGAAAACAAACAATGTGATGATCATGTGAACATACTGTCCAGTTGCAATTTTTAATTCAAATTCTTATTTCTTCAATTCAGGTCCAACAGGGTACATGTGTATGATTTGTGGAGCAGTAATCTTACCCTTTAGGCCAGGCACTTCCCTCAGCCAGCTGTTATGGACAGGGGAGGAAAGCTGAAACTTCCAATTCTCATCCCTTCTGTCCGTAATTAATGTGGATTTATTTTTGAAAAGGTAGATGTGTCTGTTAATGTGTGGTCAGAGTACTAACAGAAAGAGAGAGAGTACTGCACACAGGCATGCGCACGCGCACAAATGCACATGCACCTCATGACGATAGTGCACTTACGTAAGTATTAAGCTGATCATGTATTTTTCGAGAATCAAGTGAAGAAGGACACTTCTCCATTCTTGAATTGTAGTTTAGGTACGTTTAATTGGCTGAGGGATGAACATCAGGATTACTCCAGGGTTCCATCGAAGAGAAGTATGTTTAGCAGACCTTCAAATCAGGCAACCATGGCTGTTGCCTCTGGAGGTCCAATTTCCTTACAAGCGAACTCAAGTTTCGGAATCAGGCTGGGAGACTTTTATAAGACTTTTAAGCCTCTCAGTTCTTGAAAGGCAAAGATAGCACCACCTTTCTCTGAGGCTGTTGTCTTGCCGGTGTTATTCTGAAGGCTTCTCCCAGGTTTCTTCTAACTTCTGGGATAAAGGAATTTCAGTATTAGAGAATCAATTTCAATCACACGACCAGCGGCCATTGGTATTCAATCAATGGTAAACGGTGGCCATTAGGGCAGCACGGTAGCACAAGTGGATAGCACTGTGGCTTCACAGCGCCAAGGTCCCAGGTTCGATTCCCCGCTGGGTCACTGTCAGTGCGGAGTCTGCACGTTCTCCCCGTGTCTGCGTGGGTTTCCTCCGGGTGCTCTGGTTTCCTCCAACAGTCCAAAGATGTGCATGAGTTGCTTGGCCATGATAAATTGCCCTTCGTGACCAAAAAGGTTAGGAGGGGTTATTGGGTTACAGGGATGTGGTGGAAGTGAGGGCTTAAGTGGGTCAGTGCAGGCTCGATGGGCCGAATGGCCTCCTTCTGCACTGTATGTTCTATGTTCTATTCACATTTAACTTGTGGATAACTGGTCTCGTCAGCTTTCCTTAGATCTGCATCACGTGTGCCCTTTGCCTGACCCGATAGTGAACAATTGGTAAAAGAGGTGGTTGGTAAAGTGTTTTCCATTCTGACGAGAAGAAAAAAAAACAACAAATGTAATATAAGGACAGTTCTCTGTAGGATTAGAAGGTCCTTACAGACATGAAAAAGGATACCTATATAGCTTACACTGTATATATTTCTAGGTTGGAATAATTACCAGTTCTTTCTAATTGCTTGTGTCGTCTGTAACGTAGATCCTGGCAAAGCAATATAAACATAAGACGACTGATAGTAAATTTATAATCTGGTTGGAATTCTGAGCTTCACCATTACAACAACAGTTTTCCTTTAAATGCCATAGATCCTACCTTCAAAAAGGCTCAATAACTAACGTTGCACAATCATACATTCACTGGGAGGAAATTATAGGCAAGGCACTTAAATGAAGGCAGCCATTTTTCTTTACATGGCTTTTGGAAAAGGGAACTGGTAGCATGTTCTAGAAATAACAGTTAATTCTTAGAAGACTTTATTCTCCCTATTTCACATCATATTTAATATGGAAAAGTGAACAAGGGACTCACTCTCGGACCGCACTGGCTTCTGTTGTTGAAAAGGCCACGAGGAGGCACACAAGCATTGGCACAGGTCACCTCATCTTCAAGCTCAACTTCTTCTGTGGTGAAATGCCTCGCCTCCACTCAGCACCTCTCTTATTGGGAGGAACAAGTTTTCCACATCATCCTCTGCTCAATTCTGAACATAAAATCCCATTTTCACACATTATGGGCGTCATTCTCCGACCCCCCGCCGGGTCGGAGAATGGCCCTTGGCCGCCGTGAATCCCGCCCCCGCCCCACCGAAGTCTCCGGTACCGGAAATTGGGCGGGGGCGGGAATCGGGCCGCGTCGGTTGGCGGGACCCCCCGCTCAATTCTCCGGCCCGGATGGGCCGAAGTCCCGCCCAGAAACTGCCTGTCCCGCCGCCGTAAATCAAAGCTGGTATTTACCGGCGGGACCAGGCGGCGTGGGCGGGTTCCGGGGTCCTGGGGGGGGGCGCGGGGCGATCTGACCCCGGGGGGTGCCCCCACGGTGGCCTGGCCCGTGATCGGGGTCCACCGATCCGCGGGCGGGCCTGTGCTGTGGGGGCACTCTTTCCCTTCCGCCTCCGCCACGGCCTCCACCGTGGCGGAGGCGGAAGAGACTCTCCCTATGCGCATGCGCGGGAAACTGTCGGCCGCCGCTGACACTCCCGTGCATGCGCCGCATTTCCGCGCCAGCTGGCAGGGCACCAAACGCCATTTCCACCAGCTGGCGGGGCAACAAACGCCATTTCCGCCAGCTGGCGGGGCGGAAATCCCTCCGGCGCCGGCCTAGCCCCTCAATGTTGGGGCTCGGCCCCCAAAGATGCGGAGCATTCCGCACCTTTGGGCCGGCGCGATGCCCGTCTGATTGGCGCCGTTTTTGGCGCCAGTCGGCAGATATCGCGCCGTTGGGGGAGAATTTTGCCCTATAGGTGGCTGCATTTCCACAATAGCTTCTCATTACCTGTCTATAAAAGGGGGTAGGAAATCAATGCGATGAAGCTCGGATGCAGGTCTGGAAAAGAAGTTCTCCTGTGGTGCTGAGAGTGTGATGTGGACAGTAAGTGCTCCATGGGATAACTCGGAAAGAGACAGACACAATTGCAGCCTTAGTAATATTAATATTTTGTATATGGAAAAGATAATTTTCGTCGTCTAAGCGGGACAATCCAGTGTAAGAGTATGCAAGAATATCTATTCCCACTTGTTTGCGTGAATTAGGAAGCACTTCAAGATCAAGAATAGCACAGACAAAAAGGTATGGAGCAAACATTCATCTACATTGCTTCAAAAAATGTATTTTATCCCTGATCTCTGGTCTGCACTATGGTGTATTCATCACACTATATTCAGTCTTATGATTCCTTGGAGTGACTGCACCAAATTAATAACAGTTTGTGCCAAATACTGAGCTGTTTTGGGCAGTAACCAATAGGAATTTTACGGAAAAATGACCAAAATGTAATTTAATTTTGGACCTTTAAAAATAATGATTTTTTTTCACTTTGAACCTGGACAAGATTCAAATTCTTAGTCACTGAGCGGAGAACTTGTTGCTCCCACTTCGTCACGCTGAAATTTTTAATTTGAAATGTAATGTAATTCACATTTAATTCTTGGAAACAAGTGGAAATGTTTCAGCCTTTAAATTTTTAGTCTTTTATTACCCAAGGCAAACACAGGCCAAATATCCTCAGCAACCTGAAACATCCCTCAGCGCCTATGGTTCAATTCAGGTTTCCTGTGCAGCTGCCAAACATGTCATCAGTGCCATGGCTCTAAGCTTTGGGAGTCAAAGCTGTGGAGAAAGTTTCCCAGCAGCCCTCCCAGTCAACCCCGACGTGGCCGTTTTCAGGCACTGTGCTCCGAGCATTCAAGCCTTGGGCAAAACATGCCTTACACCCTGACAATGGGAGTTTGTAGTCTGTTACACAACTTGGACATGGCCATCTGAAGGCATTTAACAGAAGCAAATACTCAACAATTACTATTTAAGAAGATGTACCCAGGTGGCATCTATCGTTTTTTCTTTATACTCCAAATAAATTGTATTACAGGAATTAGGATCTCTGTATTTCCAAATTCTCTCTCCATGAATGAAATGAAATGAAATGAAAATGAAATGAAATGAAAGAGCAGATATTAAAGAGTTCAAAAATTCTCTTCCTGTTACAAATTAAAATGTACGCAATGTCATAACGTCTGTGGAAGGATATCAGTTGCTTCCTCGGGCTGGCTTATTTTACAAAATTATTTTTAATATGGCATTTTCTGCCAATAAAGCTGCTGCCTCAAATTAGTGGTGTCCCGTACCAGCAGGGTCCACCTGTTTTTGGGCAATCGGAGATCTCTGTGGTTGGTGACTTGAAGTTGGTACTGGCTGCTTGAGGAGCTGGTCTATTTTGGTTCTGTGACTATTCCTGTGGTTACTGCAATGGATTGTAGTGAGTTGTTAGATATTTACACAGAACCTGGGGCGGGATTCTCCCCTACCCGGTGGGGTGGGCCATACGGGTGCCGAGGAGTGGCGTGAACCACTCCGGGGTTGGGCCGCCCGGAAGGTCTGGAATCCTCCGCATCTTCAGGGGCTAGGCCGGTGCCGCCACGAGTTGGTGCATACGCGGGAGCGCCAGCGTGTGTTAGTGTCATCCCAGCGCATGCGCAGCGGGGATCTTCTCCACGCCGGCCATGGCGGACCGTTACACCGGCCGGAGCGGAGGGAAAGAGTGCCTCCACGGCACAGGCCCGCCCGCGGATCGGTGGGCCCCGATCGCAGGCCAGGCCACCGTGGGGGCCCCCCCCCCCCCGAGGCCAGGTCCCACCCGGCCTCCGAGGACTCCGCAGGCTGCCCGCAGAGCCAGGTCCCGCCAGTACAGACCTGGTGTATTTTACGCCGGCGGGACCCGCTGAATAAGGACGGCCACTCGGCCCATCGCGGGCCGGAGAATCGTCGGGGGGGGCCGCTGCCAACGGCCCCCGACTGGCGCAACGCGATTCCCGCCCCCGCCGAAAAACCGGCGCCGGAGAATCCGGCAGCCGGCGTCGGGCGGGATTCACACCGCCCCCCCCCCCCCCCCCCCCCCGCCGATTCTCCGGCCCGGCGGTGGGTCGGAGAATCCTGCCCCTGGTAAGTACACTGAAGGAATCGCTTCCAACTATATCACCAAACACCACTATTCCAAACTTAAATTGATAATAATAGTAATGATAATCGCCTATTGTCACAAGTAGGCTTCAATGAAGTTACTGTGAGAAGCCCCTAGTCGCCACATTCCGGCATCTGTTCGGGGAGGCCGGTACGGGAATTGAACCCGTGCTGCTGTCATTGTTCTGCATTACAAGCCAGCTATTTAGCCCACTGTGCTAAACCAGCCCCATGGGAAGGAATGGAGGGCATCCACAATATTCCAGCAGTCCAGTAAATGACCTTCAGTAAATAAAATTCTTTGCACTATTGGGTGGCACAGTGGTTAGCAGCAGGGTCCCGGGTTCAATACTGACCTTGGGTGACTGTCTTTGTGGAGTTTGCATTTTCTCTCTATGTCTGAATGGGTTCCTTCGGGTGCTCCAGTTTCCTCCCACAGTCCAAAGATGTGCAGGTTATATTGATTGGCCGTGATACAATTGCCCGTTAGTGTCCAAGGATGTGCAGGTTAAGTGGGGTTAAGGCGATATGGCAGTGGAGTGGGCCTAGGTAGCGTGCTCTTTCAGAGTTGGTGCAGACTCGATGGGCCGAATGGCTTCCTTCTGCACTGTAGGGATTCTATAAAAGCCATGGTTTTAAATTTGCCCAAGTAGATCATTGAAGTGTATTATTGTTATCTTCCTGAAGGCATCAATGAGTTTTTAGTTCTGTTTCTAATAACTTCATTGAAGCCTACTTGTTACAATAAGCGATTATTATTATTATTATTGATTTACTGGAAGCATGTGTTGTCTTAGCACAATAAACTGGCTGTACAACAATGGGAATCCATAAGACCATAAGACACAGGAGCGGAAATAAGGCCATTCGGCCCATCCATGATAATAGGGCACACTGATTCTCTTTGCCATTTTACTGAGGTCCCAATCTCACTGGTGTTGCGTTGGGGGAATCCAGAAAGGGATAATGGAAAATCAATGAGACTGTAATCCTTGAATCACTACCACCAGCCTCCAAATGGTATGTGTCAAGGCCTGAGATTGCTCCCAGCTGCAGGGTTTGTGTGCCTTGGGAGTGAAAAAGCAGGGCAAATCTCGTACGAAACCAATCAAATGTCTCAAAGAATTTAACACCTCAGTAGCAATTTTCTTTTATAAATTACATTTAAGTCACCTTGAGAGGGGTAGA
The DNA here is from genome assembly GCF_047496885.1 of Scyliorhinus torazame. NCBI lineage: Eukaryota > Metazoa > Chordata > Chondrichthyes > Carcharhiniformes > Scyliorhinidae > Scyliorhinus > Scyliorhinus torazame. The sequence continues at coordinate 119,889,098 of NC_092720.1, read as the reverse complement.
GAATGTGCTGGAAGATGAGGCTTCAGGGCCCACAAGAAAAGAGCAGAATAAGTAGAGCAGAATGAAACAGAATGTGAAAAAAGTAAAAGAGTAGGCAGTGGTGTAGTAGTATTGTCACTGGACTAGTGATCCAGAGGGGACTCAGGTTCGAATCCCACCGTGGAAGATGGTGAAATTTGAATAAAAATCTGGAATTAAAAGTCTAATGATGATCATGAAACCATTGTTGGTGGTGTAAAAAACCATTTCGTTCATTAATGCCCTTTAGAGAAGGAAATCTGCCATCCTTGCCAGGTCTGGCCTATATGCAACTCAAGACTCTCAGCAATGTAGTTGATTCTTAAATGCCCCCTCAAGAGCAATTGGGGATGGGCAACAAATGTTGGCTCAGCCTGCGATGCCGACACCCATGTAAGAATTGAAAAAATTGTGGGAAGAAATTGCGACAATGAGAAAGAGAGAGGAAAAGCCTTTGTGAAGAATGTATTGCAGACCCACACCTTGGGCGAGATTCTCCGACCCCCCGCCAGGTCGGAGAATCGCCGGGGGCTGGCATGAATCCCGCCCCCGCCGGTTGCCGAATTCTCCGGCACCAGAGATTCGGCGGTGGCGGGAATCGCGCCGGTTGGCGGGGCCCCCCGCTCGATTCTCCGGCCCGGATGGGCCGAAGTCCCGCCGCTAAAATGCCAGTCCCGCCGGCGTAAATTAAACCACCTACCTTACCGGCGGGGCAAGGCGGCGCGGGCGGGCTCCGGGGTCCTGGGGGGGGGCGCGGGGCGATATGGCCCCGGGGGGTGCCCCCACGGTGGCCTGGCCCGCGATCGGGGCCCACCGATCCGCGGGCGGGCCTGTGCCGTGGGGGCACTCTTTCCCTTCTGCCTCAGCCACGGTCTCCACCATGGCGGAGGCAGAAGAGACTCCCTCCACTGCGCATGCGCGGGAATGCCGTCAGCGGCCGCTGACGCTCCCGCGCATGCGCCGCCCGGAGATGACATTTCCGCGCCAGCTGGCGGGGCACCAAAGGCCTTTTCCGCCAGCTGGCGGGGCGGAAATTCATCCGGCGCCGACCTAGCCCCTCAAGGTTGGGGCTCGGCCCCCTTTGGGGCGGCGCAATGCCCGTCTGATTTGCGCCGTTTTGGGCGCCAGTCGGCGGACATCGCGCCGTTTCCGGAGAATTTCGCCCCTTATGTATAAGTGCAAAACTACATTCAAATTTATAATGAAGCCAAAGTATTATCTTTAGTAACGTTGAGTATTGTTTCGTAAAAGAGCATTATCAACATAGCTTACCTGTGTGAATAATTTTTTAATACGAATGAATAATGTGCATAAGAAAATGATGTGCATCAACAGACAAGGTAAGAGGTTTCAAGCAGCATTCTTTTCAGAATGTGTGACATGAACGACGTGTTAGCTTACATGCCAGTTGCATGTTAACTGTTACAACCAGCTTCAGATGAGGTTCCCCAAAAGTTGTCGATCCAAGCGCCCCCTGAAATTGTTACCAACCTGGGTGTAATGATATGCAGTCACTGTGTATATAACAGTGTATTTAACAAGTGTATATGATAAGTATATATAGCCTCCGACGACTAGGTGTCATGCAAGAGGAACAGCACTGGAACCGGACACAACCAGTCGTAGTCAGAGTTACCGAAGCTGTTAGTAGCATGGTTAGAAGCTCCACAGTTTGGTTAGCAGTAGTTTTGTCTACCCACAGTTTATTTAACATTAGCTAGTCTTGAACTAGATGTTCTGTCACACACTGATTCATTTATTATCATAGTACACAAACAGAACACTGGGTGAGGAGGGGTGACTGGCTTAGTGTCTTTATTCAACCCAACCTCTGTTGGTAGCAACAAGGTTTAATCTAACAATAGTGATGTTTAAAAAAGAGCCAATTTAACCAGGCTTACTAGAATTAAGGCAGAGTAAGTTTATTAACTACTAAAAAGTTAAGGAGAAATGATAAAACATAAATTTACATCTATTGAGTCCAATAGTATGTGCAAAAACAAAGTTATGTGGAACGATCATTGAGTTGCAAAGAGTAGGTGATGAAGCATTGCGGCCTAAAAATGGATCCCAGTATAGTTGACTTCTGCTGGTGAATAGTTGCTCCTTTGATTCAGGTGTTCCGTTGTTTTGTAGGGAGAACTCAGTTAGTTTTTCCAGCCGCAAACCTTTTCTTCCTGGTGGATTGCCTTCGACAGTCAGAGAGAGAGAGTTTTTCCAGCTGGTTAATACCACAGCTGTGGTATTAACCACCCGAGCAGACTCCTCCCAGGCAAGTGTGTGAGAAAAGTGGGCTGCCTCTGCCCATCCGTGGGAAACAGGACCTCCCACTTGTCCTCCACGACCAGCATTACAGTCTCCCATGAGATGTCACTTAAATGTGGGGCAGGTGCTTCCTAGACGACATGTCTGCCTTGTAGAGTCCTTATGCGATGCATGAATGAATGTCCAGGTTTCTTTTAAAGGTGGCACCCGAATAGGATGGTGGGCATGTAACTTTGTGTCACAGCACTGCTTGACTCAGTGGCCAGAATTTTAAGTTCAAAGTTGAGACGGTGCCAGACAGAAGCATGTGAAATCATGTGTGAAGATGGCGGGTGCGCATTCCGTCTTCATCGCGCACTCGCAATATAATTTGGTCGGCAGGGGCATTAGAGAGTGGGAAGCGTTCTCACCAACAATCAAGAAGCCAATTTAAATGACTTAACCACCAATTAACTGGAATATTAAATTGCCTGTCTGCCTTTATGGTTAGTGGACAGGCTGACTGGCCAGGCGGCATTTATGTTTAAGTTGCAAACTCGACCCAGGGTGGGAGCGAGAGGTCAGGACTCAGACAAAATGAACAAATGTGTCAGGGGACTGAGATCTGAGTATGACTGTGCTGCCTCGGCATAGTTTGTCCATCAATATTAATTATTAATGTTGATATACACGTTTGCTGATGACACGACCGTAGTGGGTTGGATCTCAAACAACGATGTGTCAGAATGCTGGAGCGAGTTAGAGAACTTGGTGCAATTGTGCAATGACAACAATCTCTCCCTCAATGTCAGCAAAAGCGAAGTGCCGTACACGCCCCTGTCTGCATCAATGGTGCCAAGGTGCAGATGGTTAACAGCTTCAAATTCCTAGGTGTAAACATCAGCAACAACCTGTCCTGGTCCACCTATGCCGACTCTACAACCAAGAAAGCACAACAGCGCCTATACTTCCTCAGGAAATTAAGGAAGTTCGTCATGTCCACAATGACTCTTCCAATTTTTATAGATGTATCATAGAAAGCATCCTATCTGGCTGCATCACAGCCTGGTATAGCAACTGCTCGGCCCAAGACTGGAAGAAACTACAGAGAGTACTGAACACAGTCCAGTCCATCACGTGAACTCGATTGATTCTGTCTACAGCTCTTTGGGAAAGCGGGCAGCATAATCAAAGACCCTTCCCACCTGGGTTTTCCCTCTTCCAACACCTTCCATCGGCAGAAGATGCAAAAGTTTGAGAACATGCAACAGGTTTAAAAACAGCTCCTTCCCTGCTGTTACCAGACTCCTGAATGACTCTCTTATGGACTGAACTGATCTTTCTATGTATCTTCTCTACAGTTGTCGCACTATATTTCGTATGCTTCATCCGATGTCTCTGTTTATGTGTATTTATCGTATGTTCTATGTTTTCATGTATGGAGCAATCTGCCTGGACTGTACACAGACAATACTTTTCACTGTACCTCGGTACATGTGACAAATCTAAATTTGGGATATTTCAGCTTCTATTCATGACACAAAAACAAATGATTAATTTCAAAATATCGACTCAAGTGGACATAAACATGTGCACTGACAAATGCCTATTTAAAGTGCATAATTTACAAGCTTTTGTGCGCTTATTGTAGAAATGAGGAGGTTATATAACCCAACGGCTGGGCTTCTGATCAGCGTGTCTGTATTTCTCTGCAGTATGGATCAGGGTTGAGGACTAATAAGGATATGTGAAGTTATTTTTAGGATTCAAAGAATGGCTGGATGCCCATACTCTCCTAAATCTTGCGGATCATTGATGGGCTCCTCACATATCACACAATTATAGATGCTTTGGATTTTTGTTTCACCATATAATGGACAGGAAGTAAACAAGAGAAGGAGCAGAAGTACATCAGAAGTTAGAACTAAAGCTGTGGGATAAGGGTTTTCCTGCTGCTCATGGATGTTGAAATCTCTTTTCCTTCTGAGTGACTGAATGGCAGAGTGAGCTATAATGCAATTCTTTCATCAGTGAGACCTAGATAGATTGGAGGGAGCCTCTGGTTGATACGTTTGGGAGTCTGAATGGTAGTGTCATACAGCTGCAATAGCATCTAGATTTTCTGTTCAATATTATCTCATCCAGAGAGGTCTTGTGTTGTAGTGGTTAGCGTCCCTGCCTCTGAGCCAGTATCTCTGGGTTGGAGTCCCACTCAGGGACTTGATGGGCAAGGAAGGCCCACTCCTAATGTGGCCAAACATTGCCAGTTGGTGAGAGTAGGCCTGTTTCACGGTTGCCATGTAGTCAGACATGTCAAGAGAGCTAATCCACTGCCTGTAGACTCAGTGTTGGAGTTCTGAAACCTTTGCGCTGGATCTCTTTGTCCACTTCCTCTCTCCTGTGAAGCAGAATTTGGCTGAGGAGAAGGCAGCTGGTGTTAGTCCTCTTTATTCCTGATTGGAGGTGCATGGTTTATAGCGCTGCGTAAGCTTTTCCAGTGCTGGGGTGGGGTTTGGCAGCATAGAAGTGCAGCTGAAGGTAAATGAAGACAGGTGAACTGATTTCCAAGAAGCTGATAATCAGCTGTCAAGGGGAAAGAGTGACGTGAGCATCAATCACTCACCTCACCATGGCTGCAACTCTTCAATTTCACTGATCAAAGTGTTCCCAGCCTGTCAGTTTCACTTAAGTAGCTCTCTCTGTACTGCAGACTCTCCTAGGTGAATCATGCAAATGGGTGAGATGATGTCAGGTTCCTGAGCTGATGTCACCTGTGAGAGAATTTAATTCCCTACACGCATCTCATGCCTCCTTCCCAGTAAAATCCCTCCCACCACCCCCCACAACCACCACACCAGATCACCTATTTCTTTTTAACTTTTTAATATTTGGCTTATATCTCAAGTCGGATTTACCCCTGTATTACAGAGTCAACTGTCTTATTACAGAACGGTTTAATTCTGTTTTTTAAAAGGCACGGGAAAAGCTACATTATTTCAATGCTCACTACCTGAAATAAATTCAGATGGTTGGACCTTTGCTACTACTTGTGGGATAAAAAGCCTCTGAATGTATGCAGCAGATCAGATCACATCATTGGCTAATCTGCAAATAACAGAGCTGAACCCTATTGCTAAAGCCTGGCTGTTCACAATTTGTTACAGCTTCAGTGACCACCAACATGCATTATATGTGGTGCTGCTTATTACTGGTTTAAAATGCCTGGTTGTTCAAGGTTTGGATGCAGAGTTCTCAGATGATTCAATAGGGGCAGTATTAATTAAGTCTTTTGTATCTGTCAACAGCATGAACTGTGCAATAGATTGTCAATATTTTGCTGGACTTGTATTGCAACAATGGTCGCATTAGTGACCTGAGCTGTAAAGTCATTACTGCTTCGTGTGCTATAGGCTACCAGCTTCAGAGTTTTTTGTTACTCTGCACCTCTACAGCTTCAGTTTCCAGTGCCAAGCCCAAATGTAGCTTGCTTATAGTGCTGTCTGAATTCAAATCTCTGCTCCCCACTCAAGTGTTTCCAAACACAGATCCAAGAACAGCAGGGGTGGTGTAGTAGCGGGCCCCTTAAAGAGGTGAGGTTTCAAAGGGTCACGTGACCGGATCAGCCAGTTGGGCCGTACTTTGCAGATCCAGGCTTTCATGGCAGAATCGATCTTGGAGCTATAGGAGTCAGTAGCACATCCTAGCACCTTGTTTATCGTTATAGTTATTCTAATAATTAGTTTGTTGTTGTTCAAACCTGCTGGTTGCCAATCACACAGATATTACATTGGCGATGAGGATCATCGGAAGCGCCTTCGAATTGCTGCCAAAAGAGTAAACAGACCGCGAGTCAAGTAGTTCAGATCAAGCCAGTCTGCAACTGAGTCACCAAAATGCCTCTTTATGGAAAATTAGAGCCGCTTGATCCTAATTACGAAGATTGAGTTCAATATGTTGAACGCCTTTTTCCAGGCAAACGAAATAGGGGCAAAAAGAAGAGAAAGATCATACTACATACAACCTGTGGAGCCCAAATTTATAATTTAATCAGGAGTTTGACATTTCCAGACATCTACAGAGTTTGTAGATCTTGTGAAGGGGCATTATCATCCAAAGCCCTTGATAATTATGCAAAGGTAGAAATTCAGTTCAACGCAGAGCCCCTGGAGAAGTGATAGTAGCCTTTGTGGCCAGATTATGGCAAATAGCAGAGCACTGTGAATATGGACCTGCCCTTAATGACATGTTAAGAGATGGTCTAGTGTGTGGGGTGAAAAACATTGCGATACAGAAGAAACTGTTGGCAGAGCCTGAGATAACGTTGAAAAAGGCACTTGAGGTTGCTCTAGCTATGGAAAGCACAGAAAAAAGCTTCAAAATGAGCAAGGCGGCAATGTCCACCAGGTCTGGAAAGAAACTGCTAGCAGCAATGATGCCAAAATTGAAGGCATGAGGTTTAATAAGTAGAGAAATTCAAAAATCGAGAGAAAAGGAAGTTTCAGTCAGCAGCCAGTAGTGCAGTGTGCTATAGATGTGCAACGGGTCACTCTCAGGAGAAGTGCTGATTTAAAGCACTGTGTTTTGCCTATGGTAGAAAAGGGCACGTAAGGTGCAAGTGCAGGAATAAGCAGGGCCTGCCCAGTGAAAGCAGGGTCAGCAATCCAGCTCTGGTGTACAGCATGGAAGGTAACTCAGAAAACAGACCAAATATTTTTAGATTGAAAAATATAAAGGTGAGCAGAGTAGCGCCAATTACAATAGTGTTAATGGCCATCCACTCAAGATGGAGGTCGACACGGGAGCCTCCGCCACGGGAGCTGAAGAACAAACTTACATACAGAGAGGGGTTCAATCCCTGAGATTAAAGAACACTGCAGGCAGGCTGACCACATATATAGGTGATGCCATCAGGATCGTGGGGACAACAATAGCCCCTGTCAGTTACAGGCGGCAATATGCCCAGTGACATGAGTCATGCGTATGAGTAACTGGAACTGGATGATGCTTCCAGTGAATTTGTCACCATTAATACAAAGATATCAGTAAATATGATTAGCATTTGGGGTCATGTCGGCTTGTGCCATTTTTCAAAATACGACAGGGAATCTGCTGCCGGCTTTACCACAAGTAGTTGTTTAGACGATGTGGCGATAATGGGAACCACAGAGGAGGAGCATTTCGATCCTTCCAAAGAAATAATACTCACAATGCATCTCCATATGGAGTTGCCGCTGTTTAGTTACATACAATGAATGATGGGACAGAAGGACCCATTGGCTATGTTTCAAGGACCCTGACTGATGTAGAGAGGGGATATTCACAAATTGAGATGGAGGGCCTAGCCGTCATGTTTGTTATCAGAAAATTTCACCAGTATGTTTACTGGAGGCACTTCACAGCCATCCCCCACCACAAACCTCTACTTGGGCTTTTCAAGGAAGACAAAGCAATCCCTCCAATTGTGTCTGCGAGGATACAGCATTGGCTGTTTACAAAAGGGGCAATTTGACAATTGAGTCAATCCTTTTATGCTCGATCTCGCGTTTACCATGCGTGATAATCGTTCCCAAATATACCACTTTGTTTTCCAAAATTTGGGCTTTCTTGGGGTTCACTTTGCATCCAATTTGCTGTAGGAGTTCCAGGAGTTCGGCCAGAAGCGCGATGTGCTCTGCCTTTGTGTCTGTCTGCAGTAATAAGTCATCTACATACTGGACCAGACATTCGGGAAGAGAAAACTTTGATAAACCATTAGCCAGCTGTCGGTGGAAAATGGAGGGGGAGTTGTGGAATCCTTGTGGAAGGCATGTCAATGTGTACTGCTGACCTTTAAAAGTGAAGGCAAATTTGTACTGGCACTCCCTTGCCAATGGAATGGACCAGAATCCGTTACTGATGTCCAAAACCGTAAAATATCGTGAGTTGAGTTCCTGTTTGAGCATGGTCTCGGGACTTGTGGCTACCGTGGGGGCTGCAGCGGGGGTGACTTTATTGAGTTCCCGGTAATCGATGGTCAGTCGCCATGATCCACCGGGCTTTCTCACTGGCCAAATCGAGGCATTATTAGTAGAGGCTACTGATCTAAGTACGCCTTGTTCTAATAAGCTATTGATAACCTTTGAGATTTCTCCCTCTGCCTCTTGGGGAAAACCATATTGCTTCTGGGGTTTAGGGTCAGGTCCTGTTATTTGAACCGAACCAACCATCCTGCCGCAGTCATGTTTATGACTTGCAAATGCGGTCCTGTTTTTCTGAAGAACTGCCCTAACCTGTTTGTCTACACTAATCGTGGTCGGGTCAAACCAAAAATCGCCGACTGCGCTAATCTTATTAACATACTCACCTACTGTGAGCGTTGCGGGGGCTCTTGCTGACTTTATCATTTTCCAGACACATTTGTTTACTACGTCAAATGAAAGGTTGTGGGAGTTCATGAAATCAATGCCCAAAATGTGTTCTGCTGTGTGGTCCAGATCGACCAAAACTATGGGGTGTTTTGTTGTGATGTTGCCAATTTGAATGGGTACAGGGGCTGAGATGTGTCCCTGTTGTGAGTGGCCTGTGAAGCTGCTGAGGGTGATTGTGGCTGTAGTGGGCCACGTGTATTTTTGGAACATGGAGGAGGAATTAATTGTGGTGCGGGACCTTCCTGTGTCCCAGAGAAATTCGATGGGCTGTCCCCGTATTTTCCCTGCAACGACTGGTCGGCCGGACCTATCCCAAAGGGTGTCGCAGGCCCAAGTGGGGAAGCCCGAACACCATCAGTCAGTTCCGTTCATGTTTGCCTGGTCTGAACGGGTGCCTACACTATGGGCTTTGTCCTGTTTCTATTCAGAATGCCTGCCTGCTGGGCTCTCTGTGGCTTTCGTGGGGCATTGCATTCTCGTGCAAAATGACCTAATTGTCCACAGTTGTACCACTCCTATGGTTTCTGTGGGCGGCTGTTCCTGCCTTCGTTCACCCATGCGGGGTTCTGGTGCGCTTTCACTGCTTGGATATCTGCCTCTGCCTGCTGTTGTTCGGGTTTCCTAATCGCGGGTTTGTTTTGGACAGATTGCTGCCAGGAGCGGGACAACCTTTTTAAAACCCACTTTTCGTTGTGCATTTCTTCCGAGGGGGTCATAATTGGTACAAGCTTTTAGTCCTGCCTCCGTGGCATGGGAGATAAGGGTGCGGGTCCATTTGGCCATGTTGCCTGGGGCCAAATGGGCGCGGTCTAACTCTCCGAAAATCGCTGAAAAATGTATCCACAGGCGTCCAGCAAATGCTGTGGGGTGTTCTGTCTTCTTCTGCCTGCACTTATTCAGGCCTTCCACTGGGTCACATCTGTTACAAACCGATCGCGTCTAGGATCGCCGTGTGCATCTCTGCAAGGGTGCCTCCTCCTACATTCTGTGGGTTGGGAAGGGCTGCTACAACCGAAGGGTCTAAGCTTAAAACTGTGACCTTCACTTGCTCATGCTCATCCAGGCTGTACATGGTCGCCTGCTGCTTCACTCTAGCAAAGAAGTGGTGGGGGTCTGAGGTGGGGAGGAACGGTGTGATCTTTTCGCTCGTGTCCCGTAATTGGGTCACGGTTAAGGGGATGGTGTAAAGGAATTCCGCGTCTCCTTCCGATGTGACTGTGCGGTGGGTGGTTACTGGATTCATGGGTGCCTGATCTATCTGCTCTGTGGGGGGTTGGGGTGCTTTTCTCCTTTGGGGCTTTCCTTGCGCACATTTTCCCTGTACATATCTATGCGCGGTTTTGTGTAGTTCTTGCCAATCAAGGCCGTCTTCTTCATCTAATTGGGATCCAAAGGTGCTTTGAAACCCATTTTGCACTGACAGCAAAGACTGCAGTTCCGCAATCTGCTTCCTGCATTTCGCATGATCCACTGAGCTTTGTCTGTGCTCCGTGGTGGCAACATGGAGTGCTCTTTACGCTGCTTTTAGATCGCTGCACTGCCTTTGCAATGCCTCTACCTGTTTCTCTGTCTCTTCTCTTACCAGGACTGCACATTTCGTGTCCTGATAGGCCTTATCGTATTGGGTTTGGAAGCTGCTCAGATGTGCTAGACAAGACTGGTGTGCCCACTTGGCATCATCCACCTCTCCGTCCTTTGCTTCCAACTTCCTTCTCAAATCTATATTCTCTCTCTCGATCTCACTAACAGCGACCTTGCTCATTCAATGTCTCTCTTCTATCTCTTTGCGGAGCGTCCGAACGACCTCCTCTGTGCCTCGCAATTGTGCCAGACAGGACACGATTGCCATCGGCTTGCGAACTTTTCCCATGCTCTTCTTATGGATATCGCTCAGGTTCTCCCACCAAGTATGTCCTATACTCCTGGGTCCTGTTTCCTCATTATCACAGAATTCACTCCAAAGGGGCCATCCTTTCCCTTTGAGATATTTTCTGATCTCCTCTTCCCAAACGGGTCACTGTCCTACTCTGCTGCTGGTCGCTGCAACCTCGAATTCAGTCAATCACTACTCATGCATAAAACTCTATTTACTAGACTATCTCTAACACTAAAAGGCCTATACTTAGCTTCGGAACCGGTCAGGGGAACAAATGGCCTTTTGTTCGATTCTGAGTCTGCAGGATTCAAAAGCTGGTATGGACTTGTAGCTAGGAGCGCCTATATCGTAGCGTGCGTTGACTGGAGACTTACATGGTTGATGCGGCAGCTTAGGCAGGTCACTGTCAAGGGTTGTTTTGAGCTGCTGAGTGACCCTGCCAAGAAGGATGAATTGAACTTGGGGACTCTACTTTATAGTCCCCAGGGGCTTTGCGCGTTCGGGACGGACCCCGTATCTGGTTCCAAGTGATTGGACTAGGTTCCAATCACTTGGATCAATACTGGAGCTGTTCCCTGATCGCTGGGTGGTCCCTAAGTGTCCGTTGGCCTTCCTTTGTCTTGGCTCCTGCTGGCGCCGAGGAGTCTGGCTTGGCCTTATTCGCCTTAAATGTTTCAACTGTTCCCGGGGATCGCTCATTAATATGCAGATGGCTGTTGGTTTCAGTGCTGTCTGGGTTTTTGCAAGCTCTAATACACAGGAAACTTTGCATCTGCTAGTTTTCCCTGGCTTGACTGAATTTCCCTGTATCCTTTGCGGATCTCCATTTTTAAGTCGGGAAGTGGCCAACCCAGATGGCTACAACGTGCGAGCGAGGCGAGGAATAGGGAGAGAGAGGAGTTGAACACGTGGCGATAGGGATGGTGCTGGAGGGAGGGTTTCGGATTTCTGGATAATTGGGGCTCATTCTGGGGTCGGTGGGACCTCTACAAACGGGATGGTCTACACCTGGACCAGAGGGGTACCAATATCCTGGTGGGGAAATTTGCTAATGCTCTTCGGGAGGGTTTAAACTAGTTCAGCAGAGGATTGGGAACCTGAATTATAGCTCCAGTATCCAGGAGGTTGAGAGTAGTGAGGTCATGAGTAAGGTTTCAAAGTTGCAGGAGTGTACCGGCAGGCAGGAAGGTGGTTTAAAGTGTGCCTTCTTCAATGCCAGGAGCATCCGGAATAAGGTGGGTGAACCTGTGGCATGGGTTGGTACCTGGGACTTTGATGTTGTGGCCATTTCGGAGACATGGATAGAGCAGGGACAGGAATGGTTGTTGCAGGTGCCGGGGTTTAGATATTTCAGTAAGCTCAGGGACGGTGGTAAAAGAGGGGGAGGGGTGGCATTGTTAGTCAAGGACAGTATTATGGTGGCAGAAAGGACGTTTGATGAGGACCCGTCTACTGAGATAGTATGGGCTGAGGTTAGAAACAGGAAAGGAGAGGTCACCCTGTTAGGGGTTTTCTACAGGCCTCTGAAAAGTTCCACAGATGTAGAGGAAAGGATTGCAAAGATGATTCTGGATAGGAGCGAAAGCAACAAGGTAGTTGTTATGCGGGACTTTAACTTTCCAAATATTGACTGGAAACGCTATAGTTAGAGTACTTTAGATGGGTCCGTTTTTGTCCGATGTGTGCAGGAGGGTTTCCTGACACAGTATGCAGATAGGCCAACGAGAGGCAAGGCCATATTGGATTTGGTACTGGGTAATTAACCAGGACAGGTGTTAGATTTGGAGGTAGGTGAGCACTTTGGTGATAGTGACCACAATTTGATTATGTTTACTTTAGTGATGGAAAGGGATAGGTATATACCGCAGGGCAAGAGTTATATTTGGGGGAAAGGCAATTATGATGCGATGAGGCAAGACATAGGATGCATTGGATGGAGAGGAAAACTGCAGGGGATGGGCACAATGGAAATGTGGAGCTTGTTCAAGGAACAGCTACTGCGTGTCCTTGATAAGTATGTACCTGTCAGGCAGGGAGGAAGTGGTCGAGCGAGGGAACCGTGGTTTAATAAAGCAGTCAAAACACTTGTCAAGAGGAAGAAGGAGGCTTATGCAAAGATGAGACATGAAGGTTCAGTTAGGGAGCTCAAGAGTTACAAGTTAGCTAGGAAGGACCTAAAGAGAGAGCTAAGAAGAGGCAGGAGAGGGCATGAGAAGTCTTTGGCAGGTAGGATCAAGGATAACCCTAAAGCTTTCTACAGATATGTCAGGAATAAAAGAATGACTAGGGTAAGAGTAGGGTCAGTCAAGGACAGTAGTGGGAAGCTGTGCATGGAGCCCGAGGAGATAGGAGAGGTGCTAAATGAATATTTTTCGTCAGTATTCACACAGGAAAAAGACAATGTTGTCGAGGAGAATACTGAGATTCAGGCTAGTAGACTAGAAGGGCTTGAGGTTCATAAGGAGGAGATGTTAGCAATTCTGGAAAGTGTGGAAATAGATAAGTCCCCTGGGCCGGATGGGATTTATCTTAGGATTCTCAGGGAAGCTAGGGAGGAGATTGCTGAGCCTTTGGCTTTGATCTTTAAGTCATCTTTGTCTGCAGGAATAGTGCCAGAAGACTGGAGGATAGCAAATGTTGTCCCCTTGTTCAAGAAGGGGAGTAGAGACAACCCCAGTAACTATAGACCAGTGAGCCTTACTTCTGTTGTGGGCAAAGTCTTGGAAAAGTTTATAAGAGATAGGATGTATAATCATCTGGAAAGGAAGAGTTTGATTAGAGATAGTCAACACGATTTTGTGAAGGGTAGGTCTTGCCTCACAAACCTTATTGAGTTCTTTGAGAAGGTGACCAAACAGGTGGATGAGGGTGAAGCAGTTGATGTGGTGCATATGGATTTCAGTAAAGCGTTTGATAAGGTTCCCCATGGTAGGCTACTGCAGAAAACCTGGAGGCATGGGATTCAGGGTGATTTAGCAGTTTGGATCAGAAATTGGTTAGCTAGAAGAAGACAAAGGGTGATGGTTGATGGGAAATGTTCAGACTGGAGTCCAGTTACTAGTGGTGTACCACAAGGATCTGTTTTGGGGCCACTGCTGTTTGTCATTTTTATAAATGACCTGGAGGAGGGCGTAGAAGGATGGGTGAGTAAATTTGCAGATGACACTAAAGTCGGTGGAGTTGTGGACAGTGCGGAAGGATGTTACAAGTTATAGAGGGACATAGATAAGCTGCAGCGCTGGGCTGAGAAGTGGTAAATGGAGTTTAATGCAGAAAAGTGTGAGTTGATTCATTTTGGAAGGAGTAACAGGAATACAGAATACTGGGCTAATGGTAAGATTCTTGGGAGTGTGGATGAGCAGAGAGATCTCGGTGTCCATGTACATAGATCCCTGAACGTTGCCACCCAGGTTGAGAGGGTTGTTAAGAAGGCGTACGGTGTGTTAGCTTTTATTGGTAGAGGGATTGAGTTTCGGAGCCATGAGGTCATGTTACAGCTGTACAAAACTCTGGTGCGGCCGCATTTGGAGTATTGCGTGCAATTCTGGTCGCCGCATTATAGGAAGGATGTGAAAGCATTGGAAAGGGTGCAGAGGAGATTTACCAGAATGTTGCCTGGTATGGAGGGAAGGTCTTATGAGGAAAGGCTGAGGGACTTGAGGCTGTTTTCGTTAGAGAGAAGAAGGTTAAGAGGTGACTTAATTGAGGCATATAAGATGATCAGAGGATTAGATAGGGTGGACAGTGAGAGCCTTTTTCCTCGGATGGTGATGTCTAGCACAAGGGGACATAGCTTTAAATTGAGGGGAGATAGATATAGGAGAGATGTCAGAGGTAGGTTCTTTACTCAGAGAGTAGTAAGGGCGTGGAACGCCCTGCCTGCAACAGTAGTGGATTCGCCAACACTAAGGGCATTCAAATGGTCATTGGATAGACATATGGACGATAAGGGAATAGTGTAGATGGGCTTTCGAGTGGTTTCACAGGTCGGCGCAACATCGAGGGCCGAAGAGCCTGTACTGCGCTGTAATGTTCTATGTTCTATGTTCTATGATATGACAGCTGGTAAAACAGGAATAAGGTTCCTCTAATTTTCACAGGATATCTTCACATGAATATTTCCAGAGCATGTCAGGAACCCTGGGCGCGATTCTCCGCTCCCGCGACTAAGTGCCCACGCCGTCGTGAACGCCGTTGTGGTTCACTGCGGCACGAAACGGCCCCGATCTCGACCGATTCAGGGCCCGAATATGGGCTAGGATCGGTGCCGCGAGAAACTCGGGGGGCGTGTCGCTAAAGCAGCATCATCAGCGCGCGCCTAACTGGCGTCGCCTGCGCATGCGTGGTTGCCGTCCTCCCCGAGGCCGCCCCGCTAGAAGATGTAGGATGGATCTTGTGGGGCGGCGGAGGAAAGGAGGTCCTCCTTCAGAGAGGCCGGCCCGCCGATCGGTGGGCACCGATCGCGGGCCAGACCCCTTTTGAGTGCAACCCCGGTGATAGAACCCTCCTCGACCGCTCACAGGCCGCCCCCCCAGCGTTCCCGCGCTGTTCCCGCCGGCAGCGACCAGGTGTGGATGGCGCCGGCGGGAAGCCGTTGCTTTGGGCAGGCCGCTCGGCCCACCCGGGTGGGAGAATAGCGGGTGTAGCGGAGAATCGCCATTTTGGGTGTCCCGGGCGATTCTCCGGCCTGTGCCGCGCAGAACTCAACGGGGCCGTTCCCGCTGCTTGGGTGCATCGCGGGAGGGCATTGGACTGGCGTCGCGGGAAAAAATGGCGCGCCAGTTGATTCTCCAAACCGGTGCGGGAGTGGAGAATCGCGCCCCATGTCCTTTTGGGCTGAATATGACTTTTAGTAGGGGGGTGGTCATTAGGGGTGGGGTGGGGATGAAAGACTCTCCACCTACCCAGAAAAAGTGGAAGTTGGATGCTTCTAGGGCTTCTTTATCCACAGCGTCACAATAGGAAAAAACCTCATTGAGCCAATTCAGCAGGCGAGGGTCACAATCTCAGAGAAGTTCTGTTTTCTCGTAATCATAGATTATAGAATCTACAGTGCAGAACGAGGCCATTCGGCCCATCAAGTCTACACTGGCCCTTCGAAAGAGGACCCCATTTAAGCCCACACTTCCAACCTATCCTCGTAACCCAGTAGGGAAATTTAGCATGGGCAATCCACCTAACCTGCACATCTTTGGACTGTGGGAGAAAACCGGAGCACCCGGAGGAAACCCACGCAGACACGGGGAGAACGTGCAGACTCCACATAGACAGCGGCCCAAGCCGGGAATTGAACCTGGGACCCTGGAGCTGTGAAGCAACTGGGCTAACCACTGTGCTAATGTCCTGCCCATGGTGTTAGTAGGAATATTACCATGACAACACAGTTCAATTCCATTCATCTAAATGTCTTAAAAGGCGTGTTAGTGGATATGACCGTATTATTGAAACTACAAGAAGTTTTGTATTAAACTCAATGTGAACTCGAGAGTTTTAATTTCCCTCATTTGTAGTTTTAACAATTCTTTCTCACTATCTGCTGGATTCAATTTCTGGACCGGAACTTTCCGGCCGATCACGCCGGTGGAATCTTCTGGTCCTGCCGCCTGTGCCCCCCGCCATGGGTTTCCTGGCAGCGAGAGCTGCATTCAACAAGAAACCCCGTTGACAATGGCAGGACCAGAAAATCCCGCTGCCGGCCAATGTGGGTGGGATTTTCCTCCCTATGCGGTTGTGTGGAAAATCCCGCCCTTGTCTGACTTCTAGTTTCAATGATACTGTTGCATCCACTGACAAGCCTTCTGAGTCATTTAGATGAATGGAACTAAACTGTGACACTTTATATACTTCGCCATGTACTACATAATAAACTACATCTGTCTGGAGTTTGGAGAAACAGCAGATTAATCGAAAGCATTTATTTTTGTTTCTCTTGTCCAGTAAATTAATCTTTACATTTTTGTTGGGCTAATCAAAATATCACCAGTTTGTTTCATGAAAACTGTAGCACTCTGGTATAACTTCACTGTGACATGTTATCCTGATTGAGCCGGCTCAGTATTCCTGAAGCAAGAGCTTTAGTAAAGTGAGAATGAGATATGTTTCGGGCAGCACCGTGGCACAGTGGTTAGCACGGCTGCCTCACGGCGCCCAGGTCCCAGGTTCGATCCCGGCTCTGGGTCACTCTCCGTGTGGAGTTTGCACATTCTCCCCGTGTTTGTGTGGGTTTCGCCCTCACAACCCAAAGATGTGCAGGCTAGGTGGATTGCCCATGCTAAATTGCCCCTTGATTGGAAAAAATGAATTGGGTAGTCTAGATTTTTTAAAAAACGAGAATGAGATATGTTTCACATGTGAAAGAATTTGGAAAGCAGGCCTCCTCAAAAATTGAGGGACTGGAAAGATACAGTCATTCAACTGTAGGCAACCTGCGGAACAGCCTCCTGCTGAAGTGAATGTGATGCTGCATGTGTGGTTACACGGTGGGTGGTTCTCTGTGTCATCTGCAGCACCATCCCAGTTGGCCAACATTGCAGCATGTCAGCAAGCAAATGGATTTAAATTCCAGACCATAGCTTAGTGATACTGCCACTGATGTGCCAGCCTTACACTGCATGGAAGCTGCATTGGTGGCACAATACTTAATTGGTTCTCTGCTGACCCAAAGCCAATGAAGAGAGTTCCCTACGCTCATGCCTTTGGACCTGCAGATAATGATTACTAGCACCATAGCAGATTTGACCAGTTGGTGTACATTGGTTGTTATCCAACATCAACACTGCAATGTTGACATTGGGTCTGATATTGTTGATCTGGCAAGATGGGCTCAGCCCGCAGGAAAGATCTTGGAAGAACAATAAAGTCTTGAGTACAACTTATACAAATTGTGCATGTGCAACTTCTGGAATGTCCTGTGAAGCTCCTTATTTAATATCAGTAGATGTGCACAGTTTTGTCTTCCTTGTTTGTCTTTAAATGTCTCTAATTTTAGTGGTCACCGCCACAGTCTGTCTTTGCTTTGAATACTGTTATGTACTCAATGCTATCTCTGTAACTTTAGTTCCTTGTATGCATGTACAGTCTCAACATTAAGTGTTTGTGCCAAGTGTAAATGTTACTGCCTCCAATCAAAAGTTCCTAAAGGGAGGAATGCAGTGACAATGCCAGGTAGTGTTGAGCCAAGTGGAATTAGCAGCTGGCTTGCAACTGGATAATATCAGTGTCCAATGTTTTCCATTCTGATGATCCCTTTTTGAGTGTATGGAATAAGGAATTCTGAGACTGCATGTTCAAAACAAAACTGCTAGTCCCTACATCATAGAATTATAGAATTTACAGTGCAGAAGGAGGCCATTCGGCCCATCGAGTCTGCACCAGCTCTTGGAAAGAGCACTCTACCCAAGGTCCACACTTCCACCATATCCCCATAACCCAGTAACCCCACCCAACACTAAGGGCAATTTTGGACACTAAGGGCAATTTAGCTTGGCCAATCCACCTAACCTGCACGTCTTTGGACTGTGGGAGGAAACCGGAGCACCCGGAGGAAACCCACGCACACACGGGGAGAACGTGCAGACTCCACACAGACAGTGACCCAAGCCGGGAATCGAACCTGAGACCCTGGAGCTGTGAAGCGATTGTGCTAACCACAATGCTACCGTGCTGCCCGTACATCTCTCCGATCAAACTGCCTCATTCTCAAGAAGAAAGCCTCATTCTCAAGTGAAAGCTGAAGCTGGTGAATTTAAAGCTCCATGAGCAGCAGTCATATGAAAACTGTTTACCATGTTTGAAAACATTAGGAATTGAAAACCACTGCTCTCCTCAGAAAGATTTGAGAGTTAGGCACAGAGCTCAGTAAACTTGTCCAAAGACCAACATGCCAAGAGGATAAGGTTGCCAACCCTCTGGGAAGTGAGTCTGCCGGATTTGTCATCAATTTCCAGGAGGTTATTAAAAGCAATCCGGGAGATTTTATCCCATATTTCCAGCGAATAATGCTCAAAGTTCATACCGCCTCCCTGGCCAATAGTCATTCATTGAAAGTGGTGATCTGATTGCGTTTGCAGCGACAAGACATAAAACGTAAACCGATCCGCACGTGTACTGTGCTCACAAATGTCGCTGTGCTGCCAGTTGTTTTCTCGCCACTGCTGACCCTTACCTTTGAGGAGAGAACGGGGTGAAACAATGAACAGGAGTTTCTGCAAGGGCAACCCAGCCTCATAATATTGCTAAAAGTCTGATTTCTCTGTCGTGTGTAGTTCCAACTATGTGAGAATATATCCCATGGCCTGCATTTTGGGGATGGCATCTGAGGTAAAATTGGTGGGAACAAATGCCTGCTGACTCCAAGGCCCGGCTGCCACTTTACCCTCTGATAAACACTGATTAGTTTGAGGGACTCCCGTTCCCAGTTGGGAGGAAGTCCAGCCTTGGAGAACTGCCAGTCAATTTGATTGGCTATCAACTCTCCAGTCCATGAAGCACCAGTGCTGAAATGGCCAGAAGAGGCACTGCACAGAGCTGCCTGAGAATAGGTCCTAAGAACTGGAGGCCCAGGTAAGCGTCAGGGCACCCAGGGTGAGAAGGGTAGGAAAGGCCGTTGGGGACATAAGGGGGACGCAATCGGAGATCCGATGGATAGGCCGGCAGGTAGGGGAGGCAGGTCCGGAGGACTTAAAGGAAGGGCACCCCCAGTCATAAGAGGGCTCTGATGTAAGCCCCCCATGCCCCCACCACCTAAGATCGATCTTTCCTCATTGGGGAAATAATGAATGAAATGAAATGAATGAAATGAAAATCACTTGTCACAAGTAGGCTTCAAATGAAGGTACTCTGAAAAGCCCCTAGTTGCCACATTCCAGCGCCTGTTCAGAGAGGCTGGCACGGGAATTGAACCTGAGCTGCTGGCCTTGGTCTGCTTTACAAGCCGGCTCTTTAGCCCACTGTGCTAAACCAGCCCCTAAATATCCACCAAAGCAGGGAATGAGTGATTTCGATGGAAATGCCCATTGTTGCCATTGGATTCTTTCTGCCCATAGAACCAGCATGGAGGAAAGGAGAGTAAGTTCCTAAGAAAGAGCGGTAGGAGCGCAGCAGTTGTAGGGAGATTCAAACTTTGCAACCATACATATTTAAGCTTTGTACATATGCTGATATGTTTCCATTGTGAAGAATGATACATATTGTAGAACATGCCATCTCTGTTCTGCTCTGCATAATGAAGCTTGGGACCTCTTTATAATCATAATTTTAAAGGTCAGAATAATCGTAATCTTAAAGGGCGGGTATAAGTGAGTATGATCTCACAGCCAAGACTCCTGTTTGAGTGCAGGTGTCATTTGATCTGGCATTCCTGGTGTGAGACAGCACCTGTCTGACACACCATATCAGGAGATTCCACACCTACTATCCCTGATGGTTCAACTAACATCAAGGATTGAAGATGCGCAGTTTCCTAACATGGACTGCAAATTGGTACAGTTTCACAAGGCATGCGCTTAAGTCAAAGGTTTACCTGAACGATTGCAATGCTGAGCTGATACTCTTGAGTTTCCTCATCCTGTTAATTATCTCTCTAATGGTTCTTTTCCTTCAACCTGTGTTAAAGGTGTTCTTTAAATGCGAGCTGTTGTTGGTGTTGATGGAGCGCGTTAGGACTAAGTCATGGTTTGGAAGGTGAAAATTATTGTTATCGTAGTCCCTGACTGCTCTCTTTTGTGAGAGAGCTGACTGGTGGTGATTTAACCTGAGGGTGGCCACACCGCAGGCAACGGGCAAGGTTGAGAAAGCGGGGCCTTCACAGATAACCTCAGTCGGTAGGGGAATTGAACAATGCTGTTGGCATTGCTCCGCATCACAAATCAATCATCCAGCCAACTGAGCTAATTATGGCACGAATGACATGGCCTTGGTGAAAGGAAGCTGAAAGAAATAGCCAAGTAGTTTCTTCAAATTAAAATCCCAGGATTTTTTATTCCTTCACAGAACGTGGGTATCACCAGTTAGGCCAGCATTTGCTTCCCATCTCTAAATGCCCTTAAGAAGGTGGGGGTGTCCACCATGTCACCCACTGTGACCTTAGGAAGGGTGGGATTTTGATTCAGTGACATTATTTTAAATCTACGTCAGTCAATAGGGAGAGTGAAAAATGCAATATTCTCCACACTTCTATATCCTGCTCACCTGAAGGTGCCAAAAAGAAAATGCAGCCTTTTGAAGTTCATGTAGCCTGGCCCAGCATAACAATCACCACGAATGCCAAGTATTTTATTTAAATCTCTTATTATTCTACCTGCTAGGTTCCTGTTTCAGTCTGTGGGAAGAGGGTCAATGAAATGCCAAACCATCAAACTTGCGCATGTCTGGCATGAGGCCAAAACATTTCATTTCCTGCCACATCCACCTGCAACATCTGTCAATCTTTCTTATTTCTAGTGTGGGCTGCCACTAACTAAAACAAAATGCCAGGTAAGCCAGCATGCAGCCAGGTTACACTCAGTTGTGAGATCCTTAAATTCTTAGTGGTATGTATCCTAACATCTGATGGTCATATATGCTCAGATGTTATGCTGCAACCTGTCTATCAGTATGTTGATTTGAATGGCAGCTATTAAACTGTAATGAACACTACGCTTTTCTCCTTTTGGAGAGGATTTTCAACTTGCTGCCTGGTATAAAAGAGGCATTGTGGATGTTAATAGTATGTTAACACACGGTAATTTTATTCAGGTGATGGGGCATCACATATGTGCACACAGACGCAAAAACATATAGATATAGCATATGAGCAGGCTGAAAGAGGGATTTTTGTGTGGCGGTGTATGTATGTATGTCTCTAAATTAAAAGTTGTAAGCGAATAAAGACTATAGTCCAATAGTCTATACTTCACCACCTGGCTACTCATGTTTTGACATGGATTGCCTGTTATAGATACTAGAAGATTTGCAGTCTCATTTATAATGGAATCCCTTTGTATATTATTTTCCGAGATGCAAGCTTCTATATTTAAACAAAATTGAGGATAGAAAAAAGGGCGGGATTCTCTGACCCCGGGGCCTGGTCGGAGAATCGCTGGGCCCAGACGCGACTCACGCGATGCCGGTCTGCTGATTCCCCGGTGGCCATTGGCGCCGTCGCGGCGCCGGGAGTGCCCCTCCCCAGCGATTCTCCACGCGGGATGGGCCGAGTGGCCGCCAAGATAGCCCGAATCCCGCTGACACCGTTCACGTGGTGGGACCTCGGCGTCCATCCTGCGGGGGGAGACCTGGTGGGGTGGAGGGGGGATCCGATCCGGGGGGGCCTCCACCGTGGCCTGGTCCGCGATCGGGGCCTACCGATCGGTGGGCCGACTTCTCCCGGTGGGGTCCTCTTTTACTGCGCCGGCCACTGTAGCTCTCCGCCATGATGAGCGGGACCGGCGCAGAGAAGGGAACTAGCGCACATGCGCGAATTTGCGCCAGTCGCAGCGCACATGCGCAGACCTGCGGCGCCCACTTGATCCGGTATTGGCAGCTGGAGCTGCGTGAGTCACTCCAGTGCCGTGCTGGCCCCTATGGGAGTAGGATCGCTGATCATGGGGGCCTGTTGATGCTGTCGTAAGACGCCATGGCGTTTACGACGGCGTCAACACTTAACCTCAGGATCAGAGAATCCCGCCCAATATGTCTATCTGAGTGGCACCTTATTCACGCAAAAACATGAGGTAAAATGTTTAGTGTCTCAAATAGGAGATGCAACTATCGATGTCACAACAAAACACATTACTACTGTATTTCTTGTGCACAACGCTTTGACAGTGGGGCGATTTTCCCCGAGCATTGCGCCTGGCACATCTCCCGCTATTCTCCAGGAATAGCGGGAGAGCCCCGAAATGGGGTTTGTTGAACAGAGAGTCCTGGACACAATCTAGTTTGTGCCCTTACTGAGCATGACCCAGACTCACATATTCAAATGAGTATTTAAACTCCTTTAAACATACATTTCCAGGTTTGAGCCGGAACCTCCCGCCTCCCGGGAGTCACTGCCCCAGCTGGCACAGCATTGGGTTGGCAGGAATCATTACTGGTGTCCATCAATGGAGACCAGATGTGATGACTTCGCCAGGTGGCTCGGAGGTCATTGGAGCCCCCATATTGGCACTGCCAGGATGCCAAGGGGCACTGCCAGTGTGCTAGGATGCCAGGGCAGTACCAGGGTGCCGAGGGGCACTGCTATGGGGTGGGGCCTGATCGGGGCATGGTGAAGAAATGGGGAGGGATGGCGGGGGAGGGGGGGGGAGGAAGGTGTGCATGATCTTTGGCAACCCCATAGCAGTGTCACTCACATGGAGGGGGCTGGCGGTGTGCGGTGGTATCAATGATGTTGGGAGTGGAGGTTTCAGTGACTGGTTGGAGGAGGGGAGCTGGGGAGGTGTGGGGGAGGGTGCCTGTCTATAAACACTGAGATCAGGATCCTCTTGAAAAAATGGCGCCCCAAAACCAGTGACGGTATGCTGGCTGCCGTGCTTCGCAATATACATACCTTTAAAAACTAAAGGTGGATGAATTGTGATCTGGATCGCACCCATCTACCCAACGGGAATCACCTCATGGTTCCCGACCGATCTAACATTGTCATTTTGCGGAAGAATCACGCCCTTTGTTTTTATATAACCTTAAAAAAGGGACAGGGGTATTGAAAGCTTCCAGCAGAAAAGTGCATGAAACATTCAGCATTAAACTGCCATCCACAGCATTCTGTATGGTAATTCTTTGTGTGATTTATAATTAGTTTGTTGTTGCGGGGCACATGCCTCACAAATGAATACATCCCTTTGAACGGAGCTACACATGCAGCAAATCAAATATTCCGTACAGCACAGCAGTTACTGAAAATAAGAGAGAGGTGGGAGACGTAAGGAATTCCCTTATTATCATGAATATTCGTTCGAAGCTCAACACTGCCCTTGTTTAATAAATGACATGAGTCAAATATAATATTCAAAATGTCAAAATGTCAACTATGTCCCAATGTTTTACTTTGATCCGATTGGTTGAAAATTTTAAATGGTGCACATTTAGCAGAGCTTTTTGCAGAATACGCACCATCTAAGCCTTAAAAAAATGCAACCTGTTAAAGCAACTTAGAAGTTGTTTCAAAGATTTTTTTTAGCTGTGATTCCTGTTGCTTTGCTAAACATATTTTTTTATTGAATGCAAACAAATGTAATTTCTACCGATTTTAGCCGTTCTCAGTGCCTGGAACTTCAATATTAAAATGTAGCGTTTGTCAACGGGTTGAAGTGGTAACACTGCAAACTTTAATTGTAGAGCTAAAACAAAATACAGCAGGCAGAGGGAGGCGCTAGAACATTATCATAAACTCATTTGCATCATTGTAGATTTCCATTTGCAGAGCTGGTGAAATGACACTCGGGAGGATTTATTTAGGGGAGGCTTTCATTTTAAGCAATGCATCAACTGTACCAACTGAGTGAATGTCTCCCAAAATATAAACATGTGTCATTTATATGGTGCCTTGAAGTTAAAAAAACTTTCCATGGCACATCACAGCACGTAATTGGATAAAATGTTGATCTTGAGCCACATAAAGAGTTACCAAGACAGATATCCAAAGGTTGGGCAAAGAGGTATATTTTAAGCAGCAAGATATTGTTGGGACATGTCTGAAATAAGTCTGATTTTCCACAATGAAATTAAACAAAAGATTGTGTCTTCCTCTTATCACATCTCTCTGAAATATCACAAGGTATTTTACATACAGTAAAATTACTCTGGAGAGCACAAGTGTTATTTGTCAACAAAATCTGCATCTAGTTCACCCACAGCAAAATCCTACAAAGTAAAAGATTTATGAGTAGTTCATGTGTTTTAGTAGCATTAGATGAGAGCAGAATGTTGGCTGGGCCAACTCCCTGTTCTTTTTCAAATAGTCCTATGAAATCTTTAATGTCAACTCTGAATGTCAACCCTGAATCAGTAGAAGGAGCAAATGTGATCCTGGTTGAATAAGCTCATAAAAAAGATGGAACCGCTGGAGTGAGACTTGTGCCCACGGTCGTCTTTGAGGGGATGGTATTGATGAAATTGAGTTCTTTCTGGTCTCAGTCAAAGGCTGAGTCGGATTTATAGGTATTCCTATGTTTTATTTCAACCCGCTTGCAAGTCTCACTCACCCTGACAAAGATCAGAGACCACAAACTCCGACTTCTCCAGAGTGAGTGAACAAAGAGAGGCAAAGCATGTGTTCTCATATACATTCATGTAGCATCAAGTTTCACATGCACATGACCAAATAAGGTAACGGTAACAAATGCAAGATTCTTATAGGTCTTTCTTACACATTCCTTGACCTGGCCATATAAGCTGACCCTGGGTCCCCTTTCACCCAGCATCCTCTGCACAAAGAACCGGTCCTAATGGCTGCCATAATGTCTTTCTGTTCATTTCCTTAGTATCATCAACCAATCACCAGTAATATGCATAACAATCTTTTAAGTTGTTGCCTTGCTGCTGTGGTGACTGACAATCCCTTTAATGAAAGTTTCCTGGATCTACCACTCAATAGGTTCATGGCTGATTTACTTTTGGGCCTCCACTTACCAGCTCCCCCCCCCCCCCCCCCCCCAAACCCTTGATAACCTTTCTCTCCCTTGTTGATCAAAAACCTGTCTAACTCAGCCTTGAATATATGCAATGGCCCAGTGTCCACTGCTCTCCAGGGAAGAGAATTCCAAATGCAAACAAAACTCTTGAGAGAAGAAATTTCTCCTCATCTCCGTCTTTAATGAGAGGCCCCTTGTTTTGAAACTGTGCCCTCTCGTTCTGAGTTCCCCCATGAAGGGGTAACATCCCCTCAGGCTCAAAGGGCCGAATGGCCTACTTCTGCTCCTAGTTTCTATGTTATCCAGTCAAGCCCAAGTTTCAATTCTATCTCCTTTCATTCTTCAGTCACTGACACTGCTTTGTTTTTTGCTTTTATGTTGTATCTGCGAAATATGGAAGTATTACTTCACATCTGGATGTCAAACAAAACTGAGGGTGTGGGGAGGTGGGTCTCATGTATGATTCCATGAAGCCATGCCGACAGTGAAATGAAAGATGCAAGCTTGCAATTCATTTTATGCAATAAACCAAATCGATTTGTACAGGAATAACAGAGGTTTGGGGTGACTGCAGAGACAGTAGAATCTTCTAGGGTATCAGACGTTGTTCCAAACATTGAGAGCAAGGCTTTTGGCCTGAACTTGAAGTATTAGACTTCAGCATTAAAATCAGGCAGCATCTTTATTTATCAAAAAATACACAGCGAGCTGCACGGTGGTGATCTATTTGGTTTTGGCTTTATTTTTCTCAGTGATAGCTGAGTGTCCTTTGGCCATGACAGATGGTGAGATCTGTACTGAAGGGTCAATGATGCTGATGTAATTGTGGCAAGTTTATCGAGACATCGTTTCATTAGGGAGCAAAATATGATTAGAGCACATTTCAGAGTGCTTGAATTTACTGCATGTTTGACTTCTCATGATCTTTTGACGGTGTCTGTGAATAATTTTCTCTCTCAGTACAAATGGTGCATAGAAGACCATGCTGACTCTGTAGCATGACCCATATTTCATATGTTTCAAAAGCCCTCAATAGAACATCTCTGTGTCAAAATGAAAAGAGCATCACTATTTTCTCAAGGCTTTTAAAGCACTACACAGGAGGTTTACAGCATTGATTGAGGCTATTCCATTATGTTTACTAGAGCAATACAATGTTAATTCCAGTGTCCCAATCTGTGAAGATGCACTTTTACAGGCTTCATTAGTGAACATAAAAGGTTATTTATTAATAAGAATTGTTCAGCAATAACCAGCTGTAACCAGTTCCTAAAAATGTCTCTGCCCAGGAGCCTTTCATTCCATGTGTGATTCCACACTTTGAGTTCCAATTGGTCACCCAGGCCAGGTGGTCCTAATGACACACACGTTTCATTGATAAACATCCTCCAACAGGACCAACTATACTTGGCATCTTTTCCATTTTGGCTTTTTCCAATATGCCAGCACAGGCATGATGGACTGGATTAGCCTCTTTCCGATATACATCTCCGAGGCTTTATTCCTTCCCCACCTTGTATTGTGCCTGGAATTTAGTGCAGATTAATTACCTAGCTTTGTAGGGAAAAATCAGTGCCACTGCTTCGTACTGACAAAACACACATTTACTGCAGCTTGGAAACTGATTCCAACAAGCTAAAACATTCCTGCTGACTCTCCACTGAATTCTGTTAAAGCATGTTACTGGACTTGAAGTTTTGTGCTATTGACTCAAAATTAAAAGCTTCCGGGAGGAAAAGCTTCCGAACTCCACGATGCAGTAAAATATTTTATTATACGCCCGATCTAACGGCCACGCTGCTCCCGAATCAAATGTAATCTCGCAAGACACTGTGTCGTAAATCACAGCTAGTCTCATTTTAATATATAGATTCCCGAGGCACCCGAGGCGTTGGGATCTATCCTCTTCACCACGGTGACCATGGGCGAGATCAGTTCAGCACTTGTGGGGACCAGATGGAGTGATACTCATGAGGGTCTCCCAGGGGATCGGAGACCCTCAGATGGCATGTCCTTTGAGTACTGTTGGTGCCAGCCTGACACCATGGTACTGGCACCCTTGCAGTGCCACCTGGATGCCAGCCTGGCATTGCCACAGTGCAAGGTTGGCACTGCCAAGCTGGCATTTTTGTGTGCTGGCAATTGGGTTGGGGGTTCTCAATGAAGGTGTTGGGTAGGGGGCAGGGGGTCCGGGACCCTCCCATAGTGCATTGGGGCTTGGGATCTCCCTACACCGAGGAGTTCCAGCGAACGGAGTTCCTCGTTGTCAAAAAAGGGGCTATGTGTGGCCTTGGTCGCGCGTTCCCCACTGAGGCCCCTTATTTAATGCAAGTGGCATTGTATAGCCATGTTTTTCTCGGCACTGCACCACCGGGAAACAAGAGGCTAAATGAGCTCGCTATGAGACTTTATTCCCATTTAATTGAATTACGGCGTATGTGTTTAATAAGTAAATATTTGTGTAATACTTTAGAAAAGTACTGTAATAAGCATACTATTTATTTTGGGAGACATTAGGTGCAAATAAGTGCATTACTAGTTCTATATTTACTATTTAGAAATGATATCAGCATTACCAGGTACTTACACAAGAACACACAATCCCTTTCACCATAGTTCCTGTCAACTATATCTAATACCAGTCATATGAGAGCACATCCTCAAGGGTGGAATTGGGATTTAAAGGGATTTATGTGGGCCTTTACCCTTCCTGCCATTTTTCACCATGTAAGTGCCAGTATGTACTGTCTTGTGGTGCAGTGATAACATCCCTACCTCTGGGCCAGAAGCTTTAGGTTCATGTCCCACTTGAGGATTTGATGGCCATGGAAGATGCGTTCATCATATGGCAAAACAGGTGAATTATCAGCCTGTAAATCCGTCCAATATGCCTGATGGCAGGCAGTAAGAGTGGAGAGTTTCCTGGTCAGCCAGACTGCAGAAGGCAATAGAAAACCACTGCAACACTTTGTCGTGCATGATTATGAACCAATCCAATGGAAGTCCATGGTCAACGATACCCTCTAAGTGCATGGTAGCTGAATAAAGAGTAGGGCGAGGCCAGTGATTCCCAAGAGTTTGCCAGAATGAAAGTGAACCACTATTTACTCAGGTCTGGTGTTCAGGAAATCACTTTTACTTTGTTGCTTACTGTTGTAGAGAGGCTGTCCAATCTTTTGTGAGTTATTGAAATATGTTGCTTTACCTTGCAATGCACATCCATATTTCAGAGTCTTAATAAGTCAAGGGTATTTTGATTTTTGTACCTGTTGATTTTCCAATCCCAGGGCAGATTTAGGGGAGATGCCAACAAGTGGTGCTAAACTGAAGCTGGTCTGGAGGAATGCTACTCTTGAACTCACCCTTGCCTCATGTTTATATACCACTTAAGCATTTCACAACTTGGGACCATAAAATCCCACTGGCAGGAAGGGCCGAAACATCCCACAATTAGAGTGCGTTCATCAAAATCTAGAATGGTAAAACTGATTCCTCTTCAGGTTAAGGTTTATAACCCACCCAAAAGAACATGTCATTTGATCCGATAATCAGTACAGTACACAGGGAGATTTGTCCCAAATAAGCATTTGCTATTCATCCTTTTTCACTTTGAATTTAAACTCAGCAAATTGGCGTTGATGGTTTATCTGGCTGTGGTTTGACTCAATTACATTAAGAATGATGCTAAAGACTTTAACAAGTTTTCATATGTATTTAACAAGGATCCTTGCCTTTAGTACACTTTAAACGCAATTAAAACACACTAAGCTTCAACATTTTTGTTATTTCACCTTGTTTAATTGTTGCTGATTTTATCATTAGACTAACAGGCAATATTGAGCCTGGTTGTGCAAGATAGTCAAACTATTACATACACAGTTAAACTGTGGGCTGGATTCTCCACTTCTCCAGCCAAATGTTTCTCTGCCGCACTCTGTTCGCTGGCGTTGGGATTCTATGGGCGGGATTCTCCAAAATCCTGGCCAAGTGTTGACGCCCGCGTCAAAACCAGCATGAGCGACGCCAGTGTCTACGGGCCTCCAGGCCCAGGCATTCACTCCTTCCTAGGGGGCTAGTACGGCGCCGGAGTGCTGTGCGCTCGAAAGTCGGCGCACCACGGCCAGCGCGTGTCCGCGCATGTGCGCCATGGCCGGCGCAGGTCCGAGCATGCGTATGGGTTGTCGGTACGAAAATGAATCGCAACAGCCGAAGAATTCCAACTTGTGTCTGGGTTAAGGATTGGATCTATTGGTGCTGATGAAATGTGCTTTCCCCTGACCAATGGGCTCGGAGATTGTTCCCAGCCTGTTTCTTCGAAAATAATCTACACATGACAGTACTTGGGAAGAAAAATTAACAGAGCAAATAAGTGTTTAAATTAGCTTGGATTCTTTGGATTGGTTTGCCTTCTAAAAGGGGGTTGCAGTGGTGAAATGCCCTCTTTCCCTCCATTACACTGCACCCGCCCACCCACAGGTACCTGCTTAGAATGACACAGACTTGAGTTGTAGGCCAGCGTTGTTTTCTACACAGGAAAAATCAAATGATAGGTATTCGAGATGGCAGTTAGCCGAGAGTCAGACGATGGCTTATGGGGGCATCTGGTGGCAGGACCATGCCAGTGACGATTAACATAGCAAAACTGAACATGAACCCCCAAAAAAGAGTGACAACAGGAAGTAAGATTTATGGACCAGAAAGTGTTCACTCAATGCGCGATTCATATTAATACATAGATAGATATTTTAATATTTAATGTTGTTTAATGATCCGAAAATAAATTGACGCTGTTGTATGCAACAATTTACTTCAGCAGGACTGTACCACTTTCCACCTGATATGGGCTGGACCTCAGCTGCAGATCCTCTGAATAAATCCCCTGACTAGTTCAATGAATCTGATGGAGCAATCTGGTGTTGTGCTGGTTTCAATAGAGTGGAAACACTTTTAATTCTGAACCCATTCATTCTATGGACAGATTGGACCCTCTTCAGTAACTTTGTAGGTGTGTAGTAAACTTTTTTCTCAGAAGGTGAAGGTGTTAGTGTTTCCTTAAAACCTTGAAAAGTCAGGAAGATTTCTTGCACAGTTTTCCAAGTGGCAAGACACCCCTAGGATTAACAAAAGCAATAGCAATTGCTGCTGTCAGATATAAGTGACTGGGATATGTGTGTCCAGCACTCAAACTTGCCATTATAAAAGGTTTTGTTTTTGGAGTTGTGCTGTTTTACCATTATCTTGTGTACATTATTCCAAGTAAGACGTAAACTAAAAAACGTTTTCACAGAAAACAGAGTCAAGCCATTTCTTGAGCATTAAAATACATTGGATTGGATCTTTCAGGAACATACCATGT